>NC_064911.1:2035671-2349307 GCF_929443795.1 Astur gentilis | reverse complement strand
ATGTGTGCACATGTACTCACACAGACATGCACACACTGCCCGCGAATAAACGTAAAATCAGAGCAGCAGTTATTTCCAGTTACACTGTTAGGACTAATTAAAAATAATTTTGTTAATAGGCCTCTCAAAAAAAAAAATGGTTGGGAAATGCTGAGAAGTATCAGTTTCCTTTCCAAAGTGTAAACTTCTTTTTCAGCAGTGTTCTGTCAATTACCAGGCAAAGGCTTAATCCATCAAATCTTCTCACTGGACATTTGTAATTTGCTGAAAAATAAACATTTTGACTCTTAGGTAAGAGTAAATATTTAGCCACTGATCCAACAGTGTGACTAGGATAATAACCAAGCAGTGAAATAAGCACGTGCTCTCAGAAAGTAAGTACTGTTTTAGCAAACACAAACCTGTGGCTATTTGCTTGAGATAACTCATGAGCCTTTAATTTCTCCAGGCATCAAAACCAGAAAATAAAGACTGTTACTTTAGATACTTTTGTTGTGTTTCCTCCAAATTGTCAATGGGAAGTTCACTGGGGTCCTGAAGACCTATAATAGACATCCAGTCTGTTACCAGTGATGATATCCAAAGGGGAAATTGTGCCAAAATGGCTTGCCAGAAAGCAGTTTCTGTAAAACACTTGAAGGTGAAGGAAATTTTTCCCTTTCCCTTTTATGAAAAGATTAGTATTTATTTAATAACTTTCAATTTCTTTCAACTTCTCCTACTTTGTTTGATTTATTACAAAATTTACCAAAGCATAGTTCTGAAGCAACTGAATTGTCACGATTAGAAAAACAGGGTGGCAAAATGAATGAAAAAATAATTTTTTTACATCGTTAATATTGAAAGAACAATAAAACTGGCAGCTATGTCAAAACTATTTCTTAATTGGTCTACATTTACAAAAGAGCTGTCTTTTGGCAGTGGGGCGCATGAAATATATTTATATCCTTCTTTTTTCCCCAAATCTGAATTGGAAAATCTTGCATCAAGTGAAAGTACCATCTTCACTAGATGCATGTTCTCTTATATTTAGAGGCACAGAGTATGCTGAAAAACAGTTGTTTTGACTCCATGTGGGTATCCAAAAAGCAGAACCTCAGATCTCACTAGCCCCTTCTGAAGGTATTGAAGGTCAGTGGTTTTGGAGAAATATTACTTAAAATACAAAAAATGCAAAGCCTTTCAGTCTGCAAGTGGTTAGTTCCAATATTTTTTTTTGCTTTGTCAGATTAAATGAACACTTAGACTGACAGCTCTGTTGGCTGGACAAATCTCCCAGTACCTTTGGCAGATCCCGGACTTGGCTTTCTCTGTGCACTGCCTTGTTGTTTCTCTCTCTGCTGCCAGGACACACACAGGCACTCACACGTTCTCTGCCTGGCCACTTCTCACTCACCCTCCCTGCATGTCTCTTTCCCCCAAATGGCCCTTCTTCAGCACTCCTACCTTAAACTTGCTCCTCTTTTTCACCTCCTTCTGCCAGCAAGATGTATGTTTGACAGGCAGGTGCTCTCCCTTTCCCCTGAGAAGAAATAAAGTCTTGCTGCTTGGGTACCATAAAGGCCACCTCAAAGAGACTTAGCTAGCTGCTGATCCCCTTCCTCACCTCTCCCTTCTTGGCTGCACTGAGTGTCCTTACATCTAGAGGTATTTGAAATGCATATCCTGTGAGAGATCTTTCGGGGTGGTGTGTGCCATTGGCGGGCCAGACGCTAGCTGATATTTGCATTCCACGTATGTTTATAATTAGACCAATAATAGGCTCTACAGACAGAAACCTGCTAAAAATTCTTGTAGTCATATAGTCCTCTCCAAAGAGGTTGATATCTAGTCCACAGGATCAATGAGGGCATAATTTTTTCAGTGTTTGCAGATACATTTTGCCAAGTCTACCCGTCTCCTGAGTGCCCTCTGTTATTATTTCCCTGGTATAGAAGATAAAAGACAAGGATGTACAAGGAATGTATGGTTTTAAGAGGGTTCCTATCTCTTTATTGTCTGAATTCTGATTCTCTTGGTGTGTTTTGCTTCCTTTAGACATCAGTGGCACTGCCCGAGACTGCAGATTTTCCACCTGACCCAGCAGCCCCGCTGGCATCGGGCGGTCCGGGTGGGCTGGCAGTCCTGGGCAGGCTGCTCTCACTCAGGATTTGGGGCGCGGGGAGGGCAGAGACCAACTGCTCTGTGAGCCTGAGGATTTGGGTGAGCCGCTGAGAGAAACGGAAAGGATTGTGTATGATATACCTACTGGGAGTTGCCTTGCCAGCCGCATCACGAAAATGCCCGTCTCCCTCCTGCGGAAGGGGGTGACACTGGCTGCACTAGAAACTGCATCCAATGTGGGAGTGGGCCAGAATTTTAAAAAGATCGTGTGAGAAGGCAGTCAACTGGAGAAAACAAAACGAGTCCGTGAACTTAAGATCTTTGTCAGATTTCTGACAACTGCCAGGCCAAGATTCAGCATACCTGAGTGCATGCTTGATTATGGAAATTATGTAGAGATAACAGAAAAATCAGAAAAAATGTCATTTGAAATTTCATATGAACTTAGATCTGCAAGTTAACAACTTCGTCATGGGACTGGATGTAAAGCTTTGATTTATACAATTATTTTTCATTTCTGTGGTCTGTGTTGATGGTCATGAACATTAATTATACACCTCTAATGAAAAAATACACATTTTTCCAGGGTGCTAGAGGAAAGGAAGTGGTATCTGATCATTAAATGTCTTCCAGTAAAAACTGGCATATCCAATAGACTGCAAATATCCTAGTTATAAGGTTTCCAGTGGACTGGCTAGAAGAGTAAGTGGGTAAAATAAATAGGACAGTGTAAAGGAATCTAGTTTTTCCCTTCTCTGGCCAATATTCTTGAAGCAGTTTCCATTTCAGAGATGCAATCTCACGTGTAAAACTCTCACTTTAGAGGTACATTACTTGATGGTCTAGACAGACTATATCCTGTGTCTGTAACTGGAATCAAAGCCACATTTTTTGCTGTTGTGTATTTGGACACCACAGACATGCAAATTAATTACACTGAGTGCACCATTTATTTTTAAAAATGAATTAATTTCTTATGTGAATGCAGTGGCTAATCGATTACTATGAAAATGAAGAGAAAAAAAAAAAAAAAGAAAAAATCTTTAGGAACATTACCTCTTGTCTGTGTGGTTACACAGAAACATAACTATAATCTGGTAAACCTTATTAATAGTACCTCAATTCCTTTTCATTGGAAATATAGGCTCTGATGTTGACTTACACTGTATATGTATGTGCATCATTCATTATTTTTTTTATGTGTCCAGGCAAGTTGTCAGCTTGTTTTGGGGTGCAATGCAGAAATCTTCATCTCTGAAACCAAAAGTGTATTGCAGTTAATACTAGACATAGTACCCTTAAATGCATTAGCTTGTGTGGAGTACTCATACCAACTAATGTCTGCTTGTTTGAGGTTTTAAAAATCTTCCTGATTAAGAAAATGTCCAGTCTCCTGTGATTTTATATGACAAAGAAATAAACAAAATGAAATTCTGGAAGTGGGAAATTTATGAATGATTTTTTTTATTTTTATTTTTTTTTAATTTACAGTGTTTCTATGTTGTATCCCTGACTACAGTGCAACTTGCAGTGTGTAATGTATTGCCAATCTGGCTGTATTGGCATCAATGTGAATGATATTATTCCTCTATTACTTTTTGGCTTTGCTTGACAGTTTTCATTTTCAAAAAGAGCGTTTTGTGTTTTGGTCATTCTTAAACAGTGTACCAGTTCTGAACTCCCCTCCTGTTGAGAAATGAAATGAAATATTGTGCTCCCTGGCTTCCATTATCATGTTCTTAGTTAACCATTTGGAGCAAAATTTTTGATATGTGAGGGTAGCAATACAACAATCAGAATGTTTTAGAACGTTTCAGAACGTTACAGGTGGGTTATATTTGTGTTATTAAAAGCTATGCCCGAGTCCTCTTCTGGCTTTTGTCCTTGTAGAAAGACTGGCCCTCCTCCAGAGACCATTTTTGCTTGAGAGACTGGAAAGAGACTCATAAAAAAATTGTTTTGAGTTTGGAAAGAGAGCAGAAAAGGAGTGCTCATTAATTTCAATTGCCTGCATTTTGAAGGTAAGAATATAACTTCAAAAGGGTAACAGAGAATGGGAAATAAGGATTAAGAGAATGTAGGCTAAAAATATCTATATTTGATACCTAAAGAAAGCAGTAGATAATAATAAACTTATCAATGCTACTAAATGCTAAGGATAAGTCCTAGCACATATATAACTCACTGAGAGATTAGTAAATAGCTGGGTTGAAGAAGCTGCCAAAGGAAGACTTCTTATCCATGAAAAAAGTCACAATTTCCTACCAGAAAGTAACTGATATAATGCAGGGCATCTGAGTGTGAATGAACTATCACATGTATGCTTATGAGACACTATTTAAATAATTGTATCTAATGGAATTACTTATCCCTGTTAAAATACATGTAAAAGTATTAATGTCCTAGTATTTTTAGTAACATTAAAAGAATGAGTGGAAATCATTACTCAAGTTTGTAAATATCACTGTAGTACAACATGGTGATTGCAATAGAGTGTTACTCTCTGGATGACCAGCGGGGAACAACTGTGGCATGTCTGAACTGAAATATTTTTATTTGAAACAGAAGTATGTCCAGGTTTTGACTGAATTCCTGGGGCTTGGATTTTCAAATGGTATAACCAATCATTCCTAAGAAAATCACTTTCCAGTTAATAAATACTGATATTTGCAGAAATGGGTAACGTGAATGATTCATCTGGGGATCCAGGCAGAGGCAGCCAAAGTGCTACTGAAATCCCCTCTCCACTTCTGTGGCTGTAGCTTAAAAAATAACTCCAAGCCTCTATACATGCTAAGAGTCCTTTTCACCTTGTTGTGGATAAAACTACTGCACACTTCCTACTGCAAGTATTAATAACTCCTTGAGAAATAGACCTCTGCTTTAATGAAACAATGAAAAGTATTAATGATCAAAGAACCAGATGTGTGGCATTTTGCTTCTTTGAAATACTACACAGGCTGTTCAGGAGAGTTAAGTTACTTGGAATTAACTTTGTGAAGTGCTCTTTTTGCTTCCTGACACCATGTATTCGCAAAAATAGTCATTGTTCTCCTTTTTATTTACTTACTTTCGGTGTGCCTTTTCCCTGACTGTAACGAAAAGTTAGCACTTTAAGAAGAACATTGCATGACTCTCATTCTGCCTAGAACTTCTGGAAACTTCCAAGAAGATGCCTTATAGCTGGGAGATGGCATTTTTTTCTAGTTACAAGTAGCCTTAGAACTGATTTTCTGTGACACTGGAGTTTCTTTATCTTACCTTCTGTCTGAAAGGGACCATTTACAGTTTCAAAATAATTCCTGGAATAAAAAAAATTCATCACTGACCTCAAAAGTGGAACTCAGGCTAAATGCACCCTTGGTCCCCAGCAGAAAGACGGGAGAGGGAAAGTCTTGCCACAGTAGGAACAGGACAAAGTTTTAGTGGGCTGTTTTCCAGCTGCTTCCAGCTTCCTGGGGATGCATTGGATAGACAGGGTACAAGTATAAACCAGTGCTGGTTTGAGACTAATTTACACTTGATATCAGGGTGGCTTCTGGCTGGAAAGCCTCATTTCATTAATACACCAGAATCGAGAAACAGATTCCCTCCTCCCATTAGGATTTCAGAGCAGCAATGCAAGCTGAGCATTTCCTTTGGAAGGGGTCAGTCCAAACCCACAGACTGAGAACGGGGAGGAGTTCTCATTTGTTCTGGAAGGAAAAAAGCAGTTGACAAGAAAACATAGGGCAATGTAGACTATAATGGTTCCAGATAGTCTTAACTTTATGATGTCTTGACCACTTCCACATTTTTACTTTTCTCCAAGATAACAGACGGAGAGAATTCCCAGTTCTCATTTTTATTTCTTTTTTTTTTTTTTCTTTTTCTGACATACATGTTCATTAGCCTTTTCCCAGAATACAGTTGTTGATTTCTCTTTCACCACAGTATTTTCAATTATTTTTTAATTCAGTCCAATGCTGACTATTGGCAATATGAATAATCTTTTTGCTGTTCCAGAAATCATAAACTCCAGAAAAATAGTCTCGAGTCTGTTCAGGAAAATAGAGTCAAATCTGCAAATACAGCATTTGGCCCCTGTTGTGGGACTGGACACTGGGCATCCTGCTGGAGACTTGTGGCAGCAGCTGTCTCTCAGTGATCTCCAAACAGCTGTGAAGCTGAAGCAGTTTGCTTCACGCGTTTCCAGTTACTGCAGCAATCCTGGGTTAAGGAAGGAGAGGAACAGGGGAGCAGAGGAAAAGCGAAGGCACTCACCACCCCTCCTCAGCACTCCCACATTTTGTACCCTACTGGTTGCACATAAATAAATGATGCAAATAAACCCTTCAGAAGGGTTGAGCATCTCTCTCGCTACCTCACTCTTTTCTCCTAACCTCTACCCACACCATACATAAGGGTGCTTAATGATCAGGTCTGTGTCATGCACATGTTTTTTGTCCCACAGAACATGAATGGATTTCCAAAAAAAAATTTCCACAAGACCAGACTAACCAAAAATTTTCCATCACATATATTTTTAGATATATCTTTTAATTTAGATTTAACTTTTAATTTTATCTTTTCTGTTTAGTTTATTTTGGTTTTACTAATAGCACTAGTTATTTTCCTGAACAGGTATTAAAAAAGAGAGAGAGGTTAGGCAGAACTTTTTTTACAAAGAGGGAAATACCACAGTTTTTTAAAGTCAAATCAATCACCATCTTTCCTCAGAACTTGCTACCCCTTTCTTTCTCAGGTTCTGTTGGCTTCCTTGGGGATGGTAGTCCAAGAAAAGCACCTATATTTCTGCTACCTGGCCCTTACCCAAGCCCTAAAATGGAATAAACCTGAATTGGCAATGCTGGTACTGAGTTCCTCTTTACAAATATTTTTGAAATTTTGCATAGTTTGCAATCAAATGTAGACTACTAAAACACTTAGCATTTCTATCCAGCTTCTATAAATAATTTATATTGGTGCTTTTTCATGTCTGTTCAGTGGCCAATCTTTCATCAGAATGTTGCTTAATATGGGAAATAAATGTTTCCATCTTCCTTGTTTCCAATTAACTGTGTTTCTGTAGCTGCTATTTATTTTTGTAACCATAGTGATGAAATCTATTTACTGGCTGCAGTCATAATGATTCTAAACATGTATTTATGTTTATTTCATGCCCACAAACCTGAACATTATATTAACATAATTATAATATAAGGTGGAGGAATATATCCTTTAAATGCTCTTATATCCGTTTCCTTGTGACGCATCAATATTTTTAAGTCTAGGACACTTCAAGAAGTTATGGTGTGCTCTCTAGTATTTCTGCAGTAAATTTTGTGCAATACTGAAAAGAAATCTAAGATCTGCCTGAATTTTTTTGATATCTAGCTTTAGATAGCTTATAGAGACCAGTACAGACCCTGCTAGATATGGCTGGCATGGTGTAGTTACTAAAGTACCTGAAGACCCATCCAGAGCATGTCTTGCTTCCTGCTTTTGTTTAATTTTTTGTGGCATCTAAAAAGCAGTGGTCAGACCCATACCAGCTCAGACATGGAGGTCCCCCAAGGCAGAAGGCAGAGCATCTGACAGCTCTTTGCCCTTGCTGTGATCGAAAGATTGGTTGATATTCAAAGACTGTAGGTACCTGATTGAAACTTAACGTGGTAGAAAGTACATACATCAAAAACTTGCTAGTACCTGTCTGGCAGTCTTAATATTGGTGTCTTCTAACCTTTCATTAGATTTTAAACAAAGTAATGCAGGAGTAGCTATTATTGCTCAAGTGCCTAGAAGCCCTAATCCCTAATTATTGGTTTCTGCTAGTGCTCTACAAATACAGGGGCGGGGGGTGGGGGTGGCGGGGAAGGAACAAATGCCAAACAAAAAACCCCTGTGTCCCATGACAGTTTTCAAATCAATTATCCAAATTGTGATAGAGAAATACAGTGAGACGAGGATGTAGAAGGAGGCTAATGCTCAGCAGTGCTCTTGGTGCATCAACAACCAAGATAGGGTCAAAATTTTGTAGGCAGTGGATTCTTCATGAACTTCTGAGGAATACTTGGGTAACTGTCAAAGTTTGGAAAAAATGCTTCCCAATCACCAGAAGCAATGCAGGAAGAGGCATGAAGGTGTTTATTGAACATGAAACTCACTGAGCATGGAGTCTAGAAGCAACTTTGACACACTTACCCTTTAATGGGTATGGAGTATTGAAAAGTGTTGGGACAGTAAGCATTATATTTTTGTGCAGGCAAATACTACCTGAGTATATCTTTCTGTCATCTTGAATTTGAAGGACTTCTCCCATCACACCCAAAGCAGATGCAAAACTAAAATCTAAAATCTAAAGCTGCCTAAAAATTATTAAAATAAACTTTGTTTCGTTTCCTTAGATACAGAAATGCCTATCTTGGTAGTTATTCACAGGCCTTCAGCAGAATTCTGCTTAGATATTGTAAAAATTAATAATATATAATATTAATATGTAAAAATATTAATATACAGATCAATAATGACTATTGCAGAAAACACTTTACAATGAAATGTGGTAACCCCCATTTTTTGGGTTACTTGAGTGGAGCGGGGAAAGAACAGTTTTACCCCTACAACATTGTTAATTAGCCAGCTGAGTATAGGAGATGGTAGTTGTTCTGACAGAGTGATAAATTTCATAGATGAGGAAATGAAGCAAGGTTTATTGTAATTAGGAAAACAGCTCAGCTTGCATAAAAGGAAACACAATGATTTCCAGGGAAAAATTTCAACTGTGTCTGAATCCTCTAGAGAAAAATGAATTAAAGGCATGAATATGCTCCACCCAGATCAGAGATTCTTTCATAGTTTCTTTAATGAGTGCAGCCTGAGGAGGAAGGTATATATGAAAACTGAATGTTTGATATCTGCCTGGTCAAGATGGCAAATGAGGTGGACAACAGACATTTACAATACAATTCAGTGTAAGTTGATTTAAGCCTGTTTTTCTCTTACTCTTTTCACTTGGCTACTATAAATTATTATAAATGTATGTAGATATTCTCTGTACGGAAATGGGTTTTATTTGCATTTTGTGTTGACGTGGGCTGAATTAAGTGTGATTCAAGGTGACTGGATCTCCAGCTACTTTGTTATGATTAGGCATTCCTAATTTGCAGGTCTGAGTATTCTGTGGATTTATAGGATCTTGGGGCACCTTCAGAGGTGCTTTACATTCTGCAGCACATTCTCTAAAGTGTGCAAAGGGAAGCTGCATGTTACCTATGTGGATAGCTGGCAGCACAGTTATAGAGAGATGTGTCCTGTAGGGACATGTGGTAACCAAGAAGGATCTTTGGCATGCAGCTAGTTATTGAAGTCTATGCTTAAATCCTAAGGTTCCTGGGGAAGCAAGTAACAAGAATACAAAGACCTAATATACAGTTTCTGCTTGAGAGCTTCCAGATTGAGATTTAGACAATCTGAATCGCCCATTAAAAAAGGTTTCTAATAATTGGGTGCATTTCTAATTGGAGTATCAGCATTAGCAAGGTTAATAATGTGCTAGCTAAACTGTGAGAAGGCTGAAGAAGTTTTCAATGTTTAACGAATGTCAACAGAAGCTGTATGAACAGCTGCATTAACTGTTATGAATTGGGGAAAAATGTGTCCATACCAGTGTTAGAAAAGGAAGCCATTGTCAGTCCATTTTCTTTTCTAGTGCATAGCTGTTCCCTGTAGCATAAATTATCTTGAAAAAGCACACCTAAGAATAAATTTCAAGCAACAAGGTAATCAGAATTTTTCCAGAGTTATTGCACAGTCTCTTAGTTTCCCAATCAAGATGTGTTTTAAATGGTTTCTTTGCTTTATTTGCTGCATATGTTGTGATCTACAACACTCGCGTACTTCTCCTGTTCCATACTGCACTGTGCCTCTCTCCCCAGGCACTTAATTGTAGACATTCGTCTGATCACCCCGTGGGACTCGGCACAGGGTCCACCATACCCTGGGCCACAGAGCACTGACACCAATATGAGGATGCTGCAAATGGCGTTTATTCAACTGCGTCACGCCCTTATATACTGTCTGTCGGTCATCCCGCCTCCTTTAACCCTTCTCTTTCCGTACATCGCGAGATCTTCCGAGCGCCAATCCCTACAAGTCCCCCCTCACTATGGCGGATGACCGACGGTACAAACTGGCGTTACAGCTATAAACGATTCCACCAACTCATGGTAATTCGTGTACTGGTCGGTACCCGCACTCTGTATAAAGAGTTTCCGCACGCAAACAGTCAGTGCTGGTATCCCACAACAAACCATAATAACCACCACCACCAAAAGGATTCCAAATAGGGTCAACGTTTTTCAGTCAATCAAAGACAGGAGCCATCGCCAGGTCGACGAGAGGAGATTGTCAAGCCACTGTCACCTGCCTCCTGTAATTGATTGGCTTTGTCTAAAAGCATATCATAGTCCCCTGCTTATGGGGTACACACAGCGGTTGCTGTAAAGTGGATCTGCGGTGTTCAAAACATCGGTCACACCATTTTGATGCTCGGCTGGTGCGTCTCCAGAGTTGTTGTCCACAGCGGTCACACTTGACAAGCACCCAAGGGTCACAGAGACCACAGTGCAGGTACTCAGATGATCTTTTGAACGGCATCCTGCAAAATAACTCACAACAAATCGTTATTGACTGAGGTATGGTTTCAACCACCGTGCCGGCACCTAGCGCACGCGTGAGTCTGGGTGCTCTGATGATTGTACTGCAGTATACCCTCTTCCTTGTGTCACCAAGCGCCACCCACCTTCCCACTTTCCTGTTTCTGGGTCACGGACCAATACTGGTGGCCCTACTCCCCTTATCGCCTGTTGCCAATGCTTCTGCATTGGACTCTGTGACTCTGTACCACGGGCAAACTGATTGAGTGCAAATAGCGCTAAAGCCAACAACCGTGCATTACGGTGCACAGGGGTCTCACGAGCAGAACGTCGGCATTTGGGATTTTGTTGCTGATGATTTTTGTGGTCAAGAGGGTCTGTCTCTTGGGGTACCTGCTCCCCCTCCCTAAGAACATCAAGCTTGGCTTTTAATGTGCGATGTGCGCGTTCTACAATGGCCTGTCCCTGACTGTTATAGGGAATACCGTGAAGCAGTCGGATTCCCCAACGATCTGCCCACTGTTGGGTAGAAGCTGCGGTAAAACAGGACCCATTATCTGTTTTGATAGTGCGTGGGCAACCTAACCACGCCATGGCAGTCAGCCAATGTTGTTGCGCAGCACGGGCCGTAACCTTTCTGTGGAGAGTCGCAACGAGAACGCCACTGCAGGTGTCTATGGTAACCGCAATGTGAGGGGATGGCTGAAAGGGTGGATACATGGTGAAATCAGTTTGCCATAACTCCGAGGGCTCTAGCCCCCGCGGATTCACTCCCGCGAGCCACAAAGGAGAATGCTGACAGTGAGGACAAGTAGCCACAACGTCCCGTGCCTGGTGTAAGGGAATGTCACAGTGCCGTGACAGTGCCTCTGCCCCAATGTGTAAGTCATGGTGTAACTGCCGGGCCTGCTGTAGAGTGTTCACCTGACGAGCAGCTAGGTCAGCGCGACGATTTCCATCATAATAGAACCCTGAATGATTCGTGTGCGCTGTCACATGAATAATTGATACGGGCGCAGAACGTCGCGTAAGCGCTGCTTCCAACATGACGGCTACGTCTGAAATAGGCCAGCCAGATTCTGCCATAGTGTGTATCTGTTTCGCCACATATATCGAATCTGTCACGATGTTCGAGGGCTGTTCAGGAAACAAGCAAAGAGCCATGCGAATCCCATGGGCTTCGAGTTTCTGCACTGAGCATGACTCATCCTGGTATACCATTCTTTTCCAATCAGTGTCTTCTTGCCATACAACTACTGCTTGCTGCGTCTGTGAAGAAGCATCTGTAAACAGAGTAGGACCTTGCACCGGTTGTTCACTGATGCGTAGGACTGGCTTCAGACACAGTAATGGCAAAAAGGTCTTTGCCTCCAGAGTGGGCCCATACGCTAGCTGTCCCACAAAGCCCTCAAAGGCCAAAGCCAGTTCGTCCTGTTGGCTCAGGTTCCTTTGCCACGTTTCCGCACGTACCGGCAGCCAGATTCTGTCTGGCTCTTTCCCAAACACTCTACGGGTTACTTCGCGTCCCCGCAAAATCAACAATGCCAGTGCTTTTGAATAGGCTTGAAAAGCCGTTTTTATCTGGGTGGATGTAATCCACCATAGAGCCCTAGGCTTCGAGGGTTCACCTTGGCCTACTAGCCCAATAGCACCCTTCTTTGTCAGGCTCAAATACAGTTGCAATGGTTCTTTTGGCTGCCATCTGTGCAAGCTTTCTACACTCATGAGTTCTGCAATCCTATTCAATGAGTTCTTTGCTTCCTGAGTCAAAGTCCTTTTCTCCCACGGGTGGTGTCCTCTCAAGAGCTCATATAGAGAACTCATCCAATCGGGAGGAATGGGCAAGACACCATTTAACCACTGCAAAGCTCCAACTAATTTCTGTATGTCATGTAAAGTATTAACGACTGGCTCCAAGATCTGCTGTTGTGCTCGGACTGCATGAGGGCCAATGCTGAGCCCTAAATACTTACAGGCTGGCCCTTTTTGCGTCTTAGCCTCTTGCACTTCTAGGCCTTCCGCCTGCAAAGCCTGTAAAATTTGTTGCTCACCAGAACGGAGGGACTCCTCCGAAGGCGCTGCCACCAAAATATCATCCATGTAGTGATAGATGACCAACTGAGAGTTGTTTTGCCTTACCGGCTGCAGGGCAAGGGCCACTGCCCTTTGACACAAGGTTGGTGAATTTTTCATGCCTTGCGGCAAAACTGTCCACTGATACCGCTTTGCTGGTTCAGCCAGGTTGGTTGCTGGGAGTGTAAAAGCAAACTTTTCTTGGTCTTCCTCTGCCAACGGGATAGAGAAAAAACAATCTTTAATGTCCATGATCAAAATTGGCCAGCCATCTGGCAGGGCAGAAGGAATAGGCAGGCCGGGTTGCAAAGGCCCCATGTCTTCTAATACCTCATTGACTGCCCGCAAGTCCTGTAGTAGCCGCCATTTGTTCTTGTCCTTCTTTGGGACAACAAAAATGGGTGTATTCCATGGACTAGTGCTCTCAACAAGGTGTCCCTTTTTGAGTTCTCTATTTACTATTTCAGTCGCCGCTTGCAATTTTTCTTGCGTGAGGGGCCACTGTTCTACTCAAACCGGATCAGTGGTTTTCCACTTCATACATACCGCAAGCTCGCGGCGCATCAGGTAGACAGTGGCCCCACTCAAAAATTTGACAAGCGGACACCCCATTGTTGCAACACGTCACGGCCAAGTAAAGGCTCAGACACCTGTGCCTTATGCGGTCTGACATTAGCAACCAAGACTGACCCGTCGGAGTCCTGGGCAGAAACCCAACAGGCCAGCAGTGAATGTTCCGACAGAGAGTTACCACCCAGTCCTTCTAAGCGGCTTTGTACAGTAGGCCAAGAATCTGGCCATATTCCATGAGGAAGACATGAGACATCAGCACCTGTATCCACGAGTGCAGAACACCACAGCTCACGTGGTGTGATGTTGTCGGCCACAATCCGTATACAGACCTGTACATGTGGCCTGTCCCAGCAATCTAACACCAAGGCCACTTGGGGTTCCGCGACTGCTCCATCGCCGTTGCGGAGGACGCGTTGTGGGGCTCTTGTGAGGTGGAGGGAGGCATGCCCCGCTGCCTCCCCCGAAAGCCGTTTCCCGCTTGGCAGGTCTTTGCCAGATGTCCTGTTTGTCCGCATTTCCAACAAGGCCCCGGAGGACCTCCTGACTCACGCTTCTCTGCCTTGCATTGATCTCTCTTATGCCCTTTGCGACCACAACGGTAGCAAACCACCTGCCCGGAGCTACCTCTTTGCTCCGGAGCCCTTACTGCAGCCACAACTGACTGCACCACTGAATCAGGAACCTCCCGCTGCTTCTTCAATACTGCCTCTACCATCACTCCAAGGGATGCCCCCAGAGGCACTGTCCGTAAGACCGCTTTTGTAGTTTCATTCGCCTGCTGTCTAACACACTCCAACAACACTGGTCCTTTAGCTGAATCAGGGAGATGCGCCTGCTCTATGGCTCCCTGTAACCGGTCACAAAATTTTGGAAATTCCTCCGCTACCCCTTGCTTGATTTTCGTCCATGGCTCCTTTGGAGTCATCAGGGGTGTAACAGCTGTCAAGGCTGCACGCGCTGCCCGCGTCGACGTTGTCAATTCCCTAGCTGTAAGTTGCCCCGCCTGTTGCTGCGGTGTCAGCTGACCAGGGTCTGACCCTCGCAGACGCTGTACTGACGAATTAGCTAATGGGTTGGGTCTTTCTTGTTGGGCCTCAACTAGTGCTGCCTGTAATCTGTTTGTCCAAGCTTCTTTCCAAATCAAGAAAAAGGTGGGAGTCAAAATCATACTACAAAACTGTCGCGAATCCCAGGGAGTCAGTGAACCTGAAAAAACCACATCTAAAAGAGAGCCTGTCATGGGATGTCCTAAGCCGTAATCATCCACGGCCTTCTTCACTTGTTGCAAAAGCTTGCTATCCAACGAAGACCACTCCACCCCTACACCACCTGGACCAGCTCGGACTGGGCAAACTAAAGGGGGTCCTTCAAAGCGTATGCCGTCCATAACACATTCCTTTGCTACAATTTTCCAGTCTGGCAACGTGACCTTCGGTGAATTGGGGACTCCTTTCTGTTCTCCAGCTGCTTGTAGCAGCTCCCGCTGTTGCTTCACCTGCTCCTGCATCTCCTCTACTACTCGCTGCAACATCTGCAGCGGATCTGTAGCTGGGTCGGGCGCAGGTATTAAAGGCATAGGCGTTGCCTTTTCACTGGCTGCTGCCGACTGCGCCTTACAGCCGGAGATAGCCTTTTGTTTTATCGCTGCGTGCGGCGGACGACAGCGGTGTCCGCCCACCAGTTGCCACGCCTCCTCTAACCGTTGAGCCGACCCCTCGATTGAGTCCGGCCCACTCTCTTCCTCTTCCGCTACGCGCGTAAGAGGGGGTGTCCTGACTTTCCTTCCTCCTTCCTTTGGCCGTGCTCCGCCTCTCCCGACCTCCGGAGAGACATCCGGGGAGAAAGCGGATGTCGGCGCCATCTTAGGGTGAGCTTGTGGCGCGGTTCGCAAAACACGTCCCGGCACCCAATCCTCCGGATCATACAGGGGAACCGCTCCCTCCTCTACCTGCTCCTTTTCTGATCCCTTCATCACAGCCCTCTCCGCCTCCTCTAGTCTCTGCCTCTCCTTCTCCCGTCTCCTTTGCTCCGCCACGGGTTCCTCTGCCTCCTGAATTAACTGTCGCTCTTTCTCCCGCTCCCCCTCTCTCGCCCGTTCACGCTCCCGTTCCAACTCCTCCCAAGGGTATCCCGGTGGTTCGGCCGGTGCCGACGGCTGCACTGGGAGCACCAGAGGCGTCTGCTCCGCTACCTCCGTCAGCCCTTCTGTCCGCGCCTCCCCATCCGCCTGCACGCCCCGCTCCGCCTGCGCGTGCATCAATCTCTTTGCTTCCTTCCATGTTAAGCCCTCCTCCCGCACTTTCCTGAAAATCGCCCTAATCCGCCCCCACATCTTTAACTCCGGACCATGCTGCGTCGCCATAGCCCGTTCCGCTAAAGCCGCGGTGCATTTCGGCCAGCACTCAGGAGACAATATGTCCCCCGGGCGCTCTATCGCTTCCTCTTTCAGGAGCCGCTCTAGGCAAGCTTTCGCTTCTTTTTGTCCCATAGGGATCTTTACCTCTCTAGAGCATGAGTCCAACACCTTCAGGACTGCTTCCATGCCTGGCCAGGCCTTCGATTACGCCCCGCGTAATCCGCCGATGTCCAATCACGTCGGGGTCACCACTTGTAGACATTCGTCTGATCACCCCGTGGGACTCGGCACAGGGTCCACCATACCCTGGGCCACAGAGCACTGACACCAATATGAGGATGCTGCAAATGGCGTTTATTCAACTGCGTCACGCCTTTATATACTGTCTGTCGGTCATCCCGCCTCCTTTAACCCTTCTCTTTCCGTACATCGCGAGATCTTCCGAGCGCCAATCCCTACACTTAATGCTCTGTCTTCTTTCCCCAGCAAACGCAACAGCAAAGTGCAGTAGCACGATGCCGCAGAAAGTGAAGCACTTTAGGATTCCCAGTTCTGTCCTGTTGGGATCCTGACCTTTCAGAGGTGGTATCCTAACAAATATTTCCCTTCCCCTGCTTTGCTCTTACATCTTCCCCAGTTATGGATTATTTCAGCCATTATATGGGCAGCATTTATTCTAACATCAATTATTCCTCTGACATGTGTGTATCAGGGGAGTCATGATACCAGGCTCGCACACAGTTTAATAATCCTCAGCTAGTCTGGTCTTTGGAGATGGTCTGTTATACGCCACGTTTAGCAGAGGTTACCTGAAAGAGTAGGGACTTTCTGAGCCTTTGATCAGATTCAATCACTGAAGCAGATACAAATGTGAAACCATCCTCTATCTTTTTAGTAGCATACTGTGCACACTTCAAAGCTTAGTTTAGCAACATCGGTGTCACAGGGTTCATGAGCCCCACCTGGGAAGAAGCAGCTGACATCAGTGACAGCACAAGGAACGAAAAAGCAGGAAGAAGTGAGGGCAGGCTCCCCTAACCAAATGCCATCCAAGCCGGGAAATGTGTGGTGTTAGTGGAGGGTGGAGGAGCAGCTGGAAGCTGAACACAGGCCTGGAAAACTGGGAAGGACTGGTGCCCACCTACTCCAGGATCAACACAGGGACACAAATTGTGTTACCCTGAGGTTTTCCTGGACAGGGAAGGCTTGCTGGATGGTGCTGCTCCCATGTGAGGTGAGGAACTCATGGTCAGTAAATTATCTCCTAACTCTGGCATACATGTGTAGTCTTACTGTCAGAGAGTAACTGCAATTTATGGCTTCCTTAGGGAAACAGTTACTGTCTTTGCTGCCTGAGCAGCTTAGTGATTTGGCCCTGTTTCTTCTTCTTAGGGAGTGCTAGGAGTCTGAATGCATGGTCCTTCCTCCCAGGCTGCTATTGTGAGGTAATGGCCACACGTGGTTGCAGAGCTGAATTTGGAAATCGCACGAATATGATCTGTCTTTTCTGTGGTTTTTTGTGTCTTTTCTTTTAGTGTTCATGCAGCTTTCCAAAGATGTTGTGAGGATGGTTCCTAAGAGAAAAAAGACTGTGGCACGTAAAAAATCAGGGGTAAGCTGCGTGGCTGCAAAGTAAGTTTCTTTCCTATTCAAGGTTGTATTGAAGGGAATTGGACTACTGAATGTTCCTACCTTTCTAATGTATTTTGCTCACTCTTCCTGACCACAGTATAATCCATTCTTGATACATCTCAGTGTATCACTATAAAAATTAAAAGGAAAATTATTAAATGGAGTAAAACTCATCTGTCCAGGCATGGATTTTATTACAAGTACTTTCATTGTTGCATATGAAATTGTTATGACAGAATTTAACAGTTTTCAGAATTTAGCAGTTTTCAGTTTAATGGAATTCAGGAGGGGGCTGACTTCTTGATCTGAATATCACATTTCTTTTAACGGAGGTTGTATTCTAATGATGTTTCCAAATTCTTGTAGTGCTTCAAATATATAATCTTTGAGCTTTTATTGTGCCATGATAAGGACAGCCTGGAAATGGCAAAAGCTAGCAGGTATCGCCTATCTTCTCAACTTTCTAAGCGTACATTTTTGCTGCCACTTCTCTACCTCATGCATTCAGCCACTGGAATGTTTTTATGAAACGAAGGGAAGAGCCTAATGCCAGGCATGAGTTTTGAAACTTTCAGGGAATAATAAAACTCATCGCAAAAAATAAAAATCATGGCAATTTGTTTTAGGCATTTGCATGTGGCTCACTGGCTATCTTCGAATTGTTTGAATTTGGTTGGAATCATTGTGCATTATCATGCAAATTTAATTGCATTTCAGGCTACTCACAGTATAGGGGGAGTATGGGAGCCACTTCATCCTGCCATGCCTGTTTTTTCTGGCTGTTTGGACTCCCTTATTTGAACAGGGAACTAAGGGTTCTTGGTGTAAGTCTTAGGCGCAATTTGAAACCTTTTACCCTACTGAGAGGACAATAAAGCTGTACATGTCCATACAAAAATAATAGTTTGGGGTTTTTTATTTTCCTCACATACTTTTCTAAAACAAGTTATGGGTAGATCATATGGGAATCAAAATAATGAAGACATGTACTTTCCATGTAGATATTTTGTGTGTAGAACTGCCATAGGTTTTATTGAAGCAGAGCAGAATTTGAAGCATTTATTAACTGTAATTTAAAAGGTCTTATGAGAGAATTTAAACATATTTTTTGAATGATGCATGCAATTCCCTTCTCTTTATGTCCAACAACTAAAGCTATTTGGATAACATCTCCTTCTCTTGCTGCCTTGAAGTCAATCAAGTCTTCTTTGCAAGAGCCTATGAATATAAACCTCACAGCATGAATGTGACTTAGCTCAGTAGAAGGTGGCTGAGAAAGAAGATGGAAACCTTATGCAAAATCTTATTTTAGCTTGTGTTTCTTTTTTGGAGAGGTTGAAATTGTGCTCTGGTAAATACTTTGACGGACGACATCACAAATAAACTTTAAATTTTGCTAAGTTTTTCTTTATTATTGGCAGTTAAGGCACACCATGGACTAAGCCTTCCTAAAATCATAAAAATTCATGAAACTATTGGCAAAATAAATTAACTATTTTGGGAATTAAGATAGTCTGAAGAGAAATCATGTGGTTAATAATCATGAAAGAATTAGTAAGGAATTAAGTCTAAATTTCATTGGTATGATTTTTCTGTATTTTGCTTTTGCAATAGATTGTCATCTGAAGGGATTTTTACATTCTTCCTTCTTTTATTTTTACATCTTGTTTTCAATTTTGTTTTTTTTAAAGATGATGTGTTGTATGGATATTATAAGATAAAAATCGTGACTAGTTAAGGGGATAAAAATTGGAGCGGAAAATCATAACAGGTTATTAAACTCTTTAATCATTAATACATGCAACACTTGAAGATTGATATATACTGTTGTTTTGAAATGTAGAATTATAGCCACTCAGATTAGATGATTACTGAATTCTAGCTCAGAGTAACTTCTGTAAATGAACAGTTGAAGAATAGTGGTGGTTGGTTGAGCTAAACCACCTTTAATCTGAGCAGTGATTAAAGCTAACTGTATATTTAGTGGTATAATTGTGCATCAGCTTTTTAATTTTTATTTCATTCACACAACCAAACAAGTATCTTCCAGTCATATCCACGGAGGTTAATAGGAGAGTTTTCTTTCTTTTTTCTTTTTCTTTTTTTTTTTTTTTAAACTTTGTTGGAAATAAGACATTGATCTTACTGATTCAATACTTACCTGTAGAACCGCTGCATAGAGTTTCACGGATGCATATAGATTTCTATTATTTGTGGGCTGCAACCAGTCAAGAATAGGCAAAGCAGGTTTGAAAGCATTTTACTGAGCCATTTCATAGTTTAAAAAAAATCGCGAATGAAATGCCTTCACAGCAACCACTAGAAACAAAATTTCCATGACTTGCAAAGAAAGAGGTAAAAGATATATGGAGATTGAATTCTTCATACTATTCCATTCCTGCTCTGAAATCATTAAAGAACTTTAAATAGTAAGAAGTCTAGCTAGCAAAGGATTGCAGAGATATCCAGTGTCAGCCTAATAGGATCTGATCAGCCCTGGCAGGCATTCTGTGGTCTCTGGTGGAATCTGGAAAAACTAGTTTGTGAAGACTGAGAATAAGTCATCATTCCCCTTTATCAAAATGTAGCTCTTTCATCATCCTCTCCTCACTTCATACTTACAGTTTTGGATATGCAGCTAAAAACCATGCCTAACATGGCTTTGGATTCACAGTGGCATGAGAGAATGCATATTCGGGGGAAGAAGTTTATCAGTCTATAGGAAGTTTTGACTGTAGCTATGCTGAGTTAACAAAGTAGGAGATGAGGAACGTCCAGAAAAATCCCTTGGGAAAAGTGTCTGATGGAAAAAACAAAGCAGCTCTGTCCTCAGGTGTTTAGCTATGGAACTTGAGTTGGTCTTTGCGTGCCAAAAAGAGAAAAGTGTTCTATTCATTCCATGCACTCTACTGAAAAGTTAAACCACATACATTATTCTATCTTACAAATCACTAACTTTATTCTGGCATATGTTTAATCATTTAGGAAAGTGTCTTATTTGAGAAATCCTGTAAGTACCCAAAGTACTTAAACCAAAGTAGATGTTTAAGGACTTCCTTGAATAAGGGCCAGAGCACTTAAAATTAGGAGGTGCACATCTTTTTAGTGTAAAACCAAAACAAACCAAACACTAACTAAAAATTAAAGCAGGGCTTCCTTCATTAATACTTGGTAATGAGCTCTACAGCCATGCAGACTCCAAAAGAGCAACTATTTCCTGTGAGAAATTCAAAGAGCTTTTCTGAACTTTATAAATGTTTAATTTTAAAAAAGATAACAAACTAATATGCCCTTACTCTGTGTAATCATGTTTACAATAGGTATGAGAGCATGTAAGGCCTACCCGTGTGCTAGTGTTGCTCTGACTGGTTTTCTGGAAACTTTTCAAGACATAACTCCTGGAGAGGCTGAAGTACTGAAACACATTCTTACACTATGTCCTTTATTTGCCAGTAGCTAAAAGGATAAAATTGTGGAAATATCTGATGGCCAGGGATGTTTCTGGTTTTATTCCTGTATTTATGTTTTGGAAAGATTATTTTTTCTCCTGAACTTGTTACCAAGAGAGAGAAGAAACTGAGATATCAGGTTAGCTAGGAAACTGAGGTTTTAGTTCTGGATTTAGAATACAGACTCTGTGAGGGAACTATATATGTAGGTGAGGATTTTAAAGTGGCATAGGACAGACATGCACAGTCAAAACCAGCCCTAATATTCTACAGAGTTCATATTTGAGGTCCTTAGTGGAAAACCTCCAATTGTCTGCCCAGGATGGCAATATGGAATGTTCTTCTCTCTGCAGAAAACAAGCTAACAACTGTGTGTACTGAGAAGTAAAAGCACCTAAGTGCAACAATGAATTCTGGAAAGGCATGACTTAAACTTCAGCATCTATGTAATTAAAATGCTTCCTATATAGACTGAGTAGACCAGAAACTCTACAGACTGATGAGAACTCTGATTCACCAGTATTTACTTTAGTCCTGTGAAAACTCCCACTGAGAAAAGGGGAATTTTGTTGGAGGTGTATGAACAGGGTGCCTATAATCTTAAAACAGAGCAAAACTCCAGGAAGCAGTAGAAAAATATTTCAAACAACTATTGTCCATCATTAAAAAGACAAGTGAAAGCAGTTGCGTTCATTTTAGATATAAATCATCAAAAGCAAGAAGGAGATTCTTTAAACACAGTTATTAAAATAAAATGATAAATATTCATCACTGTAGCCAAGACTGATCATCAGCAAATTATTCAGCTTCGCCAGACTACACCCTATTTTTCTATAGATAAAAGCATATTTTGCCTACACTTGCAAGTTGAGAATTGAACATCAGGATCCTGATGAAGAAATGAATAAGAATATATATATACTAAATTAATCACACTTTTTGTGCGATTCTCCCTTTAAGCATCAGTGATCCAGTCAAGACCGTTGGTTCCACAGGTATACAAAGAAGAGCAATAACCTTATGAGAAATGGAACTGCTGTCAACAAAATTATTTTCATGTTGAAAAGGATTATGTTGCTCTCAGTGCAGAGTTTTTTGTAGACTACAGTAAAATGCCATGTACGTTGTGACTCATCTGGAGTGCCGTGTTCAGTTCTGGGCTCCCCAGAACAATAAAGACATGGACTTAATGAATCAAGCCTAGTAAAGAGTCACAATGATTAAGGGAGTGGAGCATCTTTCTTAAGGGGAGAAGCTGTGAGAGCTGTGAGTGTTCAGTCTGCAGCAGAGAAGGCTCAAGGGGATATTATGCATGTGTATAAACACTAAGTGGTAGGG
Organism: Astur gentilis; assembly: GCF_929443795.1. Taxonomy (NCBI): domain Eukaryota; kingdom Metazoa; phylum Chordata; class Aves; order Accipitriformes; family Accipitridae; genus Astur; species Astur gentilis. The sequence continues at coordinate 2,327,150 of NC_064911.1, read as the reverse complement.
AAAGAGGATGAGCGAGTCAGACTTCTCAGTATAGCCATAGACAGAACAAGAGGCAATGGCCACAAATTAAAGCACATGAAATTCCTTCTGAACACAAAGAAACACCTTTTTACTATGAGGGTGGACAAACATTGGAAGAGGTTGCCCAGAGAGATTGTGGAGTCTGCATTCATGGAGATATTCAAAAACAAAGTGGACATGGCCCTGGGCAACCTGGTCTGGCTGACCCTGCTTGAGCAGGGTGGTGGGACAAGATAACCTCCAGAGGTGCCTTTCAACCTCAACCCTTCTGTGATTCTGTGAAAGAAAGGAAGAAAAACTGAAAAGTTTTCAAAAGAGGTGAATATGTTTAATAATACCAATTCAAAAGAAAATGGATGATAGGCATAAAGCAAAACTGCATTATCTACATGAAATCTAGGTCAAGATTTTTAATAGCATGTTCCTGAATTAGTGCCCTGATGTTTCAGAAGGGCTGTGTCATTTAGACTTCAGTAAGAGTTTCTGTGCATCCAAGGACATGTAATATGAATTAATACAAATGCAAAGCTATGAGTGAAACCATAAGGTTTTGATTTTGTGATCTGTACATTTGAAGACACTATGAATCAGTTAATAAATTCTTTCAGTATTCAAATGTCCAATTCAATTTCTGTTCAATCTTCAGATTTAGCCTTTTTTTTTTTTAATGATTATATTGATTTGTCCATTGAGGGGGATCAGTGGGGAAATCAGTTTAGCCATAAAAATAGCAGACTGGAAATAATAAATATCTACAGTTGAGACTTTGAACCTGGATGGAAGTTTGGAAGAAAAGGGAATAAAGCACAGTTAGTATTTAGTCAGAATTCATATATACTAAAGGTACAAACTGACAAGTGTATTATATCCATAAATTTAGATATACAAAGGTCAAACTTTGTATGGATGGCAATAGGAAAATCTTCAAGAGAGCAATATTAACACAGAATTTTCTTTAAAAAAATAATTGCTGCTATCAGCTCCCAAGCCTGTGTCTGGCCCACAGGAAGTCTGTTCAACAATACAAGCAACATCAAAAGGTGCCATCTCTGCATTTTCCATCACTTCATGGCTTGTAGCCAGGAGTAATAAGGCACAGCTACAGCAGAAACCAAAATAATAGTCCAAACAGTTGGATATAATAGCAGTGATGGAACCATAAGGGCATCTAAAATCAAACATAAGTGGGAGGGTACCAAAATAGAGCACTGCAGTTCTGTAACCCAGCAAACTAGCTCTTGACTGTAAATTGGGGAGACACAAGTCTTAACTATGGCAATAAAAAGATTATTGGCTTATGAATGTGGTTCCTGCATCCATCTGGTTTGAGATAGAATTTTTGGCTGTAAGAGGTGCATTGTACTTTCCAGATTTCACCTTATAAATCTGTTTGTCCATAGAGTTCTTGGATGAGGTTCCTGGATTCATCTAATACTGTATAAGTGGCCATTTTATATAAGCCCTTATTTTTTAAATTCAAGTGAGATGAATAACAAATGTTCTGTCCATGTTTACAAGCTATCTAATGGCAAAAGTTTAAGTAAATATTGCTTAGGATAAATAATATTATACTAGGAAGACAACAGGAATAATGAAAAATGCAGTTAAGAAAGAGCTATTGAAATTAACACTGCCGAATTGGTTGGAGTATCATAAAAATAGCCAATGCTATTTTAAATATTAATTTAGAGGAGTCTTTCATCCCAACAAAACTTTCCCCAGAAACAGCAGAATCAGTAATTCACCAGGAGACTCACAGACTGTTACAATTATGAAACAAGGGACTAGAGCACCATAAGTCTTAGGGGAACTCAGCTTTGAATGATATAAAGCAAAATTCCACAACTGTCTTGTCATACAGATATGACTAACTTCTGAGCAGTGCAGAAACTTGGATAATAAAGGCTTAGATACTAAAATACAATATAGTCCAATAGAAAATAAGATAGATCATCTGATAGGAATGCTAGAGGATTAATCAAGTAATAAACAATAAAATTTAACTGCAATTGTGAGAGTCTCACCTTATAAAGTAGTTATCATTATCAAGATGTGATAGCCATGATGTTTTTCACCAGCTGTTAACTTAAATAAGGTCAGCATCCTCTGAAACCCACAGGAATTTTATGCTCAATTTAAATACATGTTTTACTTCTATGTTGGCGAGGAGGGAGAGAGGGACTCTCAGAGCACATGTCTTCTGAGATTGGAAAGGGTAGAACTAGTAAAACTGGGGAGGGAAATTGAGAGGTGAAATTAAGAAAAATATCTTCCTCTCCCTTCTCCTCTATCCTATCTCTCTACAGAAACCACTTTGTCTCATTCATAAAACTATATACTGTGCTATATGTTTGAGCAAGACTTTTCTTTTCCCATAGATTTTGGAGAAAAAAGACTTGTGTGTTTGAGTTTATGCATTATGTCTCCTTGTAGTTAATATTAGTCTTGCCATGAAGGGAGTGATTTTCATGCACATGTGTGTCTGTTGAACTGTCTGGCACCAATTTCTTTTGATCAAACAGAACATTAAGTGGCCATGGACCTTCAATTTGAATTTACATTTTTCGGCCTTTTGGAAAGACTTACAATTTCTTTATGTTGTCTTTGCTGTTCAGAAGTAAACCTCACATGCCTGGTAAGTTTGGCAGATCTGTCTGTTAGCTAATTAAAGCTCAATAAGCCTGCTACATATCTATTGTTATGCACAATTTTCAACAAGTGTACTCTGCCACCTCTGATGAGATACTGAATTATAATTTGAAATTATTAGGATTCAAAGCTAAAGCTATCAGGAAAGACAGACAGACAGAGGATTGAAGCATTTCATTGAAATCTAGCAATCTTGATGGGTAGGCATGGTCCTAGCACTGCTCCTCATTAGTTTCAATAGCAATTTACCATGAAATTGTAGTATATACTGGGACTTGCCTAGGCATTTTCCCTGATATATGCAGAATTAGGAACCCTGAATCCTGAGATGTACTGGCTTTATACATCTTTGTACAAAGGATAGCTTTCCTAACTTTCCTAACTCGCTAAAGAAGCAACCAAACTTGAAATACAGTATCTTATGTGATCCCAAAGCTGAGTGAAGCTCAGCTTGCTGTTCCGCAAATCCAATGCTAGGAGTAGGTATTGCATAGAGGTATGCATTTGTACGGCTCCCTATATAAATGCAGTTGATAGCAAATTTATATTACCCTGTTAATTCCTTCTCTTGATGCTAATACAGATTTCCTCAGAGAGAGAGATATCCAGATCTCCAAACCCAGGAGGTTATTGTTCAGTTAAGGAAAAAAACCTCTCATGTTCTATGTGGTCTCTCTAACTCAATATAAATTGTCATTGTCTGAAAGCTTGGGAATGCTGAATATTCTGTTGCATGTTTTTATAGCCATCCATCATTAACCTTTGTCTTTTGTAGAGCTGACATAATCTGAGAGATGTTATACTTTGCTAAACCTGCATTTTTCTTTTCCATTATATGGAAGTAGAACATCTGGTATGTGCTGGGACAGTATTTCAAACATCATCTCCTGCTGAGCTGTGCACAGTAATTAATTACATGCCAACAGATGAACAAAGTATTTCTTCAATTACTATTGTTATTTGCCCTAGCTGTACTAAAGTAAATATCTTTGCTGCCATTCCTAGGAGAGTGGTCTAAATAGCCTGTGTTCTGATTCTCATTATACATTAGTATAATCAAGCAGAAAAAAAGTATTTTACAAAAGCAAACTTCTTGATATTTTTTACTAGAATTGTCTCATTTCATTTGTTTTATAGTGACCTCAGAGCCTGTGCATATTACGAACTTCTACACAGCATATAGGCTATTCTACTGAAGGGAAGGAAGGATGGCCCATTGATGATAGTGCCAGTAAAGGACTCAGGAGATCTGTGTTCAGTAACGTTCTCCATCAGTTTCCTTCCTGTACAGTCTTGGCAAGTCTGTTAGATTTACAAGGCTATTTCAGTGCTGAAATGCTTTCTGATAATCTGGCTTTTAGATTATCAGTTTCCCATCTGTTATATGAAGATAACAATACTGGATTTACAATTATGGGGATATTTGAACTAAACATGAAATTGCAGAAGGGAATAAAGTTCTTAGGTGGCTACTCAGACCTCAGCTTCATATACTTTATTCCATCCTGTCTGTTTTGAAATGGAAAAAGCTAATCTCTTTGAGGCTTTAAAATGGGGTGTCTGTATGTGCCCTGCCTAAGTGATGCCCAGGAGTCATTTGGGAGAGTGCTAGGTGCCATAGGCCAAAAGCCAGTGACTGCTCTTGTAGTTTAAGTACACAATCCCATTACCAATGCCTAGGAATATGCATCAGCATGGTTTAGTTTCCTAGTATAGGTGTAGCCTTTCCCCACTCTGGGATTTTGTATGACTAGAGGATGTCAGATAGAGGTACAGTATAATGAGGACTCCCAGGGTTGAAAGGATGTTCCTTTTCCTGAGACAGAACAAACGTTCCTTGGGAAAATCTGCATAACATTCACCATAAGCTCAACTTCTATTAAGGAGGTGTTGTCAATTCCAGCGTGTCCCAATGAGCTGTATCAAATGCAAACCCAGGGGTCAAGGGCTGCTCAACCATTTTCTTAGGAGCTGATAAAAAATCTTCAGTGTTTTCACTGAGTTCCCCTTCCTTAGTGTGTTTGAAACCCAGCCCTCCTATTCTTTTGCAGGATCATGCAAAAAAGATGTCACAGCAATGCTCATGACTAGGTGACTCTTCACCTAGGGGTCATTGTTTACTCAGTTTTGCCTTAAAGTGTGTGAATGAAGCTCATCCATAAGTCAGTCAGCAGATTTCCATGTGAACCGGATTCAGATGGACTTGCACAGCTGTAACCACTATTGTGTGTATTTCCATTCTTAGCTCCACAGTGTAATTGCCTACAAAGTCTTTTAGGAAAAAGATGCTCAGCCAAGAGCTTTTAACAAGTGCCAGTTCTATTTTTACAATTTGTGTCACGATCCCATGTCTGAAAACCACATTTTACAACACAGAGGAGACAACCTGGAGGTGACTGCCCTGTTAATGCAATGTTTCAGCAAAGAGTACAAACACAACCAGGACAGGTGGAGAAGGAAAGTAGAGCCTATTCTTTCCCATAGCACCTGTTTGTGAGCTTAGCCTCTATGAAAGCTGGTCTATGCCAGACTGGGGAATAATCTGTTCCCTTTTCTTGGAGATTGCTCTTTATTGTAGAGATATCCAGCTGTGGTACTAAGTTACTGCACAAGCCATTCAGAAGCGGGCTGCCTTACTTTCCCAGCAGAAGTACTGACTCTTGTATAAGTCACCTGCAGATCCAACTTGGTTGTTTCCTTCTCTCTCACAGGTACAGGAATCGCTGGAGGCATGATGGTAAAAGAATCACAAAGCTGGCAACAATTTAGAACTGTTTTAATAAGGGAATTATTCATCAGCACAATGATTCATGCTCACCAGTTTTCCAGAGAAGGTGGTCACAGCGTATTTTTCCACTGGGAGGAGGGAGACAAGGGGCAGACAGGCAAGGCTGATTCCCAAGACTTGGCTCCACACTCGAGAGGAATGGATGTGAATTTTCTCATCTTTCCTTCAATACTTTCTCAGCTCCTGGATGTGTGGGAGGAAAAGGAAGTTATTCAGAATCAGTTATGACTTTCCACTACGTTGTTGCATTTTGGATTACTGTTTTTCTTATGTCTACAGCCCATTGTCTTTTGTATGAATTGATTCCTACCTCCCCATTCTGTTATCTCAAACACAATTGTGTGAAAACAGTTTCAAGGTAACTGAAATTACCTGTAAAGAGAGTACTTGGGTATGCTTTTCAAGCCTGATTAAAAATCCCTTTAAATGCATAGAAAGATTTCCAAAGATTAAAGCCCACTTTGGTTTGGGCCTGTGGTATCAAAATCATATTTGGGAAATCTCTGGGTATTAAGCTCTGATATCCATTCAGGGGCCATGATGTATGACTAATAAGAGCCAGCCTTACTCAGAAAATTTAGGAAAGAGCAAACGAGAACTGTGACCATGCTTGGGTAGAGGAAAAATACACACATAAATTTTAAAATCCCAGTTTGAATTTAGTGTAGTTTCTTGGGGATGCTCCAGAAACAATGTCCTGATGGTTCCTCATATTTTTAAAGCTTTTAATCTTCTCACATTACTGATATTGAGGGAATTCCCCCAACCTCTAAACTCAGTACGTAACAGGAAAGATGTGTCCTGTTAATAAAGTTAGATTGTTGAAAGTATTACTTATTTTATATAACTTGTTTCAAGCTCTTTACTTAAAGAAATAGGACTCTTTTTTTTTTTTTTTTTTTTACAGAATGGAAAATTAAATGCTTATTAATCTTTTCCAGTTGTGTAAGAGCAAATAGAAAGGCCACAATTTAACCTATGTTTAACATTTAAAAAAAGAATCTTAGTGCAGATAAATGTATGCTTTGATGCTGACCATTAAATGATCCATTTTCTAGGTGTGTGGCCTTATTAAGTTTGGAAATTCATATACAGCTCACACATACGTGCCTCTGTTTCTAGTAGTGAGGGTATTTTGATATGTACAAAACACCACAGCCTGGAACTGACATCATTCTTTGGCAGACATGTGAATATTTTGTATTGTAATTGCTGGCTTGCTTGTCAGTACACTCCCGCTGTCTATTAAACAGAACGATATACTTGTGCTCAGGGTGTTTGGCGAATCCTTTCTGTTGGCTAAGCAAATAAAGGTTTCCTTACCAGCTAAAGGGCTTAGTTTATGTGTACAGTTTGCTTATGCACAAGACAGAGGTGGCTAGGTCTCTGTATTTAAGCTGGAAAAACCTCTCTAAAAGTTACATGAACATTCACTTGAACGTTATATTTTTACTTCCTCATTTAAGTGCTTTCAGTGAACATTCCCAGTGAACTGTTTCTCAAGATAGGGCCTACTGGGGGTCATAAACAGGGTCAAAAATACCCTCTACACCTATAACTCTTCCTCTATAGCTAAATTTGAGTGTGTGTGTGTGTGTGGGGGGGGGGGGGGGGGGGGGGGTGTCCCAGACACTTTCTGTTGTAAAATAAGACCATAAACATGGAAAAATGTTGACAATCATAGCTGCAGTGGGCAAAGGTTTTGGCAGCAATATTAAAACATTTTCATTTCAATATTTAGAAAAAATTTAGATAAATTGAATTTTTATTCCTACAAATGAACAGAAATCTCAGCCTTATCCTAGAGTTTACTTCTTAATAGAAAGAGCTGCAAAAGTACCCCATAAAAAGGATGAACAGTACTTGCATTTTGTGCTATGATAGCTATACATATTATTGAGCGAGATTAATAGATTCATGGCTTATCAGCAGCTTAATTGAAAAAAGCTGAATCTTTTCAGTGATTAGAAACAAACTAATTTTGCTGGAGAAATAATTTTCTTTAATTCACTCAGATTCACTCAGCATTGATATAGACATGTAGATTACTGTGAAAATATTGTTGATGGATGCATTAATTCTTGTTTACCTAGAATTCCCTCAAACCATCTTGTAATTTGATACAAATACTTCTTCTCTGGTTTCTGGAAACTGCTGTTTACCGGTAAAGTATGTCGGCACTGAAGCGTTCAGTGGAATTTTCCCAGTTGTACAAACCAAAATACAACTAATAAGCAATATCACATGTAAAAAATAATATTTCTGGACATATAATAGTCACAAGAAATACTCTCCCCACCCCAAAAAAAGAGTAGCTTGATATTGAGTGCAAATTAAAGTCCTAAGCATCTTAAATTGTTTGACACTTTATTTCCTATCTTCAGCAAAAAGCAAAAATGCAATTAAGAGGCTTATAAAGTTAGTACCACTGGCAAAGAGAAAGCTTTCAGTATCAAATACGGAAATAGTATCAAACAGGTAAGAAAACACTTAAGAAAAATATGATTTAAAGTTGATTGAGCCTTATAGCCTTCCTCTTGAGAATTTACAGGCATGGTAGCTGATGTCTCCAATCCTATTTTTGTGGAGAATAGTGGAGGTACTGAAAAACAGGAAGAGGACAAATCTAACAGTTGATGGAGGATCTTCTTATTAAAAGTGCAAGTAGGATGAAACTGGGAGAGGCTGCTAGCATACTGGATGACATAACAGAGCTCAAAATGACCCTTAAAAAATTCAGGCAATGTCCTGGAGAAGAAAAGGCTGTTCGTCATTAGAAATAAATAAAACATTCTATGCAGAGAAAGAAATAATCAGCAAGTTGCCTGATGCTTTTGTGGCCAAGCAGTATTTCTACAGAAAGAATCTAGAAGTTGTAGTGAATCATTAACTTATCCTCAAAAAGGGTGTCATGTTGTTGCAAAGAGGTAAACTGGGTTGAGGTGTGAACAACAAAAGGTGTGCATGTCATACAATATAGTAGAGTCCTGAAGGTTGGGACACCAAAAGTTGTCATGCAAACCATTACCTTTCACTGAAGCAGAAGCAGCTTTATCTAAGGTGACATAGTTGGAGGTCTGTAAACTCAAATTAAACAAATTAAGGTTGCTCTAAAACTGCTGTTACTTTTGTCCCAGGATCCTATGACATGGAAAACAGACTGTCATCTTGTTCCTCACAGCACTCTTTGAAAACTGGTGTCCTGTTTCTTCTCAGTCTCTGTCTCTTTAGGCAAAATAACCCCAATTTCTTCCATTTTCTCTTGCAGGCCATATTCTGTGACTCTTCTTGTAAATCTTCTAATTCCTGTTGGTCCCTAAGTTTCTTGCAATACAGCACCTGTCACCCCCAAACTGATTACTGTTTTCCAATGTGAGCATTTCAATGCTAAGCAGAGAGAAACTCTTAGGGAGGTACCCAATTGATTCTGATTATGTGCCAAAATCTGAGTGGAAAAGAGTCACGAGTTCTTGAGCTATTGATATTATTTTTGGGAGGTGACCCTTATAACTCAATGTGATATAACAAAAATCACTTCAAAATGCTAAAGGTGCCAATATATTTTTTTTTCTTCCCCCAAACCATTCTTTCTTTCAAAACATAAGCCCTGGAGGCAAATTCCAAGGTTTCTCAGAAGAGCGAGAAATGTGCTTTGGTGCTTCCCACATCCATTGACTTTATTTTGTTTTCTTCAGAGTTCACTTACAATGCAGGCTAGAAAAATTCTCCAAGCTGTTATCTAGAGGGAGCTCTTGCCTTTGAATGGAAGCTGTGTGTTCTGTCCTAGTAAAGTGTATAAATCCTCAGCTCACGTGTGGAATGATCAGGTGAAACTTCCCTGACCACACTGTGATCCAGCTGCATCAGTAAGGGCAGGCTGTATGAACCAGAGGAGTGCTGCTTGATTGTAGTTGTGCTCTCAGGCAGCTTGCTGTCAATTTTACAACAGCTGTCAGCTCTCAGCTCCACAGGGTGATCATGCACAGAAGCTTAAAACATGTTGCTGTTATTAAAATGGTAGGAGCCAGAGTTACATTATAATGTTGAAGGATTCTACGTGCGTCTTACAGTGAGCTCCTACAGTTTCATGAAATCAAAGATTTCTTCACTAAAACAATTTCTGAGATAAAATTTTAGCTAGGTTTTCCTGAGTTGAAATCAGTATTATATATCTAAGAATGTTTTCCATCTAAAAAAAAAAAAAAAAAAAAAAAAGGCAGATCATTTGGCAGGTTCTTTCTTTTTTAGTTGCACTAAAACCATTCTTGATGTCCAAGTTGAAATGTGCCTGTCAGCCTGGACCAAATAAGAATATGTTGTTCAGATTCTAACAATGGAAATGTTCAATTATCAGTTGAAAAACTTCATCTTCCAAGTTGATTTGAAGGGACATTTTATTTATTTTAGTAAGGGGAGACCCTATGCTGTCTCATCAGTCCCATGCTACTGTATCTGTGTCTGGACACACTGGATCAGACTAGATTTCAAAATACATATGAGCAGAGCCATCAGCAGTTCTGGGATTTCTTATTTTGGACAGTCTTTAGGCCCAGTCAGGCTCCACTCCAGTCTATCAACTTTTTCTTCATATTCATAAAGGCAAAACATTTCCTGCGATGCTGAGTGATAGCTAATACTCTGGGCTCTTCACACTACCTCCACAGCTGGTGCCCATGCCACCACACCTTTGGGCTTGTGGAGGACAGCAAGGCCAGAGCTGCACCGTTTCTCAGGGACACAGAGTCTTCCATGAACTTTCTAGGATGACAGTATTTGAAAAAAGCAAACTCTTACACATGCTTTTATCCTTCCTGGAACAAATTCCTGAAAAAGGGGCAAGTGGAACGTGTGCTCTGGTGGCCCACACAGAGCCAGCCTGGGCTGCAGGGCTCCCAGGGCTGCACAGGGCTGCAGCCATCCTCTTGGACACCTCCTGCTGGTTGGAGAGGTCCTGGCCTGTGCCAGCGAAAAGGGACTCCATCCCAAGATCAAGGATAGTCACATTGCCCTGAAGTCACGTTGTCCTTCATAGGCAGGAAGCTCCAGTGCCGTATTTCTACAGGGAGAGTGCTTTCCAGGTTTATTGGCTCCATCCTGCACCCTTGCCTGGCCAAACAAGAGGGAAAAGACCAGTTCTGGCCCACGAAATTGACCTTGGACAGGATCTGGATCACATCAAGAGCAAAACAAACAGGATGCGTTCTCACTCTGGTTTAAATAACTGGGTATGTTTCCGTTTGCAGCCAGGATCTCCAAAATGTTCCCTGGGCATTAGAGCTTATGGTAAATAGCAAGCCCTGCCTTTGCAATGCCTTCAGGCCTTTCCCAGGGTCTCGGTGGGGGAGTGGAATACAAATGTATGTGCCATTAGTAAATCTTTCCAGTGTCGACTGTGGGGTTCATCACGGTAATTGTCTCCCTCCTTCTCCCCCTTCACGTTCAATACTCCACAGTGCACTGTTATGTAAATGTTATCCAGCTCTTCCAAGATTTGTGCAGCTGGGGGCTGAGCGATACTGCGTTTGATCTTAGTCTGCCTGCCAGTTGTCCACTGCTTCATACAGTCTCAGCTGTTCACATCTGTGATTGATACTGTCTTTGTAGATATAATGCATGATACTGGTTGTACATGCATTCTGTGTAACTTTGAGATTTCAGTCAGATTACCATATTTCCATATGGTTTGTAGTTAACTAAATAATAATATAGATGACAGAACTGACAACTAGGTACTGGGCCCAAACTGCTTCTTCCTGTGGTTTCTATTAGCTAGACTGGATTCGGTTTCTCTGTGCTATGCTAATGATTCTGTGTCAAGTAACAGACCATTAAATTTTTTTTAAGATTTTTAATTGATCTGTAATGATTAGGTGATATTCTGAAAAATGTGCCTAATTTTACTCACCCATATGATTTTCTTGTTTCCCCGAGGGGACTACTGTGAAAAAAGTTAGGTGTGCTGGCATGCAGGCAGATGAATCATGGCTAGGTATGGTTGAGAGTCCTTTAATCTGAAGGTGTTTTATTATTTATTTACCAGGAGAACTCAAAGTCTATGCTTTTAGAAAATAATATTTTTTAAAACTTGAATCATTAGATTTCCTTTTTTATTCTCAACTTTAACAGAAAAACAAGCTTCAGACTTTAATGTCAGCCAACAAATTTCAGCTCGTTTTATGTATAAAATTTTATTGTATTGAGCTAAGAAGAATATAGAAACAACATGAATCAACTGTACAGCCAATATACAGGTGTCTTATCTCTTTAAGTTGAGGAAAATTTTAGAATGGAACTTTTTCCAATGACTTAAATTTTTGATGTAGATTTGACCATTTTCTGTTTAATTCTCATTATTTTTTTCAGGTTTTGATAGCTTGTGTAAACCAGAACAGTTCTTATTATCAACATGATTTTAAGAAGGAGTTTCTCTAGGTTTCTTTTTTTAAAAAAGGAAAAGCACCTACTGATATAATCTCATCACTACTGCATTCTCAGTGACACTCACATTCACCTTCATGTTTGTAAAATCCATTTTTTCCCATATTACAGTCAAAACTTCTTAATGGTACGTGAACAATGTAGTGACAGCTGCTTGTGATGGATGTGAAAGTATGTGGTAACGTGATGCTTGTCATATAAACTAAAGCTATCTTAGAGCAGTTGAGAATTTGCATCCGCTTTAGTAGAAAATATTTATGGTATTTTAGACAAGCATACCATGAAGGACAACAGCTTCTGGTTTTGTGGCAGGATTAACTATTGGAAAGCATGATCAGCTGTAGAAAGTCAAAATGCAGAAGATGTAGGCTCAGAAAGGAAATGTGTTATAAATATGAGCCATTTCCTTCTATAGCTTTGTATGGTATGGATGCGTGTAAGACCAAGTGCATTGTGAATGGAAGAATCTGGGCAGTCATTTCTTTACTACCACGTGCCTTGGGGTTTGTACCACAGTGGGTAGGTTAATGAGGGCAAGGGATAAAGTGCTTCTGCCCACACGTGTTCATTTGAACCATACTTATGCACCATTTCCTTTCCTTACAGTGTCTGTCTGTAAAGTCATGTAATACGACCTTTGCCCCAGAGAAAAGAATGACACTGTCAATTGCCTGAAATGCACTTTATCAAGATTGCTGTGATGCTCTTTGTGAGGGTGCAGGGTGAGGATGCAGGGTAAGCATGCTTTTCCTCAGCTTGAAGTCAGTTCAGCTGAACATGCTTTTCCTCTCTTTGCTTGCTATAGAAACACCTTTCCTTTTGGTATTGCCCATCTGAGGACAAATCTATGGCTGTCCTCGTGGCTCACCAGTGCCAGTCAGTCAACAGCATCTTCTTTCTTCTTTGGGGAAACAAAGTTGGAAAGGGTACTCCAAAATCAGCTGGTTTCTTTGTATTGTTCCCTTCCCAGCTGTTGTGAACTAGCTGGATTCCAAGCTGCATGGAAGACACTAGTAAGCAATTTGATTTCTGAGTGAGTTTTAGAGTCCGATTTTCTCTCCCTGAACATTTCTGTAGAAAGACAGAATTCTGCTGCACAATTATTGAGCTGCAGGGATCCTGGCTCTTTTGCAATTCCTAATACTATTGTGATATTAAGTGGCAAGTAGGTTCCAGATGCTGGGGGATTTGTTTCCCATTGACTGTTTTTTGGAGAATATGTGTAGTCAAAACACCAGTCAACAGAATTATTGTTCAGTATATGTGGTGATCAGCCACTTGCAGAGGCTGTAAGTCCTATTTAGTCCTATTTGTTGGGGACAAAGAAAGGCCTAAGACAAAATAATATTTAAGTGCTTAAAATAGGAGTGTGCATGGACTTCAGTATTGTGGAAGATTTGACTGGCCCTCTGCAAAACAAAGCTTGTTGCTCAGAAACCACTTAGAATATCTAAGGGTTGAGTTTACTCAGGGTCCTGATGTGCTGCTTCTGTAACGTCAGCCTACCTCACTTAAAGTGCTGCATCAACTTCATACCTGGGTGTTCACTGTTAAAGATGTTTTGTAGATTTTAAAATGGAAAAGGCTAAAAAAGGAAATTGAAATATTTTTAACAGTGGATTATTTTCATGTTCTCTCAATTACACAAATACAATCCTTACATGTCCCTTATGTTCATAAATGACCTATCTATTTGAAGTCTTTGGGGTTATGGAAAAGAAATATGATTGTATGATACTGTTAAACACAATAAAACTGGCTAACGAAGTAAGTGGAAGATGTGATATATATTCTGATCCCAGCTTTCAGAAATAGCTCTGTCATCATCTACCATGCAAACTCAATGTCTGATGTCTCTTTTTTCTTGCTAGAAACAAGGTGGCTTGCTAAAGAAGGTTGCCACTCAGAAGTTTTGGATAATTTATTTCTCCCATCAGTGTTGAGGGTAAACCATTTAATTGTTACATGTGTGAGGCAAAAAGCAGAAAAGTTCAGAATACTGCCTATTGCTTTACATAATTGCTGACTGGGTTTAGTCTTGGATGATGATGTTCGACAGTAAAAGGAAGTGTCCTTACTAAGACTTAAAGAACACTCTGCTAAAATATCCATTACAATATGGCATCTTTATGCCCTCCAGAAGTGCATTATGCAATGCAAATTAACAGTTCCTTTCTCTTTCTGCTCCAGGAGGAAGAATTACACATGCAAGCACAGGGTTTGTTTGCACAGAAGGGATATTGCAGTCCTGCACACCCTGGGCTATGTTATGCTGCAATAAATGCTGGCAGACATTTTGCTTCAGAGGACAGAGAGGTTTTTAGAGGAATTGGCAATTTCTTTCTGCAATTTCAGATCAGCTATTGAAGGCGCACTGTCTCCTGCAGAGGTCTGCTACATTGTGTTGTTGTTCCTAGGAAACCTGGCCTTAGTGGAAGATCAAGCTTTATGGAAAGAGATTCACCCTTGAAGAAGAAAGTACCTGTGTGCCTGAGGAGTATTATTGTCTGTGCATGTAACTAAGCACAAGTAATTTTTCAATGTGCAGCAGAGCATGCTCTTCAACTGGAAAGGACAGAAAATGGTATATGTGACACTAAGAGTTTAGTAACAAGATATCCAAAAGTACTTTTGAACTATGAAATTCAGTTTACAAAAGGTGGGTATATGTCTTCAGTTATTGTCTGCACCATGGCTGTAAACTTTCCAAACCTGTTTTCTCCTGCCCACCAGCTGCGTTCCTCGGGTTTAGCTTTTCTTGGTATCTTAGGTCCTCATCTGGACTGTTCCAGGCATGGAGTAGTTCTGGAGCCCAGGTCATGGACTGTTTAATCTGCATATTTCTTCCCATTTCTTTCCAGATCATTTGCAAATTACCTGCAAGTAGATTTTTTAGTAAGACGGGAAAAAGTGACATGCCTTTTCTAGTAGTCTAACAAGAACATTTTAGCACATTTCCCTAGACTTTTGCATCTTAGATGCTTAAAAAAACTGATCTTTCTCGCCACTGAACATTTTACTGATTAGTAAGAGTGTTTCTAGCACATGTTTGCAGGGTGGTTTGATCTTTCAAAAAACATTTCAATAGATTGATCTGGTTAAATGGTTTGAAAAACCAGATCAAACTGAGATTCCAGAGATTTCTCTCAGTTGTCTTGTTATGTCTACTAGCCATGGCTCTAATTAAATATACCTTTGGAATCTCAGCAGGAAAAAGAAAGGGAATTGGCTCCCTAAACAGGTATATCATACTCTGTATAACACACTGGTGCTTTAATATTAATATCAATATTAACATTAATATTAATATTAATTTCTGACAGGTTGACTTCTAAGTTGCATCCTAAAACACTGCTTATAGCAACAAAGTTGCACGGAATCAGTTGTATCTAGATATCAAGGCCTAGTTCTGTTTTGGTGACTAAATCCTGAATTTTTGTTTCTTTATCAAATAACACATTGTTATTTGAAGAATTCATTGTATGATTCAGTTCCATAGAGTAGGACAAATGCAATAACAGTCTTAAAACCTTGTTAAGTGTGTAGCAGTGACAGGCTGGAGTAGTTTTACTAACTACAGTTTTCCAGATCCCTGCTCTTACATTTTTTTTTAAGATAGAGCAAATATGTGCCAAGTTTATTAGACCCATACCTCCCAGATGCATTCATTAGCCAAGATCCTTCCTGTCTGGAAGGGTGTTCCCAGTAAATGTAGTTTGGCTTGCAGTTGCTGTGACCTGATTCAGAACAGGAAACTTCAGAACATTATCCCCTCTGATGGCATTTGAACTGTTCTGGAACAGAGAAGATCGTGAAGTAACCGTGAATGACGTCTAATTCTTCACTTGTATGCCATGCAGTTTTAGAGCACTGAATTATTGCTGTGGTTTCTGTAAGTCCAATTTTTATTAAAAAGTTGAATAATCAATGCAAGACTCCATCTTAGATTTTCATTTTTAATTTTGAAGGAAAGCATGGTTAGCCATGAGTTAATAGCTATAGACATCCCCCACATGACTCATAATATCAATACATGAGGCAAGGATGAAATAAACTCTCAACAACTGCACTTTTCTATTGCAGTTTGGAGTATAAGCCTTAAAAAAAAGAGTAAAAAAAAAAAAAAGAAAAGAAAAAGTTAAAGGCCCAGACCTCTACCAGAAAATATCACATGGAAAGGGCTTTTGGAAAGGAACTTTTGAGAGGGGCTGACAAGACTATATGTGATTACATGGGTCAGGGAAATAAAATCTTTGTGTATTAATACTGATAAGTTCACTGGGTCAGGACTAAGGCCAGTGATTCCACAGTCACACAAGTGGGTAGAACCAACTTCTAAATCCCCAAACCTGCAGCACATAGCTTCTAGACAGGATGAATTTAACATCCTAGCAGAAATCATGAAGAATAATAAATAATTAATTTGGAGAATTGTTAACTTTGATTATTAATTAAGTTATGGTCCATTAGGAGAAATTCACCATGGAGTTTTGAAGAGGAAATAATGCCTGATCAACCAGGTAGGTCACTACAAAGAAATGACTAGTTTGGTAGGTTGGGGAGAGCAGTGGATGTTGTTTATCTTGACCTCTGCAAGGCTTTCAATGCTCTCTACCATAACATCCTCGCTGACAAATCAATGAAGTATGGGCTAGATAAATGGGCTGAGGAGTGAACTGAAAACCAGCTGAACTGCCAGGCTCAAAGAGTTGTCATCAACAGCACAATGCTAGCTGGAGGCCAATCATTAGAGGTGTATCCTAAGGGTTGATACTGGGTCCAATACTACTTAATGTCTTCATTACTTATCTGGACAATAGGACACAGTGCACACTCAGGAAATTTGTATGTGACCCAAAACCGAGAGGAGTGGCTGACACACAGGTGGCTATACCATTATTCAGACAGACTTTGACAGGCTGGAGAAATGGTCTGACAGCAATCTCATGCAATTCAACAAAAGGAAGCACCCAGTCCTGCCCATGGGCAGTAATAACCCCATGCTCCAGTACAGGCTCAGGACCAACCAGCTGAAATGTAGTCAGTAGAGAAGGACCTGCAGGTGTTGGTGAGCACCATGTTGAACATGAATCAGGAATGCATCCCTGCAGCAAAGGCAGGCAGCAGCATCCTGGGTTATATTAGGCAGTGTGTTGCCAGCAGGTCAGGGGGTGATTCTTCCACTCTGCTCAGCACTTTTGAGACACATCTGGAGTGCGGGGTCCAGTGTTGGGCTTCCCAGTATAAGAGAGACAGGGCTGTACTAGAGTGAGTCCAGTGAAAGTCCACAAAGGTGATGAAGGGACTGGAACACCTCTCCTATTGGGAAAGGCTGAGAGAGCCGTGACTTTCCATCCAGGAACAGAGGACGCTCAGCGAGATCTTATCCATGTGTATAAATACTTGATGGGGGCAGTAAAGAAGATGGAACCAGGCCATCCTCCATGGTGTCCTGTAGCAGGATGAGAGACACTGGGCAGAAAATTAAAAACATGAAATTCCATGTGAACCCAAGAAAACATTTTTTTTACTGTGCAGGTGGTCAAACACTGGAACAGGTTGCTCAAGAGTTATGGAGTCTTGGAGAGATTCAAAACATTACTGCTTTAGTTGACCCTGCTCTAAATGGAGTGGGGCTTGACTACGTGATCTCCAGAAGTCCCTTCCAATCTCATCCATTCTCTGTTTCTGGGAAATGGATAACTGAAAAAGAAGAGCAAAAAGTGACAGTGAATGCATAGGGAATAATTGCAGAAGTAGCATCACTTACCATGACAGGAACATCTCACCCGGTTCTGCAACAAGGTTTCATATCATTTTTCTGCACCTGGGGAAGTACAATCCCACACACAAATATATGCTGGGGGCCACTCAGCAGGAAAGCAGCTTGGTAGAAAAGGCCCTGGGGGTCCTGGTGGGCACCAAGTTGAACATGAGCCAGTGATGTGCTCTTGCTGCAAAGAAGGCTAATGGTATCCTGGGCTGCATTAGACAAAGTATTGCCAGGAGGCTGAGGAGGTGATCCTTCCCCTTTATTCAGTGCTGACACCTGGAGTGCTGTGTCTAGTTCTGGGCTTCTCAGTGCAAAAGAGACATGGACACATGGAGAGATTTCAATAAAGGGTCACAAGGATGATGAAGGGACTGGAGCATCTCTCATATGAGGAAAGGCTGAGAGAGCTCAAACTGTTCAGCCTGGAGAAAAGAAGGCTCAGGGGGATCTTATCAATGTATATAAATGCCTGAAGGGAGAGTGGACACAGCCAGGTTCTTTTCAGTGGTGCCCAGTGACAAGACCAGAGGCAATGGGCACAAACTGAAACACAGAAGGTTCTCTCTGAACATCTGGAAACACTTTTTTACTGTGAGGGTGACCAAGCACTGGCACAGGTTGCCCAGAAAGGTTGTGGAGTTTCCATCCCTGGAGATATTCAAAAGCCATCTGGACACAGTCTGGGGCAACTGCCTCTAGGTGGCCCTGCTTGACAGAGGGGTTGGACAACATGACATCCAGAGGTCCGTTCCAACCTCAGTCATTCTGTGATTCGGTGATTAAAGCTAACAAGGAATGTTAGAATGACAGCAGAGTATAAGTAAAATACCAGTAAGAAATTACCCTGAAGGGATTCAGTGAGGCCCTTCTGACAAACACAAAAAAAATGAACTATAGATGCTTAAAATCATCCACAATTTACTGAAAAAGATGGATAGACAAGCTAGCTTTTCATAAACAGGAGTGGGTATGAGAGGTGCGAACAAAAATTTCTTTCTTACCTTTCTAGAGTAACAATAGGGATATTATATATTCTCCTAAGACAACTGAATGCTGATATTTGCTCAATGCTGGGGATGCTTTTGATCTGATTTTATTCTGTTTCTTCTTGCTGCAGAATGTCTCGGGCTAAACGGTCCTAGAGGATCAGCTGACTGAAACAGTATTTTATACTATCATTTGGCCATATACAGATTACCCAGAGAAGGGAACAGGGAAGAATTGTTTTGTAACACCTTCTTAAGAACTTAAGAATCTGGAAGGAAAGAGCAGAAGAACTAGGCCAAATGAAAAGCCTTTTAATGCTCTTTATAGTCTTGGGGTAGATCCTGCAACACACAGGAAATTAGCCCATGACTGACAGTTCTCATGAGCAACCCAACTTCTCATCCTAGCAGGTTGGATGCTTCCAATGCAGGGAACAGGGATCAGTTGTCACCTGAGCTATGTTAGCTGCTGATCTCAGTTCAGCACCAGCTGTGAGGAATTATATATTCTTGTTAAGGTTATTAAATCACATTTGTCAAGTGAGCAGGGGTCTGCACATGGACATGCAACAGTGCTATTCATAATGCAGTACCATTTTGGTAGTAAGGTGTCAAAAGCAGAGTAATTCATCTTGATAAGTTTTCAACATCATTTATCAAAACATTGCAGAAGCATGACACAACCAAAGGCTTCAATGTGCTCAAATAGACACAGGTGCTTTAACCAGAAGAATACAAACAGCTTTTCAGGCACTGCAGAGCCTGCCTAGTTATTTTCATTGAGACTGCTTCTGTGTTTCAGGGTCAGAGATTTTCAAGAGTTCTGAAGATCATCTAGTTTGATTTCCAGTCTAGAACAGGACCCGAAATATTATGGGCCATGTATCAAAAGATTAACTGCTTTGCTGCTCTAAGGGCTAATTGAAAAATCTACATTGTACCAAAAGTCCGGATATGTTGTATCTCAGTCAACAGACATGGGATTTTTTTGTTATATAGGAATATTTAGAGGTAATTAACATGACATTTGTTTTCCTAATTGCCCTGAAGGTACATAAACTTATCTCATTTCCTCCTATAACTGACTCAATTTTGCTGCTTTCCTCACCAACAAGGAATGTAATAGAACAATCTTAACAACAAGAGTAATTCTCCAGTTTCAGATGCTTTGGTGGTATATTCCTAGTTTGTTGACAAAGGCAACAGACCTCAGTGGAGCAGTCGTGTGCGTATACATAGCTCACTTTTGTATGATTGTGTAGAGTTAGTAAGAACTCTGATGTGGAACTCAACCACCTTGATCGTTGCCATGTTTGTCATATTTGGAATAGAGCAAAGACATGGCTAAGCAAAGGTTTGGACTTCAGCTCTGCTCTTCTATCAGATCATCTTCTGTGATGCTAAAAGGCATATATAAAGCATTCATACATAAAGCAATATAAATCTTTAATGGATTTTATATACACACAAATACACACATACATATATGTTTGTACACAGAGTAGTAAATACAGAATTTAAAGGGACACAATACATCCTTATTTCATTCTACCTTGGCCCTGTGTTGGTTTGTTTATTTGGTTGCCTGGAGACTGCTAAGTTTGAATTAAATCTCTTTCCTTCCCCTGCAACCCTCACTTACTTGAGAAGGTGGCCAACAGGAATACTGGTTTTGTTATTTATGTTTCCAACTCAGAAGCTGTCCCAGTAAAAATAAAGTGTCTTGGCATGGGACAAGAAAACACTGCATTCACAGAAATGGGCAGTGCCACCCTTTCCCTCATTCCCACCAGGGGTCAATGAAATTCAAATAAATATCATGACTCATTCCTGGCTCAAAGTTTCTTCTTTCAGTAAATCATAGATTGATTTACTGAGTGACATTGTAAAGAAGGCTTGGAACATAGTGAAATACATATGCAGGTGCACAATGGGAGCTGATTTTAAGCAAAGCTGATTTACTAACATCTCACAATTTAATGGCTTCACATTTTTTTCCACGAAAGTGTGTGTTCCTATGTCAATATGTGTTTTTGACACTAGAAGGACTGTAGCCACTAAATTTTTATACATCCTCTGTGTACCCTTTTTGCTTTAAAATCAGGATTTATGAGCTGAAAATGAATTGCATACTTCATCTGTACCTTGTTTTTTATTTTAATTCAATCCCTACAATGCCATCACAGCTTCCTTAGCTTCATCTAGGCTTCGTGAACTTCGCTTTCATGGATGCATTCAAATGCATAGGAGTAGAAGAAAGTTGTGTTTTGTGTTTCTATGAGTATCTTGCATTTCACTGGATAAGGAAAGTTGTAAAGGTGAAGTGGCGAATACACTTTATGTCACTGCTTTCATACATCAGATGGCTACTGAAGAATGTATCTTGTGCAGGAACACGGAGATAAAAAACATTTAAAAAGCTGAATTCAAAATAGTATTTGTGTCTGTGTGCTCAATAATCTACCACAAACATCAGTCCCCCTGCTTTCAAGGCAGGGGTGGGAGGTGGTGGGGGGCTGTCTTCCAGTTTCCATCTGTATTTGGTGTCTTCCTGCACCCAACTATATTACTGTCTTTGTTCATATCATAAGTGTGCTTTTAAGGAGACTCTCCAGATCATGTTCACTTAATGTGCTTTGGTTTGTATCATGGAGCAGTCTCAAGTGCATGAGCAGGACGCCTTTTTAATAAAATTAAGCTGAAAGGGCACCTGGTACATTCCAGATGTAGACAGGTATGCAGTGCATGCATTCAGATTTGAGCTAATCCAAACCATAAACCCCTGCAACGTGCATAGTGTGGATGTCAGCTCCTCAGCACCAGCTTTTTCACTTTACAGATCCACTATTTATGAATGCAGACATAAACCAGCAGTCCAAAATGTAGCTCTGTGGTACGCTGGATGTGTTTTGAACCTGAATGGAGGAGGAGGATTCTGATGTTCAACAACATCTGCCATTTCAAAACTTTCAAATGGCACCAGAGCCTGAGTGCGTTACACATGGGAAAACTGATATCCTGACACAACACACCTCTGGAAGTAGACCCCTGGTTTGTCTTCAGGCCCCTACTCTGCTGAATCACTCTGAATCAGGCAGAAATCAGCTTCAGAAACTTTAATGTCTTTTGAAAAAATGCAGCTGAAACCAAAACATTTCAAAGGAAACTTAATTTTGCAGAAAACGCTATAGCTGCTCCTTCAAGGCTTCTGAAGGAATGAAAGATTTAGGGCTCAGGTCTGCGAGAATTTGAATACAGGAATCTTTCTATTCACAGATGTGACTTTGATACCTAAGGAAAGTTTCCTTTCCTTAATGAGGGTTTCAGTCTTGATCTTTTTCACCACAGTGAGAAGTGGATTTATTGGGATGTGGGCAGGATGATTGCTTTTTGTTTTATGACCATTTTATAAACTTAAATGAAAATAAACAAGCAAGCAATCAACAATGTGGCTGGAAAGGCTGAAAAACAGAAAAGAAAGAATAACCAAAGACTAGCTCAGATGAAGTCCTCTCCTGGTGCTACCTGGTGTTCTTTTCAAAGACCTCTCAAGGCTGAAAGAAATAGAGAAACGGGTGTAGAAACACTGAAAATTTGTATTATTGACAGTCAGGGCTCTGAGGGCCCGAGGGGGTTTTAATTGCCCTGACTGACCTGACCTGAGACCCCCAATCCAGGCCCTCTCTGCTAATAACCCAGGAGCTCCACTAAAGCTGAGGCCCAGGCACTCAGTCTTGCCTAGGCTGTACTGTAGGTAGCTGGTCTGCTGGCTCTGACTCCTGGGTGGCCTTTGCACCTATGTTGCCTCCAGTCCTGTGTCCCGAACTGTACCCAGCCATTGCCTTGCTCAGTCTGAACTTGTGGAACTGTCTGCTGCCACCATCCCAGGGTCCTGTGTGGGGTCCCTCCTCGCTTGGTCTCTTTGTGGAGCCCTGTTCTCACTGCTCTCTTGCAGCTGACTATGCTAAAATCCATTTTCAGCCTCTCCCTCTCCTTGAAAAGTATCTCCCAAACCTCCCCTGTGTTCTTCACTGTCACACTGAAACCTGAAATGGTGAGATAAGGTCTAGATAAAGGATATGATGGGCATCTGTAATTTGCAATGGAGTCAGTCAGAATTGCTGTGTAGAAAATAAAGAATACATATATCCTTGAGTCATTGAAAATCATGACACTATGATAACATACTAGAGTTCTGAGGTATATGATGAAATCTGCATTAACAAAGCAGTAGGAACTTTTAACTTAACAAGCTTATCCCTCAAGGGAAGGGACGTGGATGTTTGGCGATACACCCTATTTCTGTGTGCTCTGTATTCCTTCTTTATGACGACTGAGGTCTTGGCCTTGATTGTACCTCTGAACTCCTGAAGTTGGGTGAAGACCAGCTGTTCAAACAAAACAGAAATTATGTCAACTACTGGCACACAGAAGAAAATACAGTAAAGAATTCTGGGTATGTAGGTAGACTTTGAGATTTGACATATTTATAAAGAAAGAAAATGCGCAGGACATCCTAAAATCCTTCCTATTAAAAGAATCTTGGTAAGAAATGAAGTACAGTAATAGAAATGTTTGACTGGGTTTGTACTTTAAAATGAGGTTACCGTAACACTTGATTAATGCTGTTTGAGTCATACTGCAATTGCAGTACATATACAAACTGTTCTAAGATTTATTGTGCAGTAAAAAAGTCTCATTAGAGAGATGTGTGGATATTCAGTGCCGCTCAGTCTCCTTTTAGCTCCAGGCTAGTTTTAAAATCCTATTCTGTACATTTTTTTGGAAAGCTGGAAATCCAAATACCTGCTTCTGACAGAATTTAGGACAATTAGATATTAGTAGTCAATTTAACATCCGTCTTTCATTTAAGTAGATAGCATTTTAATGCTTTTAAAATTAGAAGGAGGAAAAAAAAAAAAGCTTTTTAGTTGCTGATTTTCAGTACCTATTGCTATTCAACTTTGTTAGTGAACAAGTTTTTTTCTGTTCTTTTCTGAAATGTTTTGATGTATTTCAGTGCAAATTGATTATCAGATATTTTTTTACTGCAGAAATGATGGATATATTATCCTCCATCTTTTTGGGGAATTAAAGGGAGATATTCTGTGTCAATATGGATTCTGGTTTGAATGTTTTAATCTAAACTTTGCCACAGAGCTAAGGTCAAATTCAGATCACTTGCTAAACAAATTAATTGGAATTGATTGTTTGTAGTAATATTGGTTTCTCCATGACTCATCTCTTACAGGAGTATGCAGTTTTCTACACCTTTTGAAGCAGATCTTGTTGGCGATTTATAGACTTTACACATTATGGTGGATGTCATGTCACCTACTTATCCCTACACCTCCTATGACAAGCCTTCTCCAGTGTCAGATGAGCCCTCATCTTCAAGGAAGTTGGATGAGCTACAACCCTTGTGGACCAATTTGTAACAGAGGCTTGCGATCACCATTTGGTATAAAGCAATCACTCAAATTTAAGCTCAGGGGGCTTGCAGCTTCGTATAACTTCCCGTATTTTACTGTTTGCTGAGACCAGACAGCGTCAGCTACATAAGACAGTGAGCCACACAAAACTATTTCATGACAAAGCTGACATTTTGAGTCAAGGTCCTCATATTAGGTAGTTTTGAAGTTCCCTAATAACTGTCAAAATAGTTTGTTATTGCGGAAAAAAATGTAAATATTTAGTTAACTTGCAAAGAAGGCATGTTACAAAGAAGGCCTATATCGGACTATAGGGCAAAATCCCTGTTAGAGCTGGTTTAAGAAAAACAAACCAAAAAAAAAGTTGAAATAATTTCTAAAAGAAAAATGATTTTTTAGGAGCACATTGTTGTCCTGGTCACCTGTGAGAAAAAAAGGATTGTGCAAGCATGTGTCTGTTTCCTCTGCCTCAACCAACTTGCTGATTTTAACTAAATTTGTTAGATAAGTGTTGTTCACAAAGGCAGTTCAAGTCATAAAATTTTCTTGAAAACAATAAGCTAGGTAGAGAACAGTAAAAGGTGAAATAAGCTATGGACTATGGATACTGGAGTGTTCACTTATCTTCTAATATGGGAAAAAATTTGCCTGGACTTCACACATTCTTGGCTACCAGCCACCAGACTTGCATTATTAGGGAAACTAGGTTCTACTTTCTCTTCTTTTATGGATTTACTTGATGGTGGTTTCTAGGATTTGCTTTATCTACAGGTAGATCTAATTTCTAAAGAAAATGCCTAAACACTCACAACACTGTCCTAAGTTTGGCCAAGGAAGGAAATGTTTCCTTGGATATTTTAGATCTGTGATAGAAGATATTTTCCATGATGACTCCTCCCTCCTCTTTTCCACCTTTTTTCTTATACTGTGTCTATTAGAGTAGAAAAAGACGTTTGTAAAGAGATATAATTTGGTGAAGTGCAGGAGTCAGGGAAGTTTAACTGAGAGGTATTGAGTGGGGGAAGAAAATCACACAAGGCTAATCGTCACCTTTTCAAGGAAAATCATTTCTGCAAGTTCATGGCCATCCCTTGTTCTCCCAAACTTTGGAACCATATATGCAGCTTTCTCCAAGACCTTGCTCTGATGTCTCCAAGGTTAATATAAACCAGCTGTGCTAGATCTATGTGACAGATGGTGCCCAGTGCTGTCAACAGTAGCAAGTAGTTTATGCTAGCCTCATATCAGGGCCTTGTTGTGAAATATTAACCTCTTCAGACCTGATGGTCACTGACAAGCAGGCATCCTCTTGAAATCAGAGCAGAAGGTGAGGTGTGTGTGCCGGAGCTGGCTGCAATATCCTCCCCACCGCTTTGTTGATGTTTACAACTGAATTGAACACATAACTAAAGCAGAAGATCACATTGCTTATTCTTGGAACCAGTATTTCAGTTTCTTGAAGAACAGTCAGACAAGATGCATTTCTTATTCTCTGCATTAGCTTTACTTAAGCGTCACAGCCAACTGTAAAGTGGTTGTAAAAACAAAAAGTCCCTAACAAGTGAGCCTAAGGATGACAGTGTTTAGAGTCTCTGGTGTGCTCATCTGCTGCCAGGAGCACTTTCCTCTAGGCTTTTTTATGTACTCCCTCTGCTTTTGTCTGTAGAGTTAATACAAATGAAATGTTTCCTGGAAATAACAATACACTGTAAAGCTTTTGTAGTTATAGCATTTTTTTTTTCCCCTTGGCAATAAGTTTAGGGACTTTTCTGCTTTGAAATGCTAAATAAAACACTTTTCTTTAAATTACATCAATCTAAATCCTGAAGTAATTTACTTTTTTCCTAAGTAAAAAGTACGATTAATTAAGAGAAAAAAAAAGTAAAATTATTTAAGAGAAAATAAAATCTACTTTTTTTCCTGTACATCTTTCCCTGTACCACAGACCCTACACTCCCTCATTTACCACAAAAAACCTTTCATTTTGCTATCTGTATGGGTCATCTTCAAACATTTTTTCCAACATGTGCTTAGACTTACATGAGAAAATATTTAAATACTAATATATCAAGAGAAATCAACAGTGTCCTAGTTAGTTATTTTTATCATAGTATTAGCAGAACTCTAGAACAAATGACCATAAAATATGTTTGTACATAAAATGTGCTACCTTTCACCTTTGCACTCCCCAACCTTATTTTAAAATTAGCTTAATTTCATGCTTTTGAAAGGTAGACTATTCAGAAATGCTAGAGAGTACTGGGACTGATTTTTAGATCTGGTGTTTACTATATAAAAGCAAGACTGCACACTACACAACAGCATTCTACATGTCTTTTCTATATCTTTGGAAAAGTGGATTTGTACATCAATATTGAAACACTTCAATAATTGAATTTCTTAAATCATAAGCACTTCTTAAAAAGGAAGAGAACTTACTATTGTATCATTGGCCGTTTAAACAAAAATGAACAGTGGATTTCCAATTAAGATTTGTGAATTTCAGAGAACTTCCTTCCTACAGTAAAGGTCATCCATCTGATACATTGTCCTGGGTTCAGCTGGGATAGAGTTAATTTTCACAGGAACCTGGGAGGGGTCACAGCCGGGGCAGCTGACCCGAACTAGCCAAGTAGCTATTCCATACCAAGGGACACCATGCTCAGTATATAAATGGGGAGTGGGCCGGGGGGGGGGTCTCTCGGCTTTCTTTCGGTGGGGGAAGTGGTAGAGCGTCAGGTTCTGGGTGGTAAGCAGTTGTACTGTGCATCACTCGTGTATACTCTTTTATTAGTACTGTTGTTGTAACTTCTCTTTTCGTGTTGTCCCAGTAAACCGTTTTTATCTCAGCCCTTGAGGTTCTGGGTTTTTTTTCCTTTTCTCCTTTCTGATTCTCCTCCCCATCCCACTGGAGGGGGGTGGGAGGAGTGAGCGAGTGGCTGCGTGGTCCCTTGTTACCAGCTGAGCTGAAACCACAACATACATATAAACATTTTTAATAGAGCTTCCTGTGTATCACAATATTGTCCAATAAAAATGTGGCAGTGCTAGGTCAGGCGAAATAATTGAAAATGACTGGATATTCTGCAGACTTTGTGACAAATATCGAAAGTCCCTTGCCATCCTAAATCCTTAATACCAAAAAGGCACCAAGTATTTTTAGTGGTGACAGGTCCCCTGGTTTCCAAATCTCAGGAATAAGCTGCACTACAAAGTGACCTTCACAATAGTCATTGCAATAAACCAAGGCTCTGGGAATTTTCTCACACCAGTACAGTTCTCAGTGGCCTTGCCCGGTAATGACCAGTGCTAGTGTATAATACGAGACTCATGTGTTAGCATTTTCAGAGGAATTTCCCAGCCTGCCTTGCTGGTATTTACCATAGTGTTGTGGAGTGGGGCATTGAGGAGGAGGGGGAGGGGGAAAGAGCATTCTACAATTTCCTTTCAGCACATTTACAGCTATTTTTTCAAGCCCAGCATGTGTGTTTTGGAGGCAAGAGAAGTCCAGGGCACTCGGATTGTTGTCTTAAATGAAATTTCAATCAGTCTAAAGACTGGCTCTCTAGACAGTTGTTAACTTGCAGGTGTGCCATACTAAAATGTGCAACATGGTTAAACAAATGAAAGCCAGGCTATGAATATAGAGCCTTGAAATGTTTCTTAATATGAGAAGGACAAAAAAAGATATTTATGCAAATATATTTAGATGTACATACATAAAATTAAAAGAGAAATGGTGAGGCTTTTGGCCAAAGCAGCTTCAAATCTGAAATGCCTTCTGTACTTAAATAAACATATATTGGGAGACCTTACTTAAGCAGCAGAATCTGACACTCACAGAAACTTTACCTATAAATTCCCTGTAAAGTACCATGTTTGCCACTACCCATTCATAATATCCCACTGGTATACAGAACATTAACTGATAATTGATTTAATCTTCTGGCTTTATTTGCTAGCTCTAAATTTTAATTATTTTGAAATTATGTTCATTTCTGAGAGCACAATGAGAATTCTTGAATCTGTTTAGTGTTGCGTAGTATGTGGGCCTGTGTGCCTGACATTGAGTACAAACTCAATCTCGGAATGCCTAAGTGCTTTCAAAAGAACAGAGATCCATTAAGAGTACAGAAGCTTTTACTTATTAGGAGTATATTTCCCAGCCTAGGACAACATTACTAATCCCAGAGCTGGAGCTCAGTCCTGAGATCTCCTGTAGCAATATGAAACACAGCTGGCCCACTGCTGAAGATAAGAACAGTTTTGCTGAGGTAATACTCATTACAGGACGTCTTTCTCTTGTTTTTGTTTGCCATCTGGTTACAAATGGTTGTATTTTCTCAATGCATGTGTTATTTCAAATATTTGCCAGAAGATGCTTATCTTATTGCCATATGTTGTTTCTGTCTGCTATCTAATTAAAAGTCATAAACGAAGCAGTTTAGTTCAGTTTCCATATTAGATGAGATGTCCATAACCAGCACAAGACTTACAAGAATTTGAGAAGAATTTCTTAAAGACTTAACTTAAACATTGCTGAGAGTAAGCACATTCCACATGGTGATGAGACTAAGGATACTGCTTTTTGTCTGGGGGGGTGTATGCGATGCCTACTATCCTGACAAAATCACAGTAAAATGCAGATTACCTCCATTTTGCAGATGAAACTGAGATAAATTCTGTGAACTGTACAATTTCATGCAGGAGGTACCCAGCAGAGCCAAGAACTGAACCAGAAACTGAGTTTCAGACAAGTGCCTTAGTCACAAGCACATCCATAATCAGAACAGTCTGCTGGTCATCAAAAATGAACCAGAGAAGGAACTGAAATGCAAAAGGAAATACTTACGCTCATTTTTTACAGTAAATTCAGATGTCTTTAGTCTGTAATAGATAAAACAGTATAACTTAGCTTATTAGAGGAATGAAATGGTTATGTCAAAATGAACTTATTTTAACCTGCTGTGTAGCAAGTGGATGTTTTGGTACACCCTGGCCAGTTCTCACATATTTTGGATGGGAAGTGAGGTCAATACAAGGTGTTCTTAAATATAATTTTGTTTTTTACTGCACATCAGCCAACTGACACAGTGGATTTCCTCCCCTACACTATGGTTGACTGGTCTTTTCCCGCAATCAGGAAAAACATAACTTTCCCCACAGACTTTTAAGTAAGCATACATGAGGTTCATATTTACTTTACTAGTTACACAAATTTGGAACTAAACCCAATATTCTCAGTCTATGTGATAGCTGATAGCAAAGCTTTTATGATGGTCTCTGTCTTTCCTCCCCAGACAGAAGTTTGGAAGGGCATATTATCCACCCAGGAAATCAATTTGTCAAAGCCAGCACTAAAACCTAGATTTATAATTGGCAAGTAGCAGCTGGACATATCATTTTAAAGTAGTTTATAATCCCTTGATAATATTCAGCAAAAGTTTAGCCAAATGGAAATTTTTTATTTGGTTCAAACCCTGAACCGATGAAACACCTTTTCCGGAACAACTTCTGTGAGTAAGAGACTCTCTGACCTTTTCTTGGGATTCAAGTAATTTACATTTAGACCCGTACTCTGTGGCCAGACTGTGGCTTCAAACCATTGCACACGTCAAAGAGTGGAAGAGTCCAACATGGAGAAACTTCGCAATAACAGCTCCTGGAGATGAAAGACCAAGTCTCCCTTCTGTGTGCCATCCCTAATCACTGACAGCTGTGTAGTCGGGATGTGCAGCCTCCTTTCTGGCATGCTAAATCCTCAGGCTGGGGGCAGTGTTGACCGATGGTTGGAGCCAGGATGGCCAAGTTCACACTGTGGCTCTACCTGTTGCTGGCTTCGTGACCCTGAGAAAGTGCTTCCTTTCTGCTTAACTTTCCTTTTCTTCATGTAGTGCTTGTGTTTTCAGCTTTTGGTGTGAGATTTATGGGATCACCCTTTGGACCAATCCTAAATAATAGGTCTTAAGTTCTGCTTTTTTTTTTTTAAACAGGAAATAATGGCCATCAATATCAGGATTCCCTTTTTACAGATCACATGGCAGAAACCCAGAGTTTATATTTACTTCTTGAAAGCACACTAGTGGTTGCCTGATGAGCGGAAACTTAATACAGATCCCCATGACCCAATCAAGTTCCTTAGAGAAAATCTTTGAAAAAGAAATATTGCTGGGTTTTGTCTCTTATCTGTTCATCTTCTCTCATCTGACTCCTGTGACATGTTTATTTCCCAATCAGTTTGTCCTTTTCAATTCAATCTCAACAACACTTTAGAGGTTTACTGGGGGGGGGGGGGGGGGGGGGGGGAGGCGGGAAGTGGCACTGTTTCTTATTTCACTGGTCTGCTTGTCCTACAGCTTTGAGGTACAATTCTTCCTGTATGTGACAGCAGGAATGGAGCGTGGATGGATCTATGCAGAGCAGAGACTTAAAAGTTGACCATAATGCATTTCAGTTTTAATATTTGAAACATTTTTTCCTTTTTTCAAATTTATAATGTAAAAGAATCCAAACTATGTAAAGATTGGAAACAGATAAAAGGTTAGAGGGAAAAAATAATACTCACACTATGTGAGGAAGCATGTGGAATGTAAGAGAAGGAGAAGACTGAGGCATTGTTCTGGTCTTTCCTAGAAATGAGATCCACTGCTGAAAGAGGGCATCAGCTACTACTTTCTACCTAGTTGTATCTAAACAAGCACTATGAATAAATGGACACAAGTTCAAATCTGCAAGACAAAAGGAGTAGGTAAAAAGTTTCACTTTTCTTACACAGCTATAACAAATAAGTAAAAATAAAAAGAGACCTGTGAAACAAAGATAGAATGTAATCTTCCAAAATCAGGAGAAAGGAGTTCTGATGCAGAAGCAATGACTTAGGAAGCAGAATATTGAAAAGTCTGCCAGTGTTTGATATCCTGTGCATTGAGGGGCTGTTAACTTGAGATGTTTTTCCACTGGGTTTTACTTCAAGAACTACATGGCCTCAGTTGGAAACAAACATTTCTCATGGTATTTAGCATAACTGCCCATGAAGAACTTCTTGTTAGAGCAATTTTGGTTTCTTAATGTGTTTCTAGAAAATACTGGTCAGCTGTTTTGAAAACTTTAGTTAGCTAGATTACTGATCCTCATCCATTTTTTCAAGACAGTGGAAAAGTGGTTCACACTTTTTATTTCCCCACAGTAAATCTAGTGTAATATTTAAATGGCAGATCCCATGCCCTCTGCTTCTCAGTTCTGTTGTTTTGTCCATATATTTGCATCAAAGTGCTCTAAGTCATTCCAGCAGTACAAAGTCCTATCATTTTCTAAGTGTTTTCTTCTTATTAAAAATTGTCAGGTACTTCATGACAGGTGCTTTAGACAACAGTGTATTCTTACAAGGACTTTAAAATTATTTCTTGAAGGCAGAAATTGTGGTTTGTTTTTCCAGATTGTGAGGGATTTAGATGCCTAAGGTTTGTTTACTTCATATTCTCATTGTACATCTTTTCCTGAAGTGCAGGAAAATTAGGGTGAAAGGTAAACTGTTTGTTTACTTCATTTTCTCATTGTACATCTTTTCCTGAAGTGCAGGAAAATTAGGGTGAAAAGTAAACTGTTCTCCTGGACTTCAGTTCCTGAACCATAGTATGTTTTCTTGTCACCAGCTGATATTAAAACAGTTGTCAGTATTCAAAAAAAGTACCAGCGTAGTATTTCTTTCCTATTCATCTTTCAGTATCAATAAGAAAAACAGAGTTGTAGAGTGCCATTGGCATTACACTTGGACTCAAAACGAGTTAGTCTGAGCCAGCATGGATTTGGAGTGTGAAGCCAGTTAACTCACTTCACGTGGCTTCTGTTTTACCTCCCACTGCATATCTGTCTTATGTCTTTGAATTATAAACTCCCTGAGACATTGGTAGTTTCTTACTAGCTGTCTGGAGCCTAGTACAATGTGCCCACATTTCAACTAGAGCTCTCCTATCTTTATAGTGGTTCAAATAATAAGCCATAATAGTTTTTGTTTGCTATCCCACAGAAGCACAATTGTCATTGATTGTACAATTATTTTGGTTATGTCCACATATCTTTAGGAAACTATCTATCTCATCTGTCTGAACCTAGACATTTATCTGTCTCTCCTTAGAGACCCTCTTTCCATTCATTCCTCTCTGGTGAACCTATAATAGCTTTGCACAGAGGATGCTGTTTCTGCCCTTCAGAGTTTGCATGACACTCGAAATAAAGATTTTTGTCATAAGCCCTGCAGCTTCCTCTGCTTTCAGCTGCCCTTCTTAATGTCAGGTGTTTGCTTGGTGAATACCAGCCAAGAAAGTAGTGAAGAATGTGTTGGCCCTGTGGTTTGATCACGGGCCCTCCAATTTCAGCTTCACCTCAGCTCCTTTCAAACTGCTTTGCAAAATAATGTTGGAAATTAGAAACAGGGATAAAGGGTGGTGCTCCATATTTGCCCTCTGCAATTGTGTACCATTTCCTGGTAGTAATCTTCCACCTGATGGTGATCTTTAGTGTGAACTTGTGCAAATTTAATGGTCCACGTAGAAGGGTTAGTTCATTCTGTGTAATGTATTCAATCCTGCAAGATGTGCATCTTGTTTTGTTGGTGGTCTTTTACTGACATTTTTGAAGTTGTTAAAAAATGTTCAGGATCACCTAGAATGAATAATAGGAAGTATTTAGGGCACTTCGGTGGAGAATATCAGCTTGGGTTGCTGAAGAGAGGTCAGGCAATTAATAAGAGCAAAACAAGTTTGGTGCAGACAATGCTATCTTGTTTCCTAGTAGATGAGCCTACCAAAAGACTGTAGACTTTTTCTCAGTCCTTTGGGTTCAAAATATTATGTCTGAAATACATGATATGTTTACGGATGCAGAAAAAATACTAATAATATGACCTAGGGAGATTTGAGTTTGAGAGTCTTGTCTTTGCTTCTTCGTGGAGAATTGCATGGGCAACTTGATGTAATACTAGAAGCTTTGAGTCAATGAAGGCTACAGAAGTTTTTTAACCTTTACTGTTCTTACATTTCTGTTACATTCCAGTTCCAAGAGATCTTTTTTTTTGAACATGATGCAAAAGGGAGTGATCTCAAATATTTTCATGCAATGGGAAAATCATTTCCTACTCTTATCCAGGCAGGATGTAGATTTCTCACAGGTACCTTCATTGCATATATTAATAACAAGATAGAAAAACAGCAGCAAAGGTTGTGTTTATCTTATTTCCTCCACCTGTGCTGAACAGCCACACTCTATAATACTGAATAAACCAGGAAGGAGATTGCTGGGAAAGTGGTGTAATCTTATATACACATCACTATGGGGCGAGTTAAGATATTGGACTTCAAATCACTTTACAACCTAGGGGGAAAATAAACTGTCTCTTCTGAGTTGGCAATTGCATGAAATGTAGCTTTTTTAATGCAGGGTTCCCACCCACCCACCCCCACCCCCCCCAAAAAGATTTCTTCTCTGTTTCCTTTTCATAAATCCCAGATGAAACTTTTAAATCCAAGTTAGTCTGAAGCCACTGAACTTTTGTAAGATTTGCTCTAGCAGCTTATTTGCACTGAACACAGAAGTCTCAGGCAAGAATGACTGCAGACTAGAATGTACCGTAGGTCTACGCCAGAAGCTTTGAACTCAGGTACAAGTGAATCATTTCCAAGTAATCTGGCCCACACAATGGAATATTTCCTGTCTGGATGAATTACATGCTGCCTGGGTGGGCTTGTGAATGGTGAGAAAGAAAACAAAGATTAAAAAATCACTGCTTCACTTACTTAAACCAGGGAGGCAGCCCAGTGAGGATGTCTGAAATGCTAAGGACTGCTCTAAATATTTCAGGTTTGGCCTGCCATGGGCTGATCAAAGTGTATGTGAGAGGCAGCAGTGTATTCATTATCTCCTGTTTTGTACCAGATATATCATAGCAATCATTTTGTCTTGTCCTGTCAGTCTCTACATGGTAGATTGAAAAGAAAGAAAAAGGTATACTCTTCCAAGGTTTTACTGTCAAAGTATGTCATTTGAATGTCTGCAGCCACTAGGTGGACATCGTGGAAGGGAACCAAGAACTTGTGGCAGCTTAAAATCTTCACATTTCTCCACCTGATGAGAGTTAGAAAGAAGTTTCCCTGGACTTGATTCTCTAGGTGCCAACCCCTGTTGGGTGGGTGATGTTGGGCCTCAACTAGCCACTGTGTTCAGCAGGGCAACCTCTTGCTGTACAGCATGTTCAAACTGCTCTGTCAAACAGCCTGGAACCTTCCATGTGGGAAGAACCATCTAAGAAGTGATTTAGCCCATCAAGTGGATTTCTGGAGGTATGGCTGCAGGAGAAGAAGCTTTATTTTCCATAAAGGGCAATGTGTCTTCCTTAGTGCTAAAAGTGAATTACTTTCCATGACTCGCTTTCAAAGTGGTTGCTCTGGCGAAAAGCTGAAGTTTCTCAGCAAACTGTTGCCACCAAAGCAAGACTAGTTTATTCCTAACGCTGTGCAAACTAATGATGCGCAACTGTCATACCATGCAACATACATATAAGCACTCAGAAACCTGTATGTCTCATTCAGACAGCCACTCTATCACCTTCCTGTGATAACTGTCTCCTCCTTCCCAAAAGAACCAGCTATGTTTTGCATCATCTTCCCACAGTGGGGACCAGTCTTTTAAGTTGGTCATCACCGAGAGAACAGGAACACGCAGTGGAGAGTTCCACTGCACCATCGTTTCCAAGAGAATAGGTTGATGTCAATTTGTTTTATTTCTATGAACCAAGCATACAGTTGAGCTCATGATGTCCTTGAGGAATCAGGCCTGTGGGCCCCGAGGCTCCAAGCCATAATGTTATCCTTCTCCATTTATTATTTTTGAGCTGAAATTTAATGTAATTGAATAGTTTTCTCCAAGATTAACAGAAATCAAACCCTCATGTAACTCCATTAAATTCACTGGAGTTACACCAAGCATGACTTTGGCCCATTTTATGTTTTCTCTGAAGATGTGAATCATCTCTAACACAACTTCACTGTTTTAATATTTTGGACAACAGATTGATGCAAGTAGTTCTACAACACCTCAGAAGCCATCCTCAAAAACTTCCATAAACACTTTTTTTCAAAACCACATAAATGTCTTGCAGTCGTGCAGAATGAAACATCAGGCCACAGAACTTATGTAGCAAATTCATAAATATCTGATTTTAAGAGTTGTCTTCCTAGTAGCTGGTACAGTGCTATGTTTTTGAGTTAGGTATGAGAAGAATGTGGATAACACTGATGTTTTCAGTTGTTGCTAAGTAATGTTTAGTCTAAAGTCAAGGATTTTTCAGCTTCTCATGCCCAGACAGCTGGAAGGCTGGAAGAGCACAAGAAGTTGGGAGGGGACACAGCCAGGGCAGCTGACCCAGACTGGCCAAAGGGGTATTCCATACCATGGGACATCATGCCCAGTATATAAACTGGGGGGAGTGGGGTTGGGGGGAATCGCGGCTTGGGAACTAACTGGGTGTCAGTCAGTGAGTGGTGAGCAATTGCATTGTGCATCGTTTGTGTATTCCAATCCTTTTACTATTACTAATATAATTTTATTAGTGTTGTCATTATGATTATTAGTTTCTTCTTTTCTGTTCTATTAAACCGTTCCTATCTCAACCTACGAGTTTTACTTCTTTTCCCAATTTTGTCCCCCATCCCACTAGGTGGGGGGGGAAGTGAGTGACCAGCTGCGGGGTGCTTAATTGCTGGCTGGGGTTAAACCCCTACAGCATGCACAGCCAAGGAGATTGCACTTGCCATAGCAGTGTGTGTTACACCAGAAGGGTGGGGAGAAGAGTGGCATACACACTTTGCTCTTTTCGTCCACTTGCGTTAGTAGAATGGAGCATGCTGGGGAGACCACAGTCCTTGCTAGCAGCTAGCAAGTGTTGCTACCACATTAGACATGGAAAGTGGCCCAACCCTCTGTGTAACCTCTCTGGGATGCAAATGTGATGGGAATTTCTGAACTTCAGTAATGCCTCAAAACCATGAAGATAGGTGGTAATGTATAACTGGGGTCCGCTGAGAAATATTTGACTGCTTTTGCACGATTAAGTGAAAACAGAATTGTCTTGATGGGCCCGTTACAATTATATCCATCAGATGTTAAGGAAATTAGATCAGAAGGGAAGAGGGTGGTAACACTAGCATTCAATGTGTAGCCAGTCCAACCGGATTCACAACAGCTGCAAGCTAAACGCTATTCACACTGTTCAGGCCTTGAAACACTTTTCAGATACGTCAAGTTTTCCAGTCCTTAAAAGCCAGTTCTTCTGCCATTTAGTTCCTGATTTACACTGGAGACAGTTTGACTCATCACTAAATTATATTCAGGCTGTAATACTGAAGGGATTATAAATAAGTCCCTTTATTACTATTATTGCCATTACATATTGTGTTATTTTTCTTTCTCAAATACATATATTTTACTGTTAAAAAAATAAATCAGTAGGAAAATATATATGGATGTCAAAACAGATGTATACTGTACTTATGGACAGCTCCATGGATCTTGTAAGTCAGCATAATTGTAATTAAATTATCTGAGTTAGAACTCATTCCTAGACAGAATGCAGTTTTGGATCTGGCAGATCCATCTGGATTAATCTTAAATTCCTCTGACACTATAATTTTTAACCATTTAATTCTAATACGATAATACTCAGGAGTTTTTCTTCTTCCTCATGCTTCTGCAACTGTGCTGACCTTTGATAACATTAGTGGAATAAATTGTATGCTAAAGGAAACATGGTCTGGCAAAAGTCTGAGTCTATTTGATCTATTGGTGTTTCAGAATCTTGCAGTAGCTTACATCTTAATGTTATTTTGTATATTGACTTGAAAACGTAAATTTCACATTATTTATCCAGCACTTTACACTGAGATGGTTTTTATAATGCATTTGCAGGTAATTGGCCATTTTAAAAAAAATCTGAAATGTCTGTCTTAGTAATGAGCTGATTTCAATCTAAAAGAACTATGAAAGCTAAGTTAAAAGAAGGTAATGTACAACAGGACAACAGACACTTATGATGGTGGTC
The DNA here is from genome assembly GCF_929443795.1 of Astur gentilis. Classification (NCBI taxonomy): domain Eukaryota; kingdom Metazoa; phylum Chordata; class Aves; order Accipitriformes; family Accipitridae; genus Astur; species Astur gentilis. The sequence continues at coordinate 2,289,973 of NC_064911.1, read as the reverse complement.
ATGAAATTTAGTTACATTATTCATTTTGGATATCCTAAATGATATAATTTATTTTCTGTCTTTTTCCAACACTTCTGTACACTGCAACCTTGCTTGTACTTCATGAAGACTTACGTAGTGGATGGTTTGGGGTTTTTTTTAGCTTTATTGAACAAAAGATGTCTCTGACACATGCATAAAGATGAAGAAAAAATCAATTAAAATTCCCATGACATCAAACAATACTAGGTAGCTAGATCACTTACAAGTAAATCAAATAGGATATCAGTCTGGAGCAAAGGAAACTTGCCCTTGGTGGAGGAGGATGATGTTAGGAAACACTTAAGCAAAATGAACATACATAAGGTTATGTGGACAGACAAGCTGTACACACAAGTGCCGAGGGAGCTGGCTGACGTCACTAGGAGGCCACTCTGAACTGCCCTTGAAAGGTAATGGTGATCAGGAGGGGTTCCTAAAGACTGGAAGAAAGTGCCACCTCTATCTTCAAGAAGGGCCAGAAGAGAGATCCAGGGAACTACAGCTTGGCTAGCCTGTACTCAATCCCTATGAAGATGATGGAGCAAGTAATCCTGGAGGCCATCTCCAAATGCCTGAAGGACAAGAAAGTTATCAGGAGTAGTCAGAATGGATTTACAGTGGGGAAATCATGCTTGGGGTATTCATGCATGGGGAAATCTCCAGTTGGAGACTAGCCATTAGCGATGTACCCTAGGGATCAATACTGTGGTCAATACTGTTTAACATTTTCATTGTCATTAAACATTCCATTGGCCAAGGCTGAGCCTATCAGCCGTGGTGGCAGAACAGATTTCAGAAGGGGAATCTGCAGTGAGTAGTGGGATTGGAATGTGAGAGGAACCCCTCTGCAGATACCGAGGTCAGTGAGGAAGGAGGGGAGGAGGTGTGCCAGAGGAGGGGATGCCCCTGCAGCCTGTGGTGGGATGGCAGGCTGTGCCCCCCCAGCCCATGGAGGGGAGCCGGGGAGCAGATGCCCACCTCCAGCCCGTGGAGGAGCCCACGCCGGAGCGGGCAGATGCCCCTGAAGATGGCCGTGACTCCATGGGAGAGCCCCCACTGGAGCAGGCTGTGACTGAAGGTCGGCCTGCAGAAAGTACCCATGCCAGAGAAGTTCGTGGAGGACTGCCTGCTGTGGGAGGCACCCCACGCTGGAGCAGGGGCCGAGTGAGGAGTCCTCCCCCTGAGGAGGAAGGAGCGGCAGAGACAAAGTGTGGGGAGCTGACCCCAACCCCCATTCCCCGTCCCCCTGCGCCTCTGGGGGGAGAGGGTAGAAAGAACCAGGAATGGTGTTGAGCCTGGGAAGGAGGAGGGGTGGGGGGGAAGGTGTTTTAAGATTTGAGTTTTACTTCTCATTATCGTTGTTTTGATTTGATTTGTAGTAAATTAAATTGATTTTGTTTCCTCCCCAAGTTGAGCCTGTCTTTTGCCTGTGACCATAAGTGGTGAGTGATCCCTCTCTGTCCTTGTCTTGACCCACAAGCCTTTATGCCTATTTTCTCCTCATCCCACTGGGGCCAGCAGGGGAGGAGTGAGTGAGCAGCTTTTTGTGGTGCTTTGTTACTGGCTGGACTTAAACCACAAGAAGGCAATAGGCACAAATTAAAACACATCAAATTCCATCTAAGCACAAGAGAACATTACTATTATCTTTTTACTGTGAGGATGATCAAACACTGAAACAGGCTGCCCAGAGAGATTGTGGAGTCTTCATTCATGAAGATATTCAAAACCAGACTGAACATGGTCCTGGGCAACCTGTTCTAGCTCACCCTGCTTGAGTAGGCAGGGCTTGGACTAGTCAATCTCAGGAGGTCTTTTTCAACCTCAGCAGTTCTGTGACTCTGTTATTTTTCCCTATGTATTGCCAATACTCTATTTAGGCTTTAAATGTTTTCTAAACACCAGTTCAATGATTTGTACTGAATGTACCTTTGAAATTGAGCCAGAGAAAGAGGAAATATGTAATAGCAACTATAAAATACTTTGAAAGCATAAAAGTTCGGGAATGAAAAATTATGCATAGTCCTATGAGACATGACATTGTCTGGGGACAAAAACAGCCTATTGTGTAGCTGTCCAGTGTAGATAGTTTTATTCTGACAAAAAATCAAAATTACCCGGTCTGGGGATAGATAAAATGTTCATTTTCTTTCAGATGTATACATGGATGTCAGCAATACAAAATGCTGGGAACTGAATTTGTTTCCCCCCTCCAAATTTTCATATGTAAGCTGTGAACATCTAAGCTAGTATTAAGAGTTTCCAATAGGGGGTAATATGCAACACACATATTTATATGCACCATAGACTGAACAGCTGAGCTATATGACTTCCAGGAAGCACCAGTCAAATGAGAATAGTGGTTTAAAACTGTATATAAAGGAATGAAAGATCTAAATACAAGATATGCTGGTCACAATTGGCAACAAGCATTCTTTTAATAATAAAAGCAGTTTGTTTTTTTATCAAACCTAGATTCTGTACTTGTCCCTGTATGTCATTTGCTTTGATCATGTGCTGCCATTGGTTTCATCATCATTGACTCTGGATATTTTTGTATTCTGATACAACAGATGTAAACAGCTAATTTAATTAATTCATTTTAATCAGAATTGTTCATCACAGAGGATGTCTCACTGAAACCAACTTAGTTTACTTTAAAAAAGAAAAAACAGATCAAGATAATTAGAAACAAAAAGCCTATGACCCTTCTACTTCTTCTGTCTCCTTCAAATTTCAGAAGCTTTCTTCTGGCTTTTTACCTCTCTCCATGCAACCTACATTGTTTTCAAAGAACAAATCAGCCCCTATTTTCTATTTGCTTCACTAATGACACAGTCTGACTCACAAAGCCTGTCTTTTATTCTGTCTGTATTAGACACTGATGGACTGTCTACCAGCACTGTGTGCTTGATTTCATTCCCCAAATATAAGAACTTCATGCCCTTAGCTATCCCTTCTGGCTCTTAGCTGCTGCTCCACAGGGCAGAGATTTTCTGCAGATCCTGTGCTGCATCGGGCAGCCCCAGGTTGTCTCAGGTAGCCCAGAGCATCTCAGAGAGAGTTAAATACCTATGTTTAGACAATTAATTGATCCCCTGGATTCAGTGTATGAAAGTAGGGCATCTTTCCATCTGTGATACTTGCCCTTTCGTTTTGTAATATCCCTGCAGTTACTTCTAGTTTTCAGAAACCCAGTGCTGATTATGACAGGCTAGATTTAAGAAAAAGATAGTTCAGCAGAGCCGTGAAGCCCTAAGGAAATTATTCCATGTTAAACTGTACTGAGACAAGCAAACTTTGCAGTCCACAAATATACTCAACTGTCTGGACTGGCAGACCTGTGGAAATGCACCATGACTCCTTCCTTGCAAAGGAACCCCCAGGGCATTCAGGAGAATGTGCACCAGCCCTGCCTGCTCCAGACATGGCCAGTGTGAGTCTGGGGACCCAAGGTTCAGGGCACACCAGGGACCCCATCTGTGCAGCAGTATAAATGCGGATTATAGGCTTTAAAAGAAAGAAAGAAAGAAAGAAAGAAGAAAGAAAGAAAGAAAGAAAGAAAGAAAGAAAGAAAGAAAATCCAATACTCTCTTAAATCTTCAGCACTTGCAGGGTTTTGTCAAAGAGGCCAGAAAGCTTGCCACTGACTGTGACTTAACAAGAAGAATTTCACAGAAATGCCCTGTAAATCTTCTTAGGATTGATAAGCAATGTGGTTCAAACAAGCTATATTGTGGGCTGGAGTGTACAAGTGCAAAAGTGCAAAGAAATTTTATCTTTTGTAATGATTCTCAGGTAATTTTTTAAAAACTTAGTCCTGTGATGTTCATACCACCCAGTTTTGAAAGCTGTGAACAATAGATTTCCATATGAAAGAAAGGACCTATTGTTCCACAAAGGGAGACACTAAACTCAACTGGAGTTATAAGAAAACAGAAAGAAACAGCTTTAAGGGAACAGAAATTATTGATAAGTGAGAAATTTTGCACAGTAAGAGTAAAAGATTAGTACCTTAAGCAGTATCGTTAGAATAGATACTGAAGTTTCCAATTCCCTTTCATAATAATGTAAATTTACTAAAGTATGGGAGAAAAGATGGAGAGCAATAAAAAAAATAATCATAAAAGTAGTAATACCAGTCTAAATAATATTCCAAGCCAATCAATTTCAGTTGTTAAAAATACTTTTTATATGCTTAAGTACAGAATGTACTACCCCAAGCACAATGTTTAAATCCATACAATTTTTGTAGTATACCTATTTCTAAAAATGCAATGATAGGTCACATTATTCTGCCTCCTGACTAACTTTCTTTACTATTGAGTTGGCCAGATGTCTTACGGTTGAGGCGTGAGCCTGAAAATTGATAAATGGAGGAAGTTTTTTCAGTTTGGCAAAGTTTTTCTCTCTGGCTTTGCTCAGTCTTTTGGACTGGGAACACCAGCAGATTAAACTAGCTGTTTGCAGAATAGTTTGGGCCCAGATATGGAAAAATCGCAAGCTTACAGCATGGGACTCAAACTAAGCAAGCTGAGCAAAGATGATAGGCAGGAGGCAAAGTTTCTTAAGTTACAGTGCAGCTCTGTAAATGACACCATGACTGTTCATTGCCTTGCCTGAGGTCACCAACACCTTGCTGTAGCAACCAGCCTCACTAGCTCAAGTTGCCATCAGGAAAAGGTCTTTTATTTACCTCCACTGTACAGTCTTTATCTCCTCAAACCTCAAGTCTCAATATAGGAAGTAGGAATAACTACAGAGATCTTTTAAACTGGCAAAATACAGACTATTTAAAGGAAGGATCATGCAATTCTTCAATCCTAAATTGCATCACAGGTGGATAGCAGTTTCAATTTTTGTTCACAAAGGATTTGAGAAGTAAAATAATATTTTTAATAATGCAAGAATTATTATAGCAATATAGGCATTGATAAGCAAGCTAAAAAGAAAAGCTGAGCCACTGAAAACAGAGGAAAGCATTTCATTCTGCCAACAAAGAAGTTTCATTTGGTCTACTAATTTACACGTGCATGACTGCGTTTGGATTATCTGAACAAGTGCTGGTATTTTCTACTGATATTTCAATTTTCTTTGGGAGCTAGCTTCTCAGTCTTTAAAAGCATCTAGTTCTATAGCTTTCTACTTTCCAGTCTGACATGTTATAAATGAGACTTTCATCCTCACATCTTGTCTCAATATAAATTCAGAATATTTTAAAACTTTTGAGTGTGCACATACTAAAACAGACAAAATGATTCACTCCTTCCTTCATCAAATGAATAATTTGTCTTCATTCAGAAGATAAGGTCAAGTATGAAGTAATCCACTAATTATTGCATACTGACCAAAAAGGTTTGGGGTTTTTTTTTAACTTTGAGTATTTTATGGTACTAGGTTGTAAATCACAGGAACAATAAACAGCGGAAGTAACATTGCCCTGTAATTGGGGGGTAAGTCATTCTAATTGTTAAATCTGAATCAGACAGTGGATGAATGGCATTATTATCCATTGCTCCTAGCGAACAACTTCCAATGTGAAGATTGCACAGAGGTTTGGGAGGGTTGGTTGGGGGAAAGTAGTATTCAATGAGACAAAGCACGCACTGTTAGGTCCAGCTGACACAATCTGCTCTCTCAAATAATCATGAAATGCTTACCTCTGACGGAAGAAAAGAGCAACTTGTGATTATTAAGTGAGACATTCTCATACTGTTCTGCTCCAAAAGACTAACAATAATTCTTGGATTTATAAGAATTACAGAATGTCCATAGATGAGGTTGATCACCAAACAATAGATTAAATCATGCCTGTCACAAAGCTTGGTGTTGCCACATTGGTGCATAGATTAATGGTATTTGGCAACTCTCTGAATGGCCATTTGCCATTCATTCATGGATGCCCTCTGGAGTACAATATGAGAGTGACCTGTTGGGAAAAGGGGGGGGGGGGGGTGTCATCTATTCATTGTTTCTACTGTAGTAACAGAGAAACACTGGGGATGGGTGAAGTCGAGACTTTGAGTTAGCTATTTCTTAGTGCATATAAATTGCAAAGGGGAGGGGACTAAGGAAAAATCAGTTGCAATCAAGACAGTATAATGTGATAGTTTAAATCCTGATTCTAGATGATCCAATTATTTCTTCCACAGCACAGTAAATGTCATATGATTAAAAATAACTGGGGCATCAATAATTTCTTTTGACACAGATATGTAAATTTCTGATGGAAATTTTTTTCATTTACTCTTCTATTTCGATCTTTCATTCAGAACCCTAGAGGTCTATAGGAAAGATTACATCAGTTCATGTCACAGCTTGGGATGGTGGGGAGAAATAACATCTGCCTCTACTTCTCCCCACTTCTCTCAACAGCAAGGGTGGCCATCTTTCAGACATGGTCTGGGTGGGGCGTAGAGGTTTTCTTTGCCCTCAGGTCTCTGCCCTAATGTGAAGTAGTGACGGATGGAGCAGAGGCAACCCCAAGTGTTTTTGCTCAGGTGAGCAGCTTCAGTCTATTGGGCTTTCCTCCTACATTGCATGCTCTGACAGTGAGTTTGGATGAACCCTCATGAGCAGAGAATTATTGATTCAATAATATATCAATTTTTAAAGGAAAATTGACATATCTTGACCTGAAAAAAAGATTTTATCTCTGGAATAAGACAGACTTCATTTTAGATTTATTCATTTTTCTCAAGCTTCATGCAAGCTTCTGCCTTAAATCAAAAACTATGCTCTAGCTGAGATCTGAGATTGAACATCATTTATTTGAGTTGTGTTCAGCTGAGCTTCAGATGACATTTTATACACTTCTAGGTTTTTCAAGGAGCTGGAGAAAAACACCCAAGCCAGTTGGAATCACAATTCCTTAGAAATCCATATCAGACTCTGAAGAATCTTGTCATCATATGGGCACTCTGAAGGATGAGAAAGGAGGATTATTTAATGGCATTATTCCTTCTTATCCCCTGCAATTTTCCTGCACTTCCATTCTTATTTTGTTGCCAGTTACACTATTACTCCATACATTTAGTAGCACTGTCCACAGAGATTTCGCTTATTAATTCTCACTTTCTGTACTTCCCTGGGCTAGTTATTATTCTTCCAAGGCATGCTTAAGACAACATAAATCTAACAATTAGGGACACCTGACTGAGATGCTGAAATGGAGAAGTAACACTTACTCTGGACCTCCAACGTTGAGGCATAATGGAGTGTTACTTTTCAGTAGCTTACTGAAAGTTCATTATCTCAGTTACTTAAGTCAGTTACTTACTGATTGGAGGAAGACACAGAATAGCTTTTTCCCTGATTGGAGGAAGACACAGAATAGCTTTTCCCCTCAGCCCCTAGAACTTCTGTTCAGCTCTTAGGGTGGTGCTTCTTCAGAAGGCATCCACATTTGTTTCTCTCTGTCTTAACTTAAGGTGCTTCTTATTCTTTCTGGTGTTCTAGTAAGCTGAGGTGAACAGACCAACGCACAGATTTTTAATTATAACTAGTGTATCTATTTGATATAGCTATGTAAAATACTGAGTGGAGCAGGGAATGTAAGTGGGTACTGCTGAAGGCATTGCCAGTGACACACTCAGAAAGACTAAGTAATCATTTCATTGCACACTGCTTGAAGGCCTACAGATAAAATGGGTACAGAAACGGCATGTACAAATCACCTGCTGGGGTAGGAAAGAACTGAAAAACTAATCTTGTAATACTTTCCAGATACCTGGCACAATAAACATATGAAATTCATGTTTACCTTCACCCATGTACTTCTTCGGAAGGAAAGTAGCTACACAGGAGTCATTGAGGATAGAAGCTATAGTCTGGATACAGACTGCTCTCCACTGTCTCTTCTGAGTAGGCTGACAATTTCCCTTGGCAAGGCAGTATTTCCTGTGCACCACTTAGGAAGTCAACCGCAGTGAGTTTTCCAAAGTCATCTACAAATCTTTACACTGCTGCCTCAAAGTTACTTTTAACACACTTATTTTTCTTGTTGATAAACACTTTTTTTCTATTAAAACCACAACGATTCATGTTGAATGGTGTCTACTATATCCTTCTTAATTTCTTTCCTTTATTGAGTTTCTTCCTAAGAAATTTTGGCAAAGTCCATACAGGACTGCGGTTTACTTTGGTTTACAGATTATCAACATGGGCTTTTCTTATAATATGTCTTTTCAAAGCAGTTCCATACTTGTAAGTTTTATGAAAAGCTGATTTATACTGCATGGCTTGAAGTGGTCATGGTACAACCATCACTGCTTTTGAAAGGCATCAGAATCTGCACATTTTGGCTACATATAGTATTTGGTTATACAATGTATTAGAGCTATATGTTAATGAGAAACGCATTTGAAAATACAAGTGTATTTTGAAATGTTTTCTTGCTAAATCTAAACATCCTCTGTTTTCACAGAATCTAATTTTTTTTTTTATTAATCTGTTTTGTTTTTTTTTTTTAATTACAAGAAATCTAGAATTCATATACAAGAAAAAACATTTCCACTTTAGAGGTGGACTTTTCATCCGAATGTATTGGCACTTTAAGTGAAAGCTGCAAACTTACTACAACCTGTAGCCGCTTTCATATGCATCATACCTTAAATGCTGTGGTGCAGCTGCTCAGCACTTCCACTACCACTGTTGTTTCCTCTTCCACTGAGGACTGAAAGATCCTATGGTTTAGCTGGTTTGGGAAAATATACTGGGAAAGAATAACTTCCTTCACCTCCTGAAATTAATGGTATTTGATGGGAATTCCTTGACTTCAGTGGAACTAGAATTTCCCTCACATTTGTGTGTCTGAGTGTGGGCACTTTATCAATGAATCCGTGCTTGAAAAATCTCACAGTTAATTTTGAAAGGTGAGTTTTGCAAAATGTCTAAAGGTTGATTGGGAGCCTTTATGAACTGTTGGTCCCAATTTATTATCTAAAATAAGAAAATGTTCCTGTCATACCTTCAAATACATTTTACTTAAGTATTTAATTTGAATATGTTTGCAAGGAATAATTTAGGTATCTCTTTCTGCCATAGACAGTCTTTGGGACAAAATTGGCTTCCGGGACACTGTATGCATGTATAATATCAGATAAGCTATTCTTTGTGGATACAGTACTGAAGTAAATGAGTTGTTTACCTGAACTACACTTTCCTCAGACAGCAACTGTGGAGCCTTATTGGGAGAAATGTTTCCTGTAACTTTTCTTCCTTTCCTCTTCTGTAACTTCTAGTTACTGTGTAAAGTCTTAAAAAAAAAATAAAAAAATACAGTGTAAAAATTATTTCCACATAGGTCTATGGCATGGGGACTCATAAAACCTGATCTTTAATGTTATCCATTCATAGCTTTTCAAAACGCACCAGAAGCTCAGCAACAGACATTGGGATTGTCTTGGGTTTTAATGACCCAGGATTAGTAATGCCACTTACACCTATTCATTCCTTCATCTCAAGGGAATGCAAGCAATATACAGATTTTGCCATATTTGGAATTGTTTGCCTTTCTCCTATGTCAGTTAAAAACCTGCTGCTGGCAACAGCAGCAGCCCTCCACAAGGATCATCAGAAGCTTCTAATGGAAGTACCTTGAGATTTAGAAAGTGTGAAAATGCAGGAGCCAAAGAATCACAGAGGAACTTTTTGATTTTTTAATTTTTAATGAATACTTGCAGGAGTAGTAGAAAATATTAAAGGACTACTCAAGTTTTGCAGCCTGAAGCATTCAGCTGGACACATCTTTCAAAGGGCCTTCCAGAGGACTTTGAGACCTGAGAGAACAGTGTGTTGATATATTTAATAAAATCAGCATGAGGTGAAAATATGAAGAAGGCTGTTAAGTAGTGTCCACATGAATATTTTTAACCAGATGATGGTGTTAAAGCCTGCAGTGTTCCTCAGCTGAAATCTGCTCAGGGATGTAGAGATGTGAAAACATAGCTTCAAGCCAAGTTTATCTTCTGGAATGTCTGAGGTGAGCTCTTAAACTGATGCAGGCAACCCTGGTTTCCTGAGGAAGCTGATCGGTAGCCTATCTATTCCTTGAGCAATGTAAGTGTCCTATCTTTGCTACTGTGAAGCAGTGGCAGCGTGTGTTGGGTTTGCATGACAAGGTTTTGGTAGTGGGGGAGCTACAGCGGTGGCATCTGTGAGGAGCTGCCGGAAGCTTCCCCTGTGTCTGACAGAGCCAATACCAGCCATCTCCAAGACGGGCCCACTGCTGTCCAAGGCCGATGGTGGTAGTGCCTCTGGGATAACAGATTTAAGAAGGGAAAAAAGTTGCAGTGGGCACAGAAACTGCAGCTGGAGAGAGGAGCAAGAAGACGTAAGAGAAACAGCCCTGCAGACCCCCAGGTCAGTGAAGAAGGAGGGGGAGGAGGTGCTCCAGGCGCCGGAGCAGAGATTCCCCTGCAGCCCATGGGGAAGACCCTGGCGAGGCAGGCTGTGCCCCCGCAGCCCAGGGAGATCCATGGCGGAGCAGATGTCCACCTGCAGCCCGTGGAAGACCCCACACTGGAGCAGGTGGATGCCCAAAGGAGGCTGTGACCCTGTGGGAAGAGCATGCTGGAGCAGGCTCCTGGCAGGACCTGTGGCCCCATAGAGAGAGGAGCCCATGTCGGAGCAGGTTTTCTGGCAGGACTTGTGACCCTGCAGGGGACCCACACCGGAGCAGTTTGTGAAGAACTGCAGCTTGTGGGAAGGACTCACAGTGGAGAAGTTCATGGAGAACCATCTCCTGTGGGAGGGACCTCACGCTGGAGCAGGGGAAGAGTGAGGAGTCCTGCCCCTGTAGGAGGAAGGGGTGGCAGAGAAAATGTGTGATGAACTGACTGCAATGCCCATTGCCCATCTCCTTGGGCCACTGGTGGGGAGGAGGTAGAGAAAATCGAGAGTGAAGTTAAGCCTGGGAAGAAGGGAGGGGTGGGGGTAAGGTGTTTTAAGATTTGAGTTTTATTTCTCATTACCTTAGTCTGATTTGATTGGTAATAAATTAAACTCATTTACCCAAGTCAAGTCTGTTCTGCCTGTGAAGGCAATTGGTGAGTGATCTCTCCCCATCCTTATCTCGACCCACGAGCTCCTTGTTATATTTTCTCGCTCTTGTCCAGCTGAGGATGAGTGATAGAACAGCTTTGGTGGACACCTGGCATCCAGCGTCAAGCCACCACACAGTGCACACTAGGAAGTATACAGTTTCTCTTCCTGCGGACAAATATCACCTGTCGTGTTGGTGACATACTGCCAGAATGAGCTTCCAAGAATTTAAAACAAAAAGTGTTGGGGAAAAAAAAAAGGCAGGAAGGAAAGAAAATATCCCACGGCTTCACAAATGTCTCTCTTAAAGCTAGCATTTCACTTGTTAATAATTTGCTGACTGTCTTGTGCAATTGATAGAAAGCTATCTAGATTATCAATAGCAGTTATACCTTGTAGATTTATAGGAAAAGAAATTAAGACACTGGATCTTCAAAGCAATCTTCACTGACTTACTCAGAGATCTGTGCCAAGAATTTTTTAATTCACTCTGATTCCTCCAGGATACAACTGCCCACTGACATGAATTGTTTTACAAGATCTGGACACAAAAATTGGAGCCAGTAGAAAGCAGGAATGAAAATCTGAAATATATTAAGAGCCAATAAACCTAACAAATATGCAGCTGAGATAACTATACCCTAACTTTTTTTAGCATAGTGGTGTAACTGACATCTCCCAAAAGTGATGTAGGCCTAGGAATTTGTCAGCTACAGGATGTCTGATGGAAAATGCGGCATTTAGGATGGGAGAACTAACTGACGCAGAACAAAACTGTCTTATAACAATTTAACCATATTGAAGAGAAAGCTCCAGAACAGACTATGTCATGGCACTCTGATTTATCAGTATAGATATAATTATAGTGTCCACTGGAACGTTATTGTTGAGTTGGTGATACAATAATATTGGGCTAGTACACTGGTGAGCTTCCTCTGGTGAATCAGTTGTCTATCCCAGGTTCACCACCAGTACAATGAGGGCACATACTTTCTCCTAGGTGAGCTATCAAAATTAACTGTTTTGTGAAACATTTAAATACAAATTAAAAGAGAACAGTAAATATTATCTTCCAAGTAGCAAGAGTATGCATATTCTCATAGGTTGCATCATCAAATAAATACAGATATTAAAAATATAGTATTTTGGATGACTGGATCATGGTTTCAGATGTCAATAGCATGAAGAATGGAGAAGAATGTTGCTTGGTGTGAAGCACTGTCATCATTTATAAATAAATATTTCTATTTTTTCAGGAAGTTCATGTACTCCTGCTATAAGTATTTCATGTTTCTCCAAGTTTTCAGATAAATAGTCCTATGGGACATTTTTCGTCTGTAAAATTCTTCTAATGTTGGCCATCTATTTCATACAACCTGTTCATAAGATTCGTCAGGGAGATTTGTGGCTTCTGATGTTTGGAAATTTCTTTGGAGTGTGTGATCTGTAGATACTTCTAGAAGTCAAGAACTATTATCTGAATTATTATCTTTGTTATGGATGAAGGAAATTATCTAGGACTTTATCCAAATCCCTCTGAAGTCAATTCACAAACAAAATAAGGATGGTGATGATAAGTATCTTTTCCTCATCATCTGCTATGTAGGCTGCAAACCATGAGGCCAGGACTGTCTGTTACATTCTCAGTACACGGAATGTATTGCAGTGAGACATTGATTGTGGTTGGAGACTGTAGGAGATGCAGTAATAAGAAATATTTTATCCCATTAAAATCAAATGGATGCTATTAGAAACTTGCTCTATCTATGGAAGCATGCAGAGTTATAACATGAATTCTGTAAAGTTCAGCTATTTTCATGGGATATAGTCCCAGAAAACATTCCTTCTTCTTAAAAGATAACTACATTGAAGCATTTAAGATGTGTGCCACTCTGCTAAGTACATTTTTATTTTACAGTTTCCAGGCTTGGCTGTATCCCAGTTCATTTATTTCCAACTGGGTTCAATTTCCAGGGGAAGGCAACTTCCTATGATACTTATTGTCCAATAAAGGTGAAAATAATGTTCTCCAAACAGCACTATTTAAACTGGCATGCACATGTGGCTAAACAGTTTAATTCAATTTAAATAAAAATGTACACTGGCTGGAAATACTATGAAAACTGATATTCCAAGTGGGGCAAAATGTTAAGTGTTCAGTGAAATGTAGGTTTTCAATTGTCCTTATTATCAAGCATCTTTTCCAGTTCAGATCTTTTGCCTAACTGAGCATATTTTCAAATATGAATTAAGAGCAGAAATATGAATTCATAGACTCAGTTCAGAGAAGAGTTTATCATGTTGTTGCATTGATTACCCAATGTAAACTTATCTCCCCAGTTTTGAAGTGTTGTGCTCCATCTTTTCATTCTCACTATCTAGCATTTTATTTATATGGCCCATATTGCTACAACATGACTGACGGACTAGTTTTGAAGACTTTAAAGTACTTACATGCTTGACACCACTGTGGGACAGGGAAACAGCATTCCCTTACTCTCATTTATAAATGAGAAACTGAGTTGCAGATGCATTTGCCTGAGTTCACAAGGACTGTCAAGTCATGGCAAGTCTCCCTGAGTAAAAATGTTTGCCTCAGGCTGCCTTGGAAGTGAATCTACACCAACTCTAACTTAGAAATGTAACCTCACATCAAAAAGTGAGGTAACTTTTACAAGGAATAGAATAAACTCTCTGTTCAGAATTCCTACATTCTGTTTATGGAGTGAAGGCCTCAGAATTTAATTAATCAACTTTGTGTTAACATTTATTTTGAAAGAAGTGAAGGACAATTTAAATCCATACTTATGGAATAAAGTAGGCTCCTTCCTCTGAGCATACTCTCACTGAAATTAAAAACTCAGTCATCACAAATCTTGAGCCTAACAAAAGCATTATTTTTTTGATCAGAGAACAAATCATATAGTCCAGATCTAAGGATGTAATTATTCTTTTTCTTGTCCTGATTTAAATAATTTACTTCCATAATCCTGACAGCTTACTTCTTGTTTACATAGTGGTAGGCAGGAGAAGAAAAAAAAATAGCTAAAGAAAAGCAAGTTTTCCAAACACATTATGTCGTTGGAAAGGACCATAGATGAGATTTACATGGAAGCAGAAAAAAATAAGTACCTAATGTGTTCAAATGAGAAATAATGAAAACAAGGATAAAGTTGCTAAACTGGCAAAAAAATGAAATATATTCCTCTTAAGATTTTGGTGTGCCACTCATAGTACCTAAGCCTTTCTGATATTGATTATGGTGGCTTAAACACAAAATGTATTTTTTTCTTGTTCTAGATGGAGTGAGGTCTCTTTGGCACAGCTAGGAGGAGGTGGGGTGTAGCTGCTGTAAATCACTACAAGTTTATTTTTGGTCTTTATGAAGCACCTGAAGCACTTCTGTTGGTAAAGGGAATTATCAGCTCCATAAGGTAAAAGCAAATTGCAGTATATCTCTGGCTTGGTCTTTCTGGAGTATTCTGCTTTCTGTAAGTGAATTTCTTTTCATAGACATAGCATTCTTTAAAATGAAACATCATTCTTCTTTTCTGTGTTAATATATGTGATGGTTCTAGTTTACTATTATACTGAATAACCATGTGGACTTGCCCATTTTGGTTGTATTTTGTGGGATTAGAAGCTCTGATGAAAAAACCTCTCTAGTATTCAGCTATTGTGGCTTGAGATCCTGTCAGATTCTTCCACTGGCCAAACGAGTTGAAATGTTTTTTGTCACACTTTGCTGGATGACATGTGAAAAGATAGGAAATGCTTTTCCATTTAATTATAATGTTTTTTTACATTAACACTTCAATGAAAAATAACACTTGAGCATTGAAACTTCTCCTATGTGAAAACAAATAAATGTATGGTTTTTATTCAGAGAAAAGTGATTTACCCCTCCTTTTTACAATAGATAGTGTACAAATTTGGGAGAAAAGTCTAGAGATTTTCATATCCCATATTACCACTCTGTGACTTTTGGCTAGTCCTATGACAGAGTCCTCTGTGACCTACCAGTTTCTGGATCTCAGCATTAGAATTAAAAGACAGCAAAATAAAGTTCAATGGCTGCCATAAAAGAAGGACCTGGTTTAATTGTAGTGAAATTTTCACCAGCTCTTTTTTTGTGCTAGCAATCACTTAATGTTACATAGCACTGCAAAACACTGATCTTTTTGACCTTTCTCATTCCAAAGCAGGGAATATTTAGATTTTCGTTGCATTTCCAGTTCAAATAATGGCTGTCCATTGTATTTAATTATATTATTTCAGACTACACTACTGTGCACATTTGTTTATTTAGTGTGGTGTCCCTGAATCATCCATGACCAAGAATTATGAGGTCAGTTGTAAAAATATTTGGCTTGAACTGAGCTTGCAGCTAGGGAAATCTTTGTGGTTTATTTGCTATATAAGTAGTTTCTGTTTATTTTCTGTGCTTAATGGATACTGTACTTGACCTCATTGTTGATAACAACATGCAAGCTGGCACAGCCATATTTGCAGTGATACCATTTTCATTCAATCTGTGCATGTATTTAAAAGGTTCTTTTTCTCTTCTAATACAAGATCGATACAGATTTCACTCAAGTGTTCAAAATACTGCTCTAAAGGCTCATTCTCTGTGTAGGTGAGATGCTACTTGTGAAATGTACAGCAGTGTTAGAATCCACCACCCCCACCCCCATATATATACATTCATATTGACTGACTGAGGGTATTATATATCCAGAACATCCAAAGAAGTTTTGCTTTAAAGGCAAAAATTAACACCCTTTAAAATGAAAGGAGGAACAGTGTTGCATAGATTTTGTCTTTACTACTCCTGATGTGAGGCATTTGAACCCAGAACAGAGAAATGGAAAGGTTTTGATGGTTTTTTTTTTTTTTTTTCTTTTTTAATTTTTTTTTGGTTGTAAACTCTAGTAGTTGGTGATTGAATCAAGTCTGCCCAATTTTCTCCGATATAGCCATCTTTCATCAGGATGAATATAACATTGTAGTTCAAACTCTAGAAATTTCCAAACATGGTCAGAAAGCCAATTGCCTGGGATAGAAATAACTTCATATTTCACACAGCAGGCCAATCTTGGTAGTGCAGAAGTCAATGAAAATGTTTCCATAAACTTCTCTGAGGACAGCATTTCAAGCAGAGGAACTGCCTACAGCTACTTGTCCTTCCAATAACAGTTTGTATTTAGAGTTTCTGTCACTTTTGTTTCCAGAATTGGGGAATCAATTTAGTTCCAAAAAATACATTTAAGTTCATACGTCACATGGATATTGAATGCTGCACGTGGTGTAGTGTTCGAAAAACACCACTGTAGAAGAAGTTATTGTAGTTTCATTCAAGACTAACCAGCACAGAAATATCAGAAGCTACCCACTGTAAGACTCTTAGCACTTTGGCAGTGTATGTCATTGGCCTCTGCACAAAAATTTGGGGAATTTTTTAAAGTGTTGCCCAGAAAGTGTTGACGTTTTCTGCTGTGGGTGATAGCAGGTTTAGGAACTAGCCATAGTACGAGAAATACAAGCACATTACAGGAAAATTTGGCTGCCTTGTCTTAGTCTGCAGCACAGCTTCCCTTATATGTGATGGGCTTGGAAAAGATTGAAAAGTCATTGTGGAAGAGAGCATGAAAGAGGATACATAGTACTGTCTGCACAGTGTATTAATCCTGTGGGTAATGTTAAAGCTGTTTTATCTTTAAGGTTGTTTATCTGGAACCCTTTATTAAACTAAAACCAAACAACACTTTTCAAAATTTATGGGCCCTATTTTTTTTTTTCCTCAATGGCATGCGAAACACTTTGCAAGGCTAATGTAATTCTTGTATAACTTACATGTACAATTGCATCTTCCACCCAGTCACCAAACCACACTGGTTTTAAATGAGCATCCTATTAGTATATAATGCTGTAATATAACAGAAGGGAGCTGTCGATAGTCCATATTTTCACACTTTGATATGCAGAAACTCCTTCAGCAGGGAATGAGAACTTCACAAAATGTTATCTTGTAAACAAAACAAAATCAAGAACAGATTTAGAAATAATGTGAAAAAACATTTGAGGTTTGTCTCTCACCCAGTACTTGGCAGACTGCAAATTAGGAGTTTGTTACGAACACTACAGAATATTATGTATAAATCTGCTGCTTGAGAGTAATGCCAGCTCCTCCAAAGTTAAGAATCATTGAAGAAAAATGTTCATTATCCTTTACTGACATATATGTATTTGTCTATCATCACCTCTTCAAATATCTAAATTGTGAACAGTTGTTTTTCAACCCCTGTTTAGTAACCAGTTTTCCCCAACTCTGGCAGTGAATTTTGTAGCCAGACTGAGATCACTGGCAAAGTAGAAAGGAAAGAGTTATTAAAAAAAATTATTAAAAAGCTTGGCCTCTACCTTTAAATGGACACAGCCTCATAAACTTACGATTAGGTGTCCTCCTGGTAGGATACGGAGTAGTACCCTTGAAACTGGGGGCAATTTACAGAAGCTGTACTGAACCATACCAGTGAGGACTTGGTCTTAATTCCATGTGTTCCTCATCTTATGTCAATAAAACTGTTGTGCAAACCTTCATTAGAACTGTCTTAACTTAAAAAAACCAAAACCACAAAACAAAACAACAACAACAAAAACAAAACAAAACAAAACAAACCCCAAAAAACCCCCACAAAATGCATCCAGCAATTAGGAACATTAACAGCCAGTTGCTGCATGTTGACACTCAGAGACTCGGAGCACATCAGAAATGTTTGCAAAAATGCCAGCTTTTGCGTCTATAGGGCGGCTCCCTTAAAAGATCAATGGCAACCTCTGAATATCTTTGTGGCAGTTGTGCCACTCTGAGGACCTACAATGAGCAAAAAGTTTCAAGCTTGTGTGTGATGGAGCATCAGGTGCCAAGGAAGTTCCCCAGCCTCCTTGTGTGAGGGACCAAGTAAGCTGTGTTTCTGCAGAGGCTGCCTAGCAATTACCTCCTGAGAAGTCCTATCCTAGCAATGCTTTATTGTCTCTGCAGTTTCCTAGAAAAAACTTTGTCTTTTTGGCACCACAGCAAAACTTCTACCAAGTAAGTTCAATGCCAGAGTGTCAATTTTACACCTTGGCTTGACTTTTAGTAGTAACACCAGGGGAATTAGTGATCCTGCTGGCTACACCCTGGCTCCACATCAGGGTGTGGATCCCTGGCCGATCCCATTCAGTGTATCGGTTTTCCTAGTACATAATCCTACTGCAAATGGATAGGTTGCCAATCTGAGTAAGAGCTTATGGCCAAGCTGTTACATCCTTCTGCATGCTATTTCAGATACAGTCTATATGACAGCAGATCTTTTTCTGTGGAGACTGTAGCATCAGTTGTTATATCAGAAGGTTGTTACAGCAGCTGCAACAAAATATGGAAAGTCTTGCAAGAACATATGTTGCTTTTGTCTCCTTTTTTACTGAGATGAATCTGTACTTCAGCAAAATATGAATACAGCATGTAGTATCTGGAATAGGAACCAGAGAAATTTTTAAGAGTGTTTATATCTGGTGTTCTGTTTCAAGCTTAACATAAATTTTCTTTTAAAATGTCTATGTGATTGCAGTTGGTATCAGTTGACACGGTAAATATAACCCATAGTTTAAAAGTAATATTAATTAAGGGACTGGAAGAAATAACTGAAGAAAACAGGATTGTAAATACACCAATGAAAAGCTTAAACATTTTTTCAAGTATTTTACCCATAGCAAGATTAATTGATGCTAAATCTCTAAATTATGTCATTCTCTCTCTGTCCAGAAAGTACAGAATGTAAAATGTTCAAGGTATCCTAGAAATGGCCCGTGTTGTAAGAATTGCAATAAATTCTTAAAGATAACCAGATGGTGGCAGATTCACTAATTCACACAGAGACTATCATCCTCACTTTTAGAATACCTTGGCCGATTACTGGCATTTTGTGGAAAGCCATGCTTCCAGTAGAGGTTTTACAATATTTTAAATATAGGGTCTTGATAAGAGCTGGGGATCCATAATGGTTGGAGGATAGTGTGGAACTTATCTTACCTTAAGTTAAAGTTTTTGGGGTGAAGCTAACAGCAGGGCCATATTTTTTTCTATTTACTCATTGGCTAGTGCAGTGAAAAGGTCATTAACCAAATGAGCCTGTAGTGTCTATATACAGTTGCATGACCCAAGTCTTTCAGAGAAATTGCTGAAGGAGAAGAAATGGCAGAAATGACTAGACTTGAAAACCATTATCTAAATTATTTTAGGTTTGTTTTTTTAGACAGGGAGACAAACATCATCTCCAATGCTGCAAGAGAGTAGGACTCTTTTTACTGTGACTATGCTCTCACTCAAAATCAGGGGTAAAAGTGCTGCAAGCTTCCTCTTCCATAAACAGACCCCGGGGAAGAAAGAGTAAGAGTAATTTTGTCGGTTCCCTTGACTTTGGTCACTCAAGGAAAGCACAGGAAATGCTGGGAAAAATACTTTTGAGGAAAATAATTGCTCACTTAGACAGTCCTGTAGGCTGTGTTTCACCTAAAGTCCTTGCCATGAACTTGTTGAGGGGTTGCAACACCCAGTCAAATTCAGATTCTGAGCTACGGCATGGGACCATGCGGAAAGAGACCCATGCTAGTGTACATCAGTGATTGTGCAACTGCTGGAACTGATGGGTTATACTGTAAATCCTATTTTCTTCCCATCTTTCCTACTTGTAGATTGTAAACTCTGAATAACAGGAAGATCCTATAAACTTGTAGGTACTACAGGAACACTCCTGTGTCAAAGGGTACATTTATTTATTCATTCTTGATTTATCCATCTGTATGAAAATGGAAGGAAAGTCCAACACATGTTAGTATGTGAGGAGAATTTTACTTCATATAAAGCTATTTGGAACTGTTTATATCCACTCATTCGGGGATCTGTGACCTGATGCATTTATACACAATTCATCTGTATTTAGCTTGGACACAGTACGAGTGTGAAATTTCTTGCAGGCTGCATATAATCATGACATCATCCAAGATTTCATTTTGGGTCATATGCAGCATTGCTGTGTCCTCTCTGGAGCCAGGGCAGGTTGAATACAATTCATCATATGACTGAGTGTCTACTATTTAATGCTGCAAGGCTTGTCCCGTGGTAGCACTAGTGAGGATCTGAATGTTCCATTCTCTCCCCTGATCTGGCAGGAATAACAATGCAGACCTTATCTAGTCCAAGCAATGACACATGCTTTGCTAGGGAATAGTGAATCCAATTTCATTTGTGCATAATTATGAGGACAAATCATATTAAAAGTGAAGCAATAAGTTCTTTTACCAGCTCTGACAATATGTCAAGAACAAAACTAAAGAAGCAGATTTTTTTTTTACATTTGATTTAGGCTGTATGAGGTATTGTTGTGGCAATCAACCTCCATGAAGGATGGATATTGCTTTTTAAAGTCTGCTATGATTTGTATTTATATAAGCAAAATGTGCAATGTGGACTCTAATAAGTATGTATAAATTTTCTGAACATGAAATATCAATGCTATTTTTATACTCTCATTTGGTGTCCGTAACACCTTTACCACATGCCTTTGCTACTGATATCCTGCAGAGGCTATATACAGTGGCTCTAGTTTTGAAGTGGTAGCACACCATATAAACACATAACTTGGGAAGGTGGTCCCTGCTCCTCCGTATTCACCAGTATGGAAAGAGGAAAGTAAGGTTAATTTGGTTCAAATACCTAAGGGCAGAACAATTTATGCCAACTGTAAAAAGCTCCGAGAAGATGCTTCAGAAGCCAACATGTTCATAGTATTGCCTAGCTGCTATGCCTCCTTTGACAGCAATAGTCGATTAGCAATGTAGGAGGTGTGTGCTGGTTCTCAGTGACAGTCTGTTATGATGGAGAAGTCCTCCCATGCTGGGTACACCAGCATAGTTTACCCTCACTATAACAGAATGAGCCAGTTACTGCTTTTGTTGCTATAAACAAATCTGTACCAGAATATCTTATTCTATTAATGATCTTCAGAAATTAAATTATTTGAATAAGAAATTGTATTGTTAAAGGACAAGTTAGAACTCAGCCAGGATTTTAAAAAATGCGTAGTGAAAGAAGCTTTTCCTCCAAAGAGTATCCAGCTGGAGACAGTAGGAAGGATGGTACTGTGAAGCAGTTTCTCAGCATTTTAGAAAGATGGGGGTTTATTACTTGTCTTCATTGCAAACTTGAAACAAGGGCACTCAAAAAGAAGGAAGTACCATATTTGAAATTTTTGTTCCTCTTACTGAAATAACTTGAATATCTGAAGGTATGAATATACCAGGTTGACCACAATCACAGTAAATGTAGTAATTCGCACCATACAATCTGTGAGTTCAGAATATAGTCTGAATTGTAATTTTTGATAATGATGTTCTGCAGTTCTAGATTATTTTCAGCAAATGCTCAGTCAGACATTTATTTGGATTTGAGAGAATCCTCTCAGATCCAGTAAGTGGTTCTTAAAGCTCTGTATCAGTTTAATTTTTAATTACATATTTTTTTAAATTTGGGGGGTTTAAAATTTTTGGGGGAAGGAATTAGATTTCTGAATAGGAATATATTTGATATTCATAATTAGGGCCAAATAAAAAATGCATTTCTGATGTTTGCATTTAACATACGCACATTGTGAGAGGGTCAGCTCTCTAACTATGGTAATGAATTGAGGTTCTGAACCAACAAGCAGCTTGACTTCACACATACAAGGATTCAACTGATTTCAGTGTGATGGGCATTGTGATGAGCTGTTTGCCGATCAGGATTACGAAAATACATGATACAAGGACCCAAAATACCACCTTTCATATCAAACTATTATCTCTGAGAATGAAAAAATGGAAAACAAGATTGCACACCCCACAGGAAATTGGAGTTTCACACACAAAACCCCAGATGGCCTGAAACAATATCACTATTACAAACCAAGTTCTTGCCCGTTTCTACTTTACGTTAACGTAAAAACAATGGCTTCCAGCAAAAATGATGATGGACCTCCTTCAGCCTTCACCCCCAAACCATGTGCACTTTTCCAGAAAGAAGCATTTGTATATTATAATGATATATGATGGCATCACAGTATAATTTAAATTTGTGCCATTGTTTCCATTATAACCTCTTATTCACAGGAGCTTTCAAAAGCAGATGTAAAAATTTGAGTTAAAATTTGCTGAAGAGTTACTGGTCCAAAAAAGGCACTTTTTCCTGCAGGAAACGCTTTAAAATTTGCTGATGTTGTTTTAAATATCGTGCTCTAGTTCTGCAGCACTTTTGTTCCAATTAATTTTGATGCTCTGGGTAACCGATGCCTTTTCTGCTCTATTCCTTGACTTCCCTGGATACTGGTCATGAATCCTGTAATTAAATTTCCCATGCAAGGAGGACAGTGTAAAAGTATGTGCAGCCTAATCTCCTACTGTGTGCTTAAATATGACACAGTTTGCATGCTTCCAGTTTACATGGATAAATTTCACCCAAAGCAAGTAAGGATTTTAATGGTGCTAATATACATTGCAAGCATATGGCAATTATAGAATTTTCCATAAAAACATCAAGTGGCTTCTGTACTTCATGTGACCATACAAGCCCCATAAACCCATTGTTGGGGGTCTTGCCCAGCAGGCATCCACAGCACACAGCCTCATTGCAGTTTCCCCTATTAAACTGCTGCCTTCTGTCATTGCTTGCCCATAGCATGTATATTTGCTAACGATATAAGTGAAGAAAACATGCAGTGTTTTACATGCAGAGCAAACAAACAAACAGTAGTGATTCCTGCTGTGAAAACTAAACCAGGGAGGTGTGAGTTGGTGAGACAAGACCACGCACAAATACAAGAGCAGGAGAGAGAAAACTGAAGAATGAAATCATCTGACTGGGATTCCTCCGTAACAACCGTGCTGCTGCACGTGGCTATGTGCACAACAGTCCTTTACAAAGGCATTCTCAAACTCTCCTCCAACAGCTCTGATGCTTTGTATAGGCCTCGCTATTTTATTGTGTGAAAGGATATTTGTGTTCCATATCCTGCCTTGGCAGCTCCAGACAGTCTTTTGTGTGTTGGGCGTAATCTGTGCGAAGATAAAGTGACAGTCGCAATCCTAACACTCTTCTGAGCGTAGGGAGTCTGTCCCTTGCACCAGTTGTACTTTCTTGGTTTCCCAAGCCTTGGCTAGCAAGTGGTGGCAGACAGTGATCAGTGCACACTCCTAAATCTGGCAGGTGTATCTGAGAGGCTGATTACAACACATCGAGAGATGGTGATGTTTGTTCCTTTCACCCGGACATAAGGGAAGGCTGCGTTTGTACAGTCAGTCCTCACCGAAGTGCCAGAAGAGCCCTTTGTGTGACAAAGTGAACTGACCTCACATTTGCCTTTAAAGACAGTGCTGGCACCCTGCGCCTGGCACTGGCGGGGCAGACACGCTGCTGCTGAGAGACAGAGGTTTCCCAGCCTGTGTTTGGAGCTTCAGGGACGGAGTCCCACGGAGGTTGCAAACCAGAGCCAGGGTGGGAAGGAAAGAGGTGTTGTTCTGTGCTGGACTTGGACACCACCATGGAAATTAAATCTGGAAGTTGTATTATTTCCCTCTGTGTCCCATTAGTGATTGTTACTAGGCAGCTGCAGTGGGACCCAGCCAGTGTGGAGGCAGTTCCCACAGAAACCCCACGCGACTTTTAAACTGGGCCATATGTAATCTGTTAGCACTAGAGGGGAGAAAAAGGCTCCTAACTGAAGGCAGCCATGCTAAACTCCACCTGGATCTGTGGTTTTGCTCAGAACTGATGGAGATTTCAATGGGAATATTGACAGATCCTTTATTTAAACTGGGGTAATCAAGAGCTACTGGAGTACATGGACAGGCATACCATAGCACTTCAGATGGGTGGTGTGGTGCAAAAAATAACAAGGCCTATAAAAATCCCATGCTTTGTCTTATTGTTTGCGAGTTGTCCTTCTCATACACTTCTAAATCCTTATACCTTGACATGTCTTTATGTAAGGGTCTTAAATAGGGAAAGGGTACATTAGTACCTGCAGTAATCCCATCCTTCACCTTGGAGTAGTTTCAAGAAAGTTGTAAATAAAATGTATTTTTGTCCATTAATGGTCTCTATAATTTAAATGGATATTAAATGACTTATTTACCATCTCATTTCTCTTCCATGTCGTTGCTCAGTAGTGACTATTTCAGCCTTTTTTATTGTTATTACCCTTTTAAACAAATGTATCAAACCAAACAATCTGAAAGAGAGTTTTTTCTTTGCCAAAAGCTACCCACTTGTTATTTTCCTACAGATTCTCAGACAGCTGTTAACACTCTATATTCTTCTGGAGGAACATGTATTCATGCCACCATTTACATCCTTTTTGGCTCTGAGACTTGTTTTCTTTCACTGTATCCTGCAGGGAAGATCATCATGAATTCTTCTGTGAAACTGCTCTACAAAACACATTTCTCTGCCTGCAAGCCAAAGAAAGCAGTTTACCCACTGGATTCCCAGCTATATGCAGAGTTACTACATTTTTGTTTGGCTATTCTAACTATCTGAGCTAATTTTGCACTTTTGGACATGATGAAACAGCTGCCACCTGCTAGGAAAGCAGAGGGGATCCATAGTAGACCTAAGAGTATCGCTAGCCTCAAAACTTTAGTGGGAAGCTAAAAGCAATGAGACTGTGTAATTCTGTGTCTGGGGGGTAGGGAGAAATTTAAACCAATTTTGTCTTCAGTATTGCTTATTGGGCTACTTAGGTGCCCTTTCTTAGCTGTGGAGCCCATTTCACAGCACCTAATTCTCCTCACTCATTGTTTATAAAACATTAAGGTGCCTGGAAAGCCTTTATGAAATCCATGCCAGAAATACGGGTCCCAGAAGGTAAATCTTCTCTCATTTAGATGGTCTACCCATCCTCCTAGTCCCTGATACGCCACTGCTTTTTGTTGCATAATTTGCATTAGGTGTGGGCAGGGAAAAGATGCTGCTTGTGATTTTGAAGGTTAGTACCACTTTTTTTATTTCATTTCTGTGTCATCCGGATTCTGATTGGGTGTAAAATGACAGGAAAACTTAAAGAAACTATCTGTGAGTGGGAGTACTCCAGGTCAAATGTTTAACTTGAGGAATAAGAACACTGTGAACTTTATGTTTCATGCTTTCTGTTGGTTAATACTTGTCATAATTCTATCTTTTGATATCCTATATTGGCTGCTTTATAGGCCTACTTGTGATGACTGCACACTGCTTCTGGTATATCACAATACTCTGCTACTGACTAAGTAAACAGTTAAGAGAATTTCTACCTCTGAGAAGACCTAAAAACCAACTGAAATCAGAAAGCTTGTTGTAAAATACATTTCCAATTAGAAAGCTAAAACAGTAAGGAAGAAATTAGTTAAGCAGCTCTGTATATATTGATTTTTACAAACAAAATACAAATTCTGAAAAAATAAGATTTAACTCTGTGTGTATATACATGTATATTAGTATTCAGTTGTCATTCATTTGCTGCAAGTCTCATTAATTTCTTAGATGTACTTTTCCATTAAGATCCATTTATCTTTGAACTATTTTCTCCCTCTCTCCTATTCCTCATTCCCAGGTTAGTCTCCCTCAAAGAGAGAAGGAGGGACAATTTTCCCCATTATTTTCATTAGATCACTTTTTATTATATTGATTAGGGAAGCATCTGCCATATGTGAGAAATGCATTCCATCTGAAAGAGCTTTCTTTAGCATAGTAATATTAGTGTGAAGGCAACATGCATGAGATGGAATAAAGTTGATGCCATATGTATCATTATATGTTGGGGGGAGTGTCCTAGCACCACAGTGTTAAAAAGTACAATTCTCAGGGACTGTAATGGATCCAGGCATTCATTAATAACATAACATTTGTGGTTTGTAGTCAATATCAAAGCCAAAGTAAATTAAAATGTGTAACTCTAGATGCTATGGGTAAGATTTTAAACAAGTTTTTCCTCTAATTGTCAGTGATGAGTTTCACCATAGTTTTGGTTTGATAACTGCATATGCCATATTTTTAGTGTATTCATCTACTTTCACCTTTCTTTGCTTCAGCTGGAAAAAGTGGCTTCACGTTAACTGCAACAACATGCCCTTGCTAGCCTTCTTTCCATCAACGTCTCCCCCCCCCCAAAAAAAAATCAGAAGTGTGTTCATAACCTTAGAGATATTTTGATCTGCAAGAGAGATTTCCACATATAATTAATCCCCTGTATGGTAATTAATTTGTTTGCAAATATATATATACAAAGTCCTGTTTTAAAGGTAGGGATAGTAAAGTGTCCTGGTTTCAGCTGGGATAGAGTTAACTGTCTTCGTAGGAGCTGGTACAGTGCTGTGTTTTGAGTTCAGCATGTGAAGAATGTTGATAACACACTGATGTTTTCAGTTGGTGCTCAGTAGTGTTTAGTCTAAAGTCAAGGATTTTTCAGCTTCTCATGCCCAGCCAGGGCACAAGAAGTTGGCACAGGACACAACCAGGGCACCTGACCCAAACTGGCCAACGGTGTATTCCATACCATGGGACATCCCATCTAGTATAGGAACTGGGAAGTGGGGGCGGGGAATCGCCGCTCGGGGACTGGCTGGGTGTTGGTCCGCGGGTGGTGAGCAATTGCCCTGCACATCATTTGTACATTCCAGTCCTTTTATTATTGCTGTTGTCATTTTATTAGTGTTATCATTATCATTATTAGTTTCTTCTTTTCTGTTCTATTAAACCGTTGTTATCTCAACCCAGGAGTTTTACTTCTTTTTTCCCAATTTTCTCCCCCATGAGTGGCTGCGTGGTGCTTAGTTGCTGGCTGGGGTTAAACCACGACATAAAGTGATATGTTATGCCTGTGAATAGCGATGCAGTCAGCTGCTCTTGCCCCTGAACTAGGAAAAATTTCTACTACCTCACAGAAGCTTTTCCATGCGTAGGAAGAACAGCATGTGCAAAAGCTGAAAGTGGCAGAGCTGAGTAGAAAATGAAGGAGCAGCAAAAAATAAGCAAGTCCTGGTAAACATAAAATTGTGGCTGCATAAATAGTAACTAATGTAAAAGAAAAATATGCCATTACTGTGATGCAGTCCTTAGCTGCCATCATAGTTTGGTTTTCTATCAGTATATTATGTGTCAACTCTGTACCAGCACTGCTGTTATGAATAAAATGAGGAGGCATGGAAACATGGATAAAATGTTATTTTAAACATTTTGGTTTACCTGTTTAAAATCCTTATGGCCAGCATATTAATGGAGCAAGCTATAGAATGGATACACTATAATAGTCACAGTATTTTAGTCTATAAATCAAAATTCATGGTGTCTTATTTTTCAGAATATATGGTAGTTGGATGTCAGAGCGTAGATGCATCCCATGGTGCAAAGAAGGCCAAGCATAAATTCACTGAAGGCTCAGTACAGAATATTCTAACACAACAGCAAAAAAAGAGAAAAATAAACAAATCGCTGTCTTAGCTTAACAAAATAAAACCAAACCCAAACCCTGTTTGCTCACATCTGCATTTCATGGTTTGGATCCAGAGTGGAAGCAAAAGTGTTGAAATACCATGCAAGTAGCTGTCAGTTAGAAGGAGGAAGGCTCATTTCCAGTACATCTGGGTCCTTGGGCTAAACCTGATACTATTGAGTTCCTCTCTGCGTGGCATGGCTCTGTGTGTCAGGCTAGACAGCTCTCTCTGGTTACTTTTCCACCAAGAGAAATGGTGTTTGTCAGAGA
This sequence comes from Astur gentilis, assembly GCF_929443795.1. Classification (NCBI taxonomy): domain Eukaryota; kingdom Metazoa; phylum Chordata; class Aves; order Accipitriformes; family Accipitridae; genus Astur; species Astur gentilis. The sequence continues at coordinate 2,262,098 of NC_064911.1, read as the reverse complement.
ACACTGGTCAGCAGCATTATGTACCTAGTGTTCAGGTACAAAGCCAAAGCTAGTCTGATTGCAGTAGAAGTTGAACTGGAAAATGTACTTTTAACCTGCATGATATAGCTAGCAGGGATAACAGAGAACCGGCGGTGCAATGTGAAAACAATGATGGGACCAAACAAATTCAAACTAAATCAAATTCCAGATGATGGTATTTCATCAGTAAAGTTTAGTCCATCAGCAAAGTTTAGTTAAATGGTTCAGCATTACATAGTTTATTGAAAATAGATAAAGCCTGGGTACTGGAAATAGCAGTGTTGTGTGACTGTTCATGTATTTTCTATTGGCAGTGGTTCCTCATTTTTATGAATTATTCTGTTGTTCTCCCACTACTTACACTTCTGCAACATGTATGCAACAATTAATTATTAAGTTTCATGGGGACTGAAAAATACTTTGAGGTTAAAGTGAAGAGAATATGTAGGTCTGGGAGAACAGAATCATGTGGTGACTTCTAGAATAACACTATTTTATATCTGACCTCTGATTCATTCTATTATCAGCATTGTTTGCTTGCATCTAGTTGCTACCTTTGCATTTCCCATTCTCCAGCTTGTAACTGCTACCTACAGCTGCTTTCCATTCAAATGCCTCACTTCTAGTAGTGGTGTCTCAAAGATCTTTATCGTCTCTCTCCACAGATAAGTATGTGTAAGTTTCCAGTGACTGACTAGTTAAACTTCAGTCTTGGAACTTTCTTCATTTATGATTTGAACCTAAAGCATGTGAATTCAGGATGCTGTCCAATCTGTAGATTTGAAGAAAACTGAGAAAAAAAACCCACCATGATGTTTCAGTTGTCTGTCTGGTGTTTTTTTGGTTTTTTTTTTTATTTTTTTTATTTTGTGGTCAAAAGAGAAAGAGAATTTCTAAGTATTTCCTCTTTCAGTTTCAATGTCAACACTTAAAACTTAAGCCCCTTGCTTCCAGGAAGTGCATGCAAGGGACCCCTCACATGTTCACAGAGGTCCTTTACTACAACAAAGACCTGAGAGTATAAACCTATTTGCAGAGTCAGGTCTGTACTTTCAATGGAGAAGTTAATATCTGCAGAAAAGATATTGGAATGAGGGAGGAAAGACAGTGGAATGCTTCTTACACATGTCGAGGCAATCTGGCATCAGAGTTAATCATATGGCCATCTGTCTTTTTGGAATGAATGTACATGTTTAATTACATAGCTTGGAGCTGCATAAAGTTGTAAATACTGCCGCAATGGTTACTAATGTAAGTAAAGCAGAGATCTTGGGCACACAACTTGCTTTTAAGAAAATCTGCAAATTTTAATGTAAAACCTCCCATTACATTACTTCCTGGTCAGTTTTATATCCTAAATGCACCAGAAGCATTGTGAAATTGAATTAAATGAAGCAGATACAGCACTGGTAAGTAAAAGAATTGACACCCCCCCCCCCAAAAAAAAAAATATATATATCCTACCTTCAAAATACGGAAACTTTTATTGAGTTTTCTTAATTGATGGAAAGAATAACTTGACCTGTTTGGTTGCTTAAGGAGGAATTATGTACATAGCTGGGGATCATCTGGAGTGTGTAGGAGGTTCCCCTCAGAGCTGACACTTAATGGCAGAGAGAAGAGTTCTCCAGATATAAGTGGGAGGCAGAGGAAGGAGGGTTATTCATAGAATATGAAGGTTATCAAAGTAAGGCCTCTTGTTCTTACTGAGTCAGGTTTCACATAAAGTGGGCCAGCTGCTCCATTAACTATATTAGCCATCTATGGCCAACCATATTCTACCATCAGTATGGTAGAAACTGGAGAAAGGAGTGCAATTGATGCTAAAATCCAGCTTTACTTATCAGTTTGATCCTGTGGTGGAAGAACAATGAAAATCAGGTCTATTTGACATTATTCACTGTTTCCTTTTTCTACATGTTTGTCCTGGTTTCAGCTGGGATAGAGTTAACTGTCTTCCTAGTAGCTGGTACAGTGCTATGTGTTGAGTTCAGTATGGAAGAACATTGATAACACACTGATGTTTTCAGTTGTTGCTTAGTAGTTTTTAGACTATAGTCAAGGATTTTTCAGCTTCTCATGCCCAGCCAGTGAGAAAGCTGGAGGGGCACAAGAAGTTGGCACAGGACACAGCCAGGGCACCTGACCCAAACTGGCCAATGGTGTATTCCATACCATGGGACATCACATCTAGTTTAGGAACCAGGAAGTTGGGGGCAGGGAATCGCCGCTCGGGGACTGGCTAGGTGTTGGTCGGTGGATGGTGAGCAATTGCCCTGTGCATCATTTGTACATTCCAATCCTTTTATTACTACTGTTGTCATTTTATTAGTGTTATCATTATCATTATTAGTTTCTTCTTTTCTGTTCTATTAAACCGTTCTTATCTCACCCACGGGTTTTGCTTTTTTTTCCCCAATTTTCTCCCCCATCCCACTGGATGGGGGAAAACGAGTGAGCAGCTGCGTGGTGCTTAGTTGCTGGCTGGGGTTAAACCACGACAATGTTTCATCACAGTGTTTCTTAATCATGACCTGTCTCAGGTTTGAGTTTTCAATGTTTCAGTGGTTTGGGTTTGAATGCTAAAAAGATACATATTGTTTGAATTTTAGAATAACTTTCTTTGGACTTCAATGGAGGCCCATGAAATCATTTCCACTAGTGTTTGATTTGATTAAGGCTTATTTCTTTGGAAAATTAAACATCTGACGAATTTAAATTAACACTGTTAATTGGTACATATCCAAAACCAGCTTAGCTTTGCATTGTGGCTCCTTTGTGCAACTAATGGGCATGACAATTCTCCAGCATATTATCACATGTGTGTTATTTACCACCCTTTCAGAAATGCTCTGCTGCTATCCTATATGTGCTTGCTGTTCTCCCAGTGTAAAAGAAAAAAAAAGAGGGAACGAAAAGTATGCTGAAGCAGCACTGGCTGCGTGTATGTCACCATGCAATATATCTCACCAGGAAGTGTGAGGGCAGTCAGAAGTACCCCCTTCTATGCAATGCCCTTCTGTACTCAGAACTTTCCCGTATGCTGTATGCCCCCTCAGTAAAACTGGAGTGTGGACAGCATGAAGCAGCTAAAACACTAACATGAACATTTAGAAGGGTCTCTGTGATTTCGGCCTCTTCTTGATAAGCACTCAGCTCATATTTTCACAGGGCCCACAGGGCTTACTGTGACACTGACAATAAGGGCTCATTTTACTAGTCACCCTCACCCAGCTCAGCATCATAAAATACCATTCCAAAAGCACCAGGCTGCTCTAATGGAGGCTGGAGCCCTCACAAGAATCAATAACGTACACTCGCAGGTATATAAAGAAAGAGCATGGCTGCAGGGTGAGAACTCGGAAACAGTGTTGTGGGACTTCTGCAGGCAGACACCCTGCCATCAAGGCCTACGCACCCAGTTATATTCCAAATTCAAGGCACAAGTGAGCAGGCTTAGAATTGAGTTGGATGCTTGGACTTCAGATCTGAAAGTTTTAGATAGCTTTCAGACATTGGTGGAAGAGCTGACAGCAGACATATTAGGAGAATGATGAGTATGAACTTTAGGTGTATTTTATAGTTAATCATATAGAAGACTATAAGAAACAAAAGGACTGTCGTGGTTTCAGCCCGGCCGGTAACAAAGGACCACGCAGCCGCTCGCTCACTCCTCCGCCCCCCTCCGGTGGGATGGGGAGGAGACGGAGGAGAGAAAAAGAAAAAGAAACTGGAACCTCCAGGGTTGAGATAAAGGCAGTTTACTGGGACAAACACAAAGAGATTACAACAACAACAACGGCAGTAATGGAAAAAAAGTATACAAAAAGAGTGATGCACAGTGCAACTGCTCACCACCCGGGACCCGACGCTCCGCCACTTCCCCCACCGAAAACAGAGACCACCCCCCGGCCTGCTCCCCATTTATATACTGAGCATGATGGCACATGGTATGGAATAGCTCCTTGGCTAGTTCAGGTCAGCTGCCCCGGCTATGCCCCTACCTCCCAGGTTCCTGTAAAAATTAACTCTATCCCAGCTGAACCCAGGACATTATCCACCCCTTATTCTATACCATCTACATCATGCCCAGATCTTACTTTTTTTTTTTTTTTTCCCAATCAACCACTACTACTTTCCTGGTCTTATATATAAGTATATGGACTCCGCCCCGCCCCGACCTCGCACACACACACACGTGGTGTTCCTTTAGCCTATGGGCTATCCCTCTAATATGTCCATCGATTTTGGGGCTCTATCTGTTGTAACAGTTCTTCAGGATAAGAGAGAGATGGTGAGATGTTGGGTTGTTGTATGTTGTCTCTGGAACTTGTGGCTAGTACAGTTGGTGCAACTCATGCCCTTGGTCTGCAGGTCGAAGATGTTGATCTTGAGGAAATTGCTGGGTGCCAGTTCAAGTTCTATCGCTGTTGTACTTGGCTCAGTTTCAAAAGTCCATCCTGTAGTCATTTGGATAATTCTCACAATAATACCCTTGATATGGCATATAGACACTATAGATACAATGACATGCATTGGCAGGTTATTTAGCAGTTAAATATTATACAGTCCAATTCACCGGCTATTCTCTCCCAAAATCAAATCTCCCTGAGGTACACATCGAACCTCCCCATCCTTCTGCATCACCCACCAGGTGTACCCAGGTCCTTGAGCAAAAACAACCCCTTGAATGGGTTTGCCTCTGCTTGAGGGAGGACTAACCCAGACTGTCTTTCCTAACATACTCCTCATGCGCACTACAGGGACTTTATCTCCTTCTACAGTATGTGGAACTCTGGGCGGGGCCAGCCCGATTGGCGGATCCTCTAGTATTAACTAACCAAGTGGCTTTGGTTAAATGTGTATCCCAATGCTTGAAAGTTCCACCCCCCATCGCTCTCAATGTAGTTTTCAGCAGTCCATTGTATCGTTCAATTTTTCCGGAGGCTGGTGCGTGATAAGGGATGTGATACACCCACTCAATGCCATGTTCTTTGGCCCAGGTGTCTACGAGGTTGTTTCGGAAGTGAGTCCCGTTGTCCGACTCGATTCTTTCTGGGGTGCCGTGTTGCCATAAAATTTTCTCTTCAAGGCCCAGGATAGTGTTCTGGGCAGTGGCATGGGACACAGGGTATGTTTCCAGCCATCCAGTGGTTGCTTCCACCATTGTAAGCACATGGCACTTGCCTTGGCGTGTTCGTGGGAGTGTGATATAGTCAATCTGCCAGGCCTCCCACTGTTTATATTTCAGCCATCGCCCTCCATGTGACAGGGGTTTTTGCCGCTTGGCTTGCTTAATTTTAGCACATGTTTCACATTCATGGATGACCTGTGCGATAGTGTCCATGGTCAAGTCCACCCCTCGATCTCGAGCCCATCTATATGTTGCATCTCTTCCCTGATGGCCTGAGGTATTGTGGGCCCACTGAGCCATAAATAGCTCACCCCTACGTTGCCAGTCCAGGTCCACCTGAGACACTTCAATCTTGGCAGCCTGATCCGCCTGCTGGTTGTTTTGATGTTCTTCAGTGGCTCGACTCTTGGGTACATGAGCATCTACATGACGTACTTTTACCACTAGTTTCTCTATCCGAACAGCGATATCTTGCCACAGTGCGGCAGCCCAGATGGGTTTACCTCTGCGCTGCCAATTGCCCTTCTTCCATTGCTGTAGCCACCCCCATAGGGCATTTGCCACCATCCATGAGTCAGTATAGAGATAGAGCACTGGCCACTTTTCTCTTTCAGCAATGTCTAATGCTAGCTGGATGGCTTTCACCTCTGCAAACTGACTCGATTCACCTTCTCCTTCAGCAGTTTCTGTGACTAGTCGTGTAGGACTCCATACAGCAGCCTTCCACCTTCGATGTTTTCCCACAATGCGACAGGACCCATCAGTGAACAGGGCATATTGTCTCTCATTTTCTGGCAGTTTATTATACAGCGGGGCTTCTTCAGCCCGTGTCACCTCTTTCTCTGGCACGATTCCAAAATCTTTGCCTTCTGGCCAGTCCGTGATCACTTCTAACATTCCTGGGCGACTGGGGTTTCCTATGTGAGCTCGCTGTGTGATCAGTGCGATCCACTTACTCCACGTGGCGTCAGTCGCGTGATGCGTAGAGGAAACTTTCCCTTTGAACATCCAGCCCAGCACTGGCAGTCGGGGTGCTAAGAAGAGCTGTGTTTCAGTACCAACCACTTCTGAGGCGGCTCGAACTCCTTCATATGCTGCCAAGATCTCTTTTTCAGTTGGAGTATAGCGAGCCTCGGATCCTCGATATCCCCGACTCCAAAACCCCAGAGGTCGGCCACGGGTCTCCCCAGGTGCTTTCTGCCAAAGGCTCCAGGTAGGGCCATTCTCCCCAGCTGCAGTGTAGAGCATATTTTTAATATCTTGTCCTGTCCGGACTGGCCCAAGAGCTACTGTGTGAACAATCTCCTGCTTAATCTGTTCAAAGGCTTGTCGTTGCTCAGGCCCCCATTTAAAATCGTTCTTCTTCTGAGTAACTTGGTAGAGAGGGCTTACAATTTGACTGTAATTTGGAATATGCATTCTCCAAAAACCCACAACACCTAAAAAAGCCTGTGTTTCCTTTTTATTAGTCGGTGAGGACATAGCTGCTATTTTGTTGATGACGTCCACAGGGATCTGACGATGCCCATCTTGCCATTTTACTCCTAAGAACTGGATCTCCTGCGCAGGTCCCTTGACCTTACTTTCTTTTATGGCAAAACCAGCCTTCAAAAGGATTTGGATTATTTTCTTCCCTTTCTCAAAAACTTCTTCTGCCGTGTTGCCCCATACGATGATGTCATCAATATATTGCAGGTGCTCTGGAGCTTCACCTTTTTCTAGTGCAGCCTGGATCAGTCCATGACAAATGGTGGGGCTGTGTTTCCACCCCTGGGGCAGTCTATTCCAGGTGTACTGGACGCGCCTCCAAGTGAAAGCAAACTGAAGCCTGCACTCCACTGCCAAAGGAATGGAGAAAAATGCATTAGCAATGTCAATTGTGGCATACCACTTAGCTGCCTTTGATTCCAGTTCATATTGAAGCTCTAACATATCTGGCACAGCAGTGCTCAGCTGTGGCATGACTTCATTCAGCCCACGATAATCTACTGTTAGTCGCCATTCCCCATTAGATTTCTGCATGGGCCATATGGGACTATTAAAGGGTGAGCAAGTCTTGCTGATCACTCCTTGGCTCTCCAATTGGCAGATCAGCTTATGGATGGGGATCAGGGAGTCTCAGTTGGTGCGATATTGTCGCCGGTGCACCGTCGTGGTAGCAATTGGCACCTGTTGTTCTTCAACCTTCAGCAACCCCACAACCGAAGGGTCTTGGGAGAGACCCGGCAGGGTAGACAGCTGTTCAATCTCCTCTGTCTCCAATGCAGCTACACCAAAGGCCCGCCAGTACCCCTTTGGGTCCTTGAAATACCCCCTCCTGAGATAATCTATACCAAGGATGCACGGGGCCTCTGGGCCAGTCGCAATGGGGTGTTTATGCCACTCATTCCCGGTTAGACTCATTTCAGCTTCCAATACGGTTAGCTCTTGGGATCCCCCTGTCACACCAGAGATACAGATGGGTTCTGCCCCTTTATAACTTGATGGCATTAGGGTACATTGTGCACCAGTGTCCACTAGTGCCTTATATTCCTGTGGGTCTGATGTGCCAGGCCATCGAATCCACACTGTCCAGTAGACTCGGTTGTCCTTCTCCTCCACCTGGCTGGAGGCAGGGCCCCTCTAATCCTGGTTAGAATATCCATTACTCACTTTCTGCACATGTGAATCAGAAGTCCCTTCAAGGGGATCAGAAATGAGATCAGCCCATCTACTGCGTCTGGGGGACTGCTCACGGGAAACTGGAGCAGCAGTTTTCCAAGAAGAATTCTCTTTTCTGGTTGCTTTTTCTCGCAACTCCTGTACCCGTGCATTCAAGACTGAGGTAGGTTTTCCATCCCACTTCCTCATGTCCTCTCCATGGTCACGCAGGTAAAACCACAGGTTAGCCCGTCGAGTGTACTTTCTCTCTCCTCTCTCTTGGGCAGAGGAACGCTTACTCCCAATAACTGCGATTCGGGCCTGTACAGGTGAGGAAGAGGACAGATCCACTTTGAATTGCTGGAACTCTCGGGACAACTCCTCTACAGCTGAGACACAGGCCCATAGGGAGGAAGAGTGACTTCCTTCGTATTGCTGGAGTTGGACAGCCAATTCATCCACCGTTTGTCCATAGCCTTCTCTCCAGGACATTACTGCCAATGAGTTGGCATAGGTTGGTGGTGCACTTCGTAGAAACTTCCGCCACATGGGTTGTGTGCATTGGACTTCATCTGGATCTGTGGGTGACTGCGCATTTTCTGGATCATTATAAATCACCTCCAGCACGGCTAATTCTCTCAGGTACTGGATACCTCTCTCCATGGTGGTCCACTTGCCTTGGTGACATGTAACTTCATCCCTGAAGGGGTATCTTTCCTTTACACCTAACAGAAGTCGCCTCCAGAGGCTGAGGACTTGTGTTTTTCTCCCAATCGCCTTGTTGATGCCCCCTTCCCTAGACAGAGATCCCAACTGCTTGGCTTCCTTACCCTCTAATTCCACACTACTAGCCCCGCTATCCCAGCATTGGAGCAGCCAGGTAACAATGTGCTCACCTGGGTGGCGGCTAAAATCTTTTCGCATGTCACGCAACTCACTCATGGATAGAGATCGGGTAATTATTTCAGGTTCTGCCTTTACCTCCTGTTCTCGCGATGACCCTGGTTCATCTTCATCTCTCACTAAGCGAACTGATTTCTTTGTGTGTTTCTTTTTCTGTACAGGGGCGACTGATACTGGCAGAGGTTGGTTCTCTGGTTTAGCTGCAGTGTCTGTCAACGGGGTAGGGGTAGTCACGGTACCTGTTGTCGGGGTAGGGGCAGCCACGGTGCTTGTTGTTGGGGTAGGGGCAGCCACGGTGTCTGTTGTCGGGGTTGGGGTAGCCACGGTGCCTGTTGTTCTGTTTTCCATCTTTTCTCCCTGAGGGTGCTGCCTAGTATCAAGCAGTGTTTGGTAGATACTGGCCAGGGCCCAGCACAATGTAGTGAGTTGTGTGTCTCTGGGATAGCCACAGCATTTTTCTTTCAAATATTCTGTCACTTCATGAGGGTTCTGTAGTTGTTCGGGAGTGAACTTCCAAGTCACTGGTGGTGAGAAGTTCTCTAGATACCTGCCCATATCCTCCCACATGCCGTGCCACCCATGAGTATCCAGCTTTGGGGGAGATCTCTGAGTGGTACTCTTAAAGAGCCTTTTTGTAGCCCTAAAGAAGACCTGAAACATATTCAGGAGGCATAGCACTAACAGCACACTGGCTTGCGCATCCCAAGGATATTAAAAATTCTCAAAAGCTGTTGTAATTAGTCGGAAGGAGAAAAGGGAGGTGAACGGACGGGGGGAGGTATCCCCCCCTAATTTCCCCATGGATTGGGTGTAATTACCAATAAAATCCAACAGAAGGTGACCAAAGTATGGAAATGTTATCACTGCCTCATACAGATACCAGCTTAACCTCATGACCAATGATGTAATCATTTCATAAGTCGACATTGCCCAGTACAGCAAAATGATAATTCCAATCACTCTCCCAGAGATGAGATATGCAACTACAGGCAATACATAGAGCATATAAGAGCTCACAAAATGCCACCATGTAAACAAATGAAACAACATTGTGACTAACATCTATTTATCTAAGAAATGCATTTGGCAAATTTGTTTCAACACGCTCTGGCCAGATCTGTCGTTATCTCAACCCTTCGTGCCCCACATTGGGCGCCAAAAAGGACTGTCGTGGTTTCAGCCAGGCCAGTAACAAAGGACCACGCAGCCGCTCGCTCACTCCTCCGCCCCCCTCCGGTGGGATGGGGAGGAGATGGAGGAGAGAAAAAGAAAAAGAAACTGGAACCTCCAGGGTTGAGATAAAGGCAGTTTACTGGGACAAACACAAAAAGATTACAACAACAACAACGGCACTAATGAAAAAATATACAAGAAGAGTGATGCACAGTGCAACTGCTCACCACCCGGGACCCGACGCTCCGCCACTTCCCCCACCGAAAACAGAGACCACCCCCCGGCCCGCTCCCCATTTATATACTGAGCATGATGGCACATGGTATGGAATAGCTCTTTGGCTAGTTCAGGTCAGCTGCCCCGGCTATGCCCCTACCTCCCAGGTTCCTGTAAAAATTAACTCTATCCCAGCTGAATCCAGGACAGAAACATTCTAAGTTACTATCAAAACTTTTTGGAGTAGGAGAGATGACAGCTGAGCAGGGGTGTTTATGGGGGTTTTTCTGTATAATTCACACATAAATGAAAAATATTCACATTCATTTCAATGGAAAAGAAACATTTGAAATTTGCAAATTTGAGCATATGCTTTTGAAGAAAAAGTAACAATTTCTCAAGAATTTAGATCCAGATTAATGCAATACTTGTGATTGTAGCTTAATAAGTTTTCAGAGTTTTTTTTAAATGTTGATTATTGGTAGAGGATTACTGTGAACCTTCCAATGTACATCACTGTTTCTTCTCAGGCAGCCTCCATGGCTTCTGTGCAACTTACGTGGGGGAAACGTTTGGATCCTTAATAGCTTTTTCCCTTCTGATCCTCTTAAGCAGGGAAAAGATGCAACTTGCACCAGCTTTCATAAGTCACAGGACAGTCTTGGATAACAATCACTTCTATCTGTCATGCACACTTTAGTAAAAAAAATCTGGCTGATGAGTGTGTTTAAACACAAACACACACCTATATAAATATGTAAACACTCAAATACAAGAAAGTCTTTCACAACAGATGCATGCAAGTAATATGGACCTTATTCAAATGTGAAAAATCTCGTGTGGCTTCTAGTGATATCCACCACACATAGCCTGTCTGGATAGTAGTATTACTTCTCTCTCAAGCAGAAACCCATGTCCACGAACTTGCAGTTTGTCTTCCCAGGTCACAAAAATAACCAATGGAGAGTACAGGTACTTTTTAAGTATAGCTTCATTTATGTGCTCACATGGCAATCCTACCATGAAATTATTAAAGAGGCTTTAAGGGCATCTTGCTCTTCTAAGAATCTTAGCCCAACTAGAGCCTTCCTTGCCACACAGTAGCTAAGCCTCAAGTTCTGACTTCTGCAAAGAACAAAGCTGAGCTGTTTGCAGATCATTGTTCCCTGAACATTTGTAACCAACACTGAATACCATTGCAAGCATTTTTTTCTAGGCTTAAATTTGTTCCCAGACTGAGGGAACAAAGCAAAACAAAACAAAAAGCTATACAATAGGATAATACCCTCTACTGTCACCCCCAACAGCAGGTAGAACTTGGCAGACTTGTCTGCAATTAAGGTTACATGAAATTTTCATTCTAAACTCTGTTCCTTTTTATGTTGCAAGATTTCACTGCTTGGGCTGAATTTTCCACACTCACTCTTTACTTCAAGTGGAATTATTGGGGAATTTTCAGTGAAAAACACCCTGCTCTTTCCAAGAGGGAGATTAGAAAAGAATAGGCTGATTTCTCAATATTAAAATGTATTTATTTGAAGAGCTCTAGTACCTCCATGTGTTATAGCAACAACTGGCTCTTTGTCATCTCATTGAGAATGTACTCACATTAAGCCAAGCTGCAAAACTTTGAAAATTGTTTTAATATGCTCAGCAGAGTTTCAGCAAGGCTTCTAGCTACATTTTCTGATAGCTTCCAAAAAACTCACCTTGTCCTAGTCCAATAAGTTTACTGCACTACAGACTCAGAGAAAACACCAGTAACAACATTAAATTCCCTTTTGGCCTGAAAGAAAGGCATGTCAGGCTGAGAATGAAGAGGACACCATGTGTTTTCCCTCCGCTCTTTCTTTAATTGGGTTTCATTTTGTGGACAACATGACGTTTATTTTTATATTCCCCTTCCAAAATTTTCTTCATAGGATGAATTTATTTTCATCTAACTTTAAATATGTAAGTGTAGATGTATCATATAGCTGTCCAGTCTTCTCTTGTAGTCGGTAGTGACAGGTACATTGAAAGGCCTTTCTTCTCATCAGTCATACATACATAATGTAAGTTTGAAAAAAGATGTTCCCTGGTATCTTTCTTTTCTTTCATTGACTACAGGGGAAGATTGACAATTAGCTGAGGTAAATTTACAAGCCTTTAGTTGGCAAAATTAGACCAAATTAATCCCACCCAAACTGAAGATCAGCAACAGAGGCTGAGGGGGTTGGGGGAATGGAAGGAGAAAGGACTAGGAGACCACATAGTCACAGCTAATACCAACAGTATTTAACCATTAGAAAGCCTGACAACAGACATGGTAGGTGGCCAGTGACTTGATGTCTTTACAAGAGGAACAACTGACAAATATACTGGAGTTCAATCGGGAGCAACTGATACAATGCAAAAACTGGCTGAGGACACAGGGACCACAGTATGCAGACAGCCCAATCAAATGGTCACAACATTACTTTGCAGCTTTTGAATCTCAACCCATAATCCCTCCCTGTGACAAGGTCAAAGGCTCTTGACACTTCCAATTTGACTACAGTGCCAAATATTAACAATGGGAAAAAACAGATTGTTTTGTTTTTTCACTGGTGTCCCTTATAAACTGGAGGCAAATTATTTTTTCTGTATAACTGTGTATATTATAAATTGTATAGGTAGAAAGACTGAAACAGTAAGTTGCACTGCAGTCTGCACCTTTTTTCAACATTTATGCTTATAATACTATAACCTTCTAGAGAATTTATTCTACAAAGTGCCTGCTGAAAAAAAATTTATTATTTTTTAATACCTTGCACATCAGTAGATATCTATGAACTTGTAATGAAATGCAGTAGTGATACTAGCACAATCTCACAGCAGCAAAGAAAATTTCAGAATACATTTGTATTCTGTACAATGTGTGTCTTTGCTTATAAGCTATCTTGCATACTTTTACTCATTTTTAGCAGATTATTTCTATGTTATTTTAAATACTAGCATTACTGTGTTCTGATTTTTTTACTGTTGTATCATAAGTTGCTGTTCTTAAATGAAGAACATATAATAAGATTCTGATCATCCTTTGACATGAAGTGGTTTAATAAAGACAGCTTGCAATATGACAATGTCACTTTGTGCACAAAGTTATGCAGTGTCAGTGCTTAATTGTCCAATGACCCTTGCTGTTTAGTGTTGTGTAGACATTCGTCTGATCACCCCGTGGGACTCGGCACAGGGTCCACCATACCCTGGGCCACAGAGCACTGACACCAATATGAGGATGCTGCAAATGGCGTTTATTCAACTGCGTCACGCCCTTACATACTGTCTGTCGGTCATCCCGCCTCCTTTAACCCTTCTCTTTCCGTACATCGCGAGATCTTCCGAGCGCCAATCCCTACAAGTCCCCCCTCACTATGGCGGATGACCGACGGTACAAACTGGCGTTACAGGTATAAGTGATCCCACCACCTCATAGTAATTCGTGTACTGGTGGGTACCCGCACTCTGTATAAAGAGTTTCCGCACGCAAACAGTCAGTGCTGGTATCCCACAACAAACCATAATAACCACCACCAAAAGGATTCCAAATAGGGTCAACGTTTTTCAGTCAATCAAAGACAGGAGCCATTGCCAGGTCGACGAGAGGAGATTGTCAAGCCACTGTCACCTGCCTCCTGTAATTGATCGGCTTTGTCTAAAAGCATATCATAGTCCCCTGCTTATGGGGTACACACAGCGGTTGCTGTAAAGTGGATCTGCGGTGTTCAAAACATCGGTCACACCATTTTGATGTTCGGCTGGTGTGTCTCCAGAGTTGTTGTCCACAGCGGTCATACTTGACAAGCACCCAAGGGTCACAACGACCACAGTGCAGGTACTCAGATGATCTTCTGAACGGCATCCTGCAAAATAACTCACAACAAATCGTTATTGACTGAGGTCTGGTTTCAACCACCGTGACGGCACCCAGCGCACACGTGAGTCTGGGTGCTCTGATGATTGTACTGCAGTATACCCTCTTCCCTGTGTCACCAAGCGCCACCCTCCTTCCCACTTTCCTGTTTCTGGGTCACGGACCAATACTGGTGGCCCTACTCCCCTTATCGCCTGTTGCCAATGCTTCTGCATTGGACTCTGTGACTCTGTACCATGGGCAAACTGATTGAGTGCAAATAGTGCTAAAGCCAACAACCGTGCATTACGGTGCACAGGGGTCTCACGAGCAGAACGTCGGCATTTGGGATTTTGTTGCTGATGATTTTCGTGGGCAAGAGGGTCTGTCTCTTGGGGTACCTGCTCCCCCTCCCTAAGAACATCAAGCTTGGCTTTTAATGTGCGATGTGCGCGTTCTACAATGGCCTGTCCCTGACTGTTATAGGGAATACCGTGAAGCAGTCGGATTCCCCAACGATCTGCCCACTGTTGGGTAGAAGCTGCGGTAAAACAGGACCCATTATCTGTTTTGATAGTGCGTGGGCAACCTAACCACGCCATGGCAGTCAGCCAATGTTGTTGCGCTGCACGGGCCGTAACCTTTCTGTGAAGAGTCGCAACGAGAACGCCACTGCAGGTGTCGATGGTGACCGCAATGTGAGGGGATGGCTGAAAGGGTGCATACATGGTGAAATCAGTTTGCCATAACTCTGAGGGCTCTAGCCCCCGCGGATTCACTCCCGCGAGCCACAAAGGAGCATGCTGACAGTGAGGACAAGTAGCTACAACGTCCCGTGCCTGGTGTAAGGGAATGTCACAGTGCCGTGACAGTGCCTTTGCCCCAATGTGTAAGTCATGGTGTAACTGCCGGGCCTGCTGTAAAGTGTTCACCTGACGAGCAGCTAGGTCAGCGCGACGATTTCCATCATAATAGAACCCTGAATGATTCGTGTGCGCTGTCACATGAATAATTGATACGGGCGCAGAACGTCGCGTAAGCGCTGCTTCCAACATGACGGCTACGTCCGAAATAGGCCAGCCAGATTCTGCCATAGTGTGTATCAGTTTCGCCACATATATCGAATCTGTTACGATGTTCGAGGGCTGTTCAGGAAACAACGAAAGAGCCATGCGAATCCCATGGGCTTCGAGTTTCTGCACTGAGCACGATTCATCCTGGTATACCATTCTTTTCCAATCAGTGCCTTCTTGCCATACAACTACTGCTCGCTGCGTCTGTGAAGACGCATCTGTAAACAGAGTAGGACCTTGCACCGGTTGTTCACTGATGCGTAGGACTGGCTTCAGACACAGTAACGGCAAAAAGGTCTTTGCCTCAAGAGTGGGCCCATACGCTAGGTGTCCCACAAAACCCTCAAAGGCCAAAGCCAGTTCGTCCTGTTGGCTCAGGTTCCTTTGCCATGTTTCCGCACGTACCGGCAGCCAGATTCTGTCTGGCTCTTTCCCAAACACCCTGCGGGTTACTTCGCGGCCCCGCAAAATCAACAATGCCAGTGCCTTGGAATAGGCTTGAAAAGCCGTTTTTATCTGGGTGGATGTAATCCACCATAGAGCCCTAGGCTTCGAGGGTTCACCTTGGCCTACTAGTCCAATAGCACCCTTCTTTGTCAGGCTCAAATACAGTTGCAATGGTTCTTTTGGCTGCCATCTGTGCAAGCTTTCTACACTCATGAGTTCTGCAATTCTATTCAATGAGTTCTTTGCTTCCTGAGTCAAAGTCCTTTTCTCCCACGGGTGGTGTCCTTTCAAGAGCTCATATAGAGGACTCATCCAATCGGGAGGAATGGGCAAGACACCATTTAACCACTGCAAAGCTCCAACTAATTTCTGTAAGTCATGTAAAGTATTAACGACTGGCTCCAAGATCTGCTGTTGTGCTCGGACTGCATGAGGGCCAATGCTGAGCCCTAAATACTTACAGGCTGGCCCTTTTTGCGTCTTAGCCTCTTGCACTTCTAGGCCTTCCGCTTGCAGAGCCTGTAAAATTTGTTGCTCACCAGAACGGAGGGACTCCTCCGAAGGCGCTGCCACCAAAATATCATCCATGTAGTGATAGATGACCAACTGAGAATTGTTTTGTCTTACCGGCTGCAGGGCAAGGGCCACTGCCCTTTGACACAAGGTTGGTGAATTTTTCATGCCTTGCGGCAAAACTGTCCACTGATACCGCTTTGCTGGTTCAGCTAGGTTGGTCGCTGGGAGTGTAAAAGCAAACTTTTCTTGGTCTTCCTCTGCTAACGGGATAGAGAAAAAACAATCTTTAATGTCCATGATCAAAATTGGCCAGCCATCTGGCAGAGCAGAGGGAATAGGTAGGCCGGGTTGTAAAGGCCCCATGTCTTCTAATACCGCATTGACGGCCCGCAAGTCCTGTAGTAGCCGCCATTTGTTCTTGTCCTTCTTTGGGACAACAAAAATGGGTGTATTCCATGGACTAGTGCTCTCAACAAGGTGTCCCTTTTCGAGTTCTCTATTTACTATTTCAGTCGCCGCTAGTAATTTTTCTTGCGTGAGGGGCCACTGTTCTACCCAAACCGGATCAGTGGTTTTCCACTTCATACATACCGCAAGCTCGCGGCGCATCAGGTAGACAGTGGCCCCATTCAAAAATTTGACAAGCGGACACCCCATTGTTGTAATACGTCACGGCCAAGTAAAGGCTCAGACACCTGTGCCTTATGCGGTCTGACATTAGCAACCAAGACTGACCCGTCGGAGTCCTGGGCAGAAACCCAACAAGCCAGCAGTGAATGTTCTGACAGAGAGTTACCACCCAGTCCTTCTAAGCGGCTTTGTACAGTAGGCCAAGAATCTGGCCACATACCATGAGGAAGACATGAGACATCAGCACCTGTATCCATGAGTGCAGAACACCACAGCTCACGCGGTGTGATGTTGTCGGCCACTATCCGTATACAGACCTGTACATGCGGCCTGTCCCAGCAATCTAACACCAAGGCCACTTGGGGTTCCGTGACTGTTCCATCGCCGTTGCGGAGGATGCGTTGCGGGGCTCTTGTGAGGTGGGGGGAGGCATGCCCCGCTGTCTCCCCCGAAAGCCGTTTCCCGCTTGGCAGGTTTTTGCCAGATGTCCTGTTAGTCCGCATTTCCAACAAGGCCCCGGAGGACCTCCTGACTCACGCTTCTCTGCTTTGCATTGATCTCTTTTATGCCCTTTGCGACCACAACGGTAGCAAACCACCTGTCCGGGGCTACCTTTTAGCTCCGGAGCCCTTACTGCAGCCACAACTGACTGTACCACTGAATCAGGAACCTCCCGCTGCTTTTTCAATACTGCCTCTACCATCACTCCAAGGGATGCCCCCAGAGGCACAGTTCGTAAGATCGCTTTTGTAGTTTCATTCGCCTGCTGTCTAACACACTCCAACAATACTGGTCCTTTAGCTGAATCAGGGAGATGCGCCTGCTCTATGGCTCCCTGTAACCGGTCGCAAAATTTTGGAAATTCCTCCGCTACCCCTTGCTTGATTTTCGTCCATGGCTCCTTTGGAGTCATCAGGGGTGCAACAGCTGTCAAGGCTGCACGCGCTGCCCGCGTCGACGTTGTTAATTCCCTAGCTGTAAGTTGTCCCGCCTGTTGCTGCGGCGTCAGCTGACCAGGGTCTGACCCTCGCAGACGCTGTACTGACGAATGAGGTAATGGGTTGGGCCTTTCTTGTTGGGCCTCAACTAGTGCCGCCTGCAACTTATTTGTCCAAGCTTCTTTCCAAATCAAAAAAAAAGTGGGAGTCAAAATCATACTGCAAAACTGTCGCGAATCCCAGGGAGTCAGTGAACCGGAAAAAACCACATCTAAAAGAGAGCCTGTCATAGGATGTCCTAAGCCGTATTCATCCACGGCCTTCTTCACTTGTTGTAAAAGCTTGCTATCTAACGGAGACCACTCCACCCCCACACCACCTGGACCAGCTCGGACTGGGCAAACTAAAGGGGGTCCTTCAAAACGTATGCCGTCCATAACACATTCCTTTGCTACAATTTTCCAGTCTGGCAACGTGATCTTTGGTGAATCGGGAACTCCTTTCTGTTCCCCAGCTGCTTGTAGCAGCTGCCGCTGTTGCTTCACCTGCTCCTGTATCTCCTCTACTACTCGCTGCAGCATCTGCAGCGGATCTGCAGCTGGGCCGGACACAGGTATTAAAGACATAGGCGTTGCCGTTTCACTGGCTGCTGCCGACTGCGCCTTACAGTCGGAGATAGCCTTTTGTTTTACCGCTGCGTGCGGCGGACGACAGCGGTGTCCGCCCACCAGTTGCCACGCCTCCTCTAACCGTTGAGCCGACCCCTCGATTGAGTCCGGCCCACTCTCTTCCTCTTCCGCTACGCGCGTAAGAGGGGGTGTCCTGACTTTCCTTCCTCCTTCCTTTGGCCGTGCTCCGCCTCTCCCGACCTCCGGAGAGACATCCGGGGAGAAGGCGGATGTCGGCGCCATCTTAGGGTGAGCTTGTGGCGCGGTTCGCAAAACACGTCCCGGCACCCAATCCTCCGGATCATACAGGGGAACCGCTCCCTCCTCTGCCTGCTCCTTTTCCGATCCCTTCATCACCGCCCTCTCCGCCTCCTCTAGTCTCTGCCTCTCCTTCTCCCGTCTCCTTTGCTCCGCCACGGGTTCCTCTGCCTCCTGAATTAACTGTCGATCTTTCTCCCGCTCCTCCTCTCTCGCCCGTTCACGCTCCCGTTCAAACTCCTCCCAAGGGTATCCCGGTGGTTCGGCCGGTGCTGACGGCTGCACTGGGAGCACCAGAGGCGTCTGCTCCGCTACCTCCGTCAGCCCTTCTGTCCGCGCCCCCCCATCCGCCTGCACGCCCCGCTCCGCCTGCGCGTGCATCAATCTCTTTGCTTCCTTCCATGTTAAGCCCTCCTCCCGCACTTTCCTGAAAATCGCCCTAATCCGCCCCCACGTCTTTAACTCCGGACCATGCTGCGTCGCCATAGCCCGTTCCGCTAAAGCCGCGGTGCATTTCGGCCAGCACTCAGGAGACAATATGTCCCCCGGGCGCTCTATCGCTTCCTCTTTCAGGAGCCGCTCTAGGCAAGCTTTCGCTTCTTTTTGTCCCATAGGGATTTTTACCTCTCTAGAGCACGAGTCCAACACCTTCAGGACTCCTTCCATGCCTGGCCAGGCCTTCGATTACGCCCCGCGTAATCCGCCGATGTCCAATCACGTCGGGGTCACCACTTGTAGACATTCGTCTGATCACCCCGTGGGACTCGGCACAGGGTCCACCATACCCTGGGCCACAGAGCACTGACACCAATATGAGGATGCTGCAAATGGCGTTTATTCAACTGCGTCACGCCCTTACATACTGTCTGTCGGTCATCCCGCCTCCTTTAACCCTTCTCTTTCCGTACATCGCGAGATCTTCCGAGCGCCAATCCCTACAGTGTTGGAAACTGCGAAGCTCTCCAAGGCAGGAGGCTGTTTCTTTGAATTCGGGCAGGAAGTGCTCAGGTTTGAGATGGTTCTTACCACCTTAGTGCCTCATTCCATAGTTCAGATTGCTTCCCCAAAAAGTCTTTACATCTAAACCATTGATTGTGAGCTTTGCTCTACATTTCTGATGTGTCAGAGAAACAAGATATTAATAGAGTGGGCTTGAGACATTAGCCTTGAAAGTAAAGGCCAGGACACTTGTCCTGGTTTCAGCTGGGATAGAGTTAACTGTCTTCCTAGTAGCTGGTACAGTGCTGTGTTTTGAGTTCAGTATGCGAAGAATGTTGGTAACACACTGATGTTTTCAGTTGTTGCTCAGTAGTGTTTAGACTATAGTCAAGGATTTTTCAGCTTCTCATGCCCAGCCAGCGAGAAAGCTGGAGGGTCACAAGAAGTTGGCACAGGACACAACTGACGCAAACTGGCCAACTGGTGTCACGTGTAGTTTAGGAACTGGGAAGTGGGGGCGGGGAACTGGCGGGGTGTAGATCGGCGGGTGGTGAGCAATTGCCCTGCGCATCAGTTGTACATTCCAATCCTTTTATTACTGCTGTTGTCATTTTATTAGTGTTATCATTATCATGATTAGTTTCTTCTTTTCTGTTCTATTAAACCGTTCTTATCTCAACCCGTGAGTTTTACTTCTTTTCCTGATTTTCTCCCACATCCCACTGGGTGGGTGGGGAGTGAGTGAGCGGCTGCGTGGTGCTTAGTTGCTGGCTGGGGTTAAACCACGACAACACTGAAACAGAGTTGAAATTTTACAGAAATGTAACAAAGACCAACCTGAGGTCTTTGCAGCATTGTGAGCAAAGTAACACCCGAGTCCTTAAATGCTACCAATTCCATGAAAGAGTTAAACAGAGAATGTTAAAGACTGATATTTACTTAGAAAGGTAAAACTGAGAAAGAATTCCTTCATCTTGGGACAGATTTGTTTTCTACCTTGCAAGTGAGTGCTTTTACCATGTTATTTGTTGTATGTTGGCACTTAAGGGGTGGTTTGGGGTTTTTTTTCCCACAAAATTTTGAAAGCTTCTCTGATATAGGGAGGACTTTTAAAAATAGTTTTGTAAGTAAAGAGAAATTCCAACCCCTACTTAATTTCCTTAGTTTTACCTAGTCTTCTTTTTAATTTCCCTTTTTATAAATTTCTTTTCTTTTGCATCTTTTTGGTTCACTCTTTTTTGTTACAAATAACACTTTTTAAACAATATTTTTTTTATTCTTCTTAACCATTCTCTCTGTATTTCACCTGTCTGTTACTTTTGTGTGCATTCAAGTTGGGAAAGAAGGGTTTAGCACTTCAAAGCAAATCCTAAGATCTGCTTTTGAATTTCATATTTGAAGGCTTAAAGAGATTGTTATAATTAACAAATTGATAAAACACAAGTTACTAAGTTACTTCCATCTTGAAATAGAGTTCAAGAACCATGCTGTCTCTACTGAGTCTTAAAACGCAGACCAGACATTTCTGACAAAGATGATCTCAAGTATTTTAGATAACTATATACAAGAAAACTTACTCAAGCTGAGATGTGAAAATAAGCTTTTAACTTTCATTTTACCAAACTTTTTTTTTTCTCTAGTAAATATTGACAAAAAAGTTGAAAGAGATCTTTCTGAGCAAGGACAGAGATCATTAGTGTTGCATGCTTTATTTGCTCTGCACATATTAAAAATTAAGTTATGTTCTTCTCCCATCTTCACTACTTCTCCCATGGTCGTCTGAGAAAAACAGAAAGACTGCAACTTTCCTCATTCTCATTTAGGCTTCAGCAGTGAGAAATGGATTATCTATGAATCAATGATTAGACAGAAATAAGGAGAAGGAAGATGGCAGTTGGGCCCAAGGAATAATCTTACACGTATTTCTTCCAGTTCAGTGCTGCTGTCTTGCACAAGAAAGAAAAAATCCACTCTACTCTTTTTTTTTTTTTTTTTTTTTGAGCATATTAGGATCCAATGATCTGGCTGTGAACAAAACACCAGTCACCCACTGCAACTGTGAATGAATTCTTTTCTTCCATGCTAGGCTGCCATTAGTTTTTGTGGTTTAGTTGTCACAATTTGGCAGGTGCTACTGCAGGTGGCTCTTAAGAGGCATGTTTCCCTATAAAGTTGTAAGTAGAAGTAAGTTTGAGGTGCAAAGCTCTTGAAGAAGATAGGAATGGAATTAGGGCTTCTGCTGTCTGATGAAATCAGGACAGAACACCCTTTTTATAAAGGAAAACTGGAGATCCCACTGACTGCAGCATAATTCTGTCAACTCTGTGGCAGCAGTTCCGGTGCACATAAGGCACAAGGAACAAGTTCAAGCAACTTCAAAGTCATATAATACACCTGACTGTGGAAAAGGTGCAGTTCCAAATAAATGCTTATAAGACTACAAACTATTTCAACAGTCAAGTAATTTATTTGAATTTTATCTTGGTTTTATGTGTGGTGGGTTGACCCTGGCTGGATGCCAGGTGCCCACCAAAGCCGCTCTATCAGTCCCCCTTCTCAGCTGGACAGGGGGGGAGAAAATATAACAAAAGGATCATGGGTCAAGATAAGGACAGTTTAAGAAAGTGAAAGAAAACATCATGCGTGAAAGCAAAGAAAAACAAATGATGTTATTCTCTACTTCCCAATGGCAGGCGATGTCTGGCCACTTCCTGGGAAGCAGGGCTTCAGTACACGTAGTGGTTGCTCCAGAAGACAAAAATGCGCCCCCTTCCATCTTCCTTTACTTAGCTTTTATATCTGAGCTGACGTCACATGGTATGGAATATCTGTTTGGTTAGTTTAGGTCAGCTGTCCTGGTTATGTCCCCTCCCAAGATCTCACCCTGCCCCAGCCTGCCATTGAGGGGGGGGCAAAAATGTTGCAGAGCCAGCCTTGATGCTGTGCCAGCACTGCTCAGCAGTAGCCAAAACACTGGTGTGTTATCAACACCTTTCTAGCTACTGATGCAGAGCACAGCGCTATGAGGGCTGCTGTGGGGAGTATTAACTTCATCTCAGCCAGACCCAATAAAATCTCCACCCCTTATTCCATACCATTTGTGTCATGCTCAGGTCCCACATAATTTAATACAGATATTTTCTAACAATGCCATTGTATTTAATTCTCATTAGTGAAATTCTTTCTTACCAACACTTACAACTGAAACTACATACTTAAACCACTTTTATACCCAACGTACAGATTTATACATTCTTATTAATTACTATCCCCTGTCCTTTAAGAGATAGATATTCCATGGGCTTCTTCCACTCCTCCAGATGTTCACACACAGGTTATGACTTGGGCCCCATCCATCAAGATGAGAGGTCAGGACAGGAGAAGCAGTATGTTCGATCGTTGGGCACCAACACCAGATTGGTTTGGGTCACTGATGCACTTGTCTGGTTCCTTGAGAAGTTCACTCCTCTGCAGTTCAGGTCATTCCTGCTACATTACTTCCTACAACATATAACTCACATCACAGATTATTTTCCCCCCAAGGTTAAATATCCTTGAGGCACACACTGGGTCTCCCCATCCTTCCACATTACCCACCAAGTACACCCAGGTCCCTGAGCAAAGTCAATCCCACAAATGGGTTTGCCTTTTCCCATGGGAGGAGAAATCCACACTGCCTTCCCCAGCCACTTCCCCATGTGCACTACGGGGACCTTATCTCCTCCCACAGTATGTAAGGGTTTTGTTTGGGCAGGACCAGGACGCTTAGCAGATCCTCTGGTGTTAACTAGCCAAGTGGTTTCTGATAAATTTATATCCCAATGCTTCCATGTCCCATTGCCTAGCTGTCTCAACATAGTCTTCAACAGTCCATTACATGTCTCAATTTTTCCAGATGCTTGTGGGTGATAGGGGATGTGGTACACCCACTCAATGCCGTGTTTCTTTGCCCAGGAGCTTATGAGGTTATTTCGGAAATGAGTCCCATTGTCTGATTCAATTCTTTCTGGGGTACCTTGTCACCATAAAATTTGCCTTTCGAGGCCTAAGATGGTGTTTCAGGCAGTGGCATGGTTTACATGATATGTTTCTAGCCAACCAGTAGTTGCTTCCACCATGGTGAGTATGTAGCGCTTGCCTTGGCATGTTCATGGCAGTGGTCCAATGTCATGAATTTGCCAGGCCTCGCCATATCGAAAGCCCAGCCACCACCCTCTGTTCCAGGGAAACTTTACTCTGGTGGCTCGTTTGATTGCAGCACATGTTTCACATTCATGAGTGACCTGTGTGATGGCCTCCATGGTCAGGTCTACCCCTCGATCACGAGCCCACCTATATGTTGCATCTCTCCCTAGATGTCCCGATGTCTCATGGGTCCATCAAGATACAAATAGCTCACCCTTACGCTCCCAGTCGAGGTCCACCTGACCTATTTCTATTTTGGCAGCCTTGTCTATCTGTTCACTATTTCAATGTGGCACGGCTTTTGAGCATGTGAGCATCTACAGATGCCATGTGTTGTACATGGGCAGCAATGTCCTGCCACAATGTTGCTGCCCAGATGGGTTTACCCCTGTGTTGCCAATTAGTCTTCTTCCACTGCTGTAGCCACCCCCATAGGGCATTAGCCACCATCCAGGAGTCGGTATAGAGGTAGAGTACCGGCCACTTTTCTTGTTCAGCAATGTCTAGGGCTAGTTGGATGGCTTTCACTTCTGCAAACTGACTTGACTCGCCTTCTCCTTCAGTGGCCTCAATGACTTGTCATGAGGGACTCCACACAGCAGCTTTCCACTTCCGATGGTTCCCTACCACACGACAGGATCCATCAGTAAACAAAGCATAATACCTTTTGTCTTCTGATAACTCATTATATGGTGGTGCCTCTGGGGTACGAGCCACCTCCTCAGGCGATGCTCCAAAATCTCTGCCTTCTGGCCAGTCCATGATCTCTTCCAGAATTCCTGGGCGGTTAGATTTCCCCAGTCGAGCCCATTGCGTGATCAATGCTATCCACTTACTCCATGTAGCACTGGTTGCATGATGTGTAGAGGGAATGTTTCCTTTGAACATCCAGTGTAGCACGGTTCCACCCCTCGCCTCTGTGCATCACATTTTTAAGAATATCATTAAAATCTACATTCATTACACAAAATCTTCACTCACATCAACAAAAAAGAATTCCCACACCGAAATCAAAATATCATCACAAAACTGACAAAAAGTGGACAATTTACACACAATCCACCCCTCTTCCCTTCACCACAATTACAATAAAAATTCCCCACTTGCCATGCAGGTCTTAACTCTCTAGCTGTGTTCAGTCCATGTTTTGCCCGTTACATCTCTCAGTTACTATCCTTATCTCGAATTCCTCACATTGCCCGCTTTCTCCACCAAAAAGGCTGAGATGGGTTAACCCTGGCTGGAGGCCAGGTGCCCACCAAAGCCGTTCTATCACTCCCCCTCTTCAGCTGGACAGGGGAGAGAAAATATAACAAAGAGATTGTGGGTCAAGATAAGGACAGGAGAGATCACTCACCAATTACCATCATGGGCAAAACAGACTCAGCTTGGGGAAAATTAACTCAATTTATTACAAATCAACCAGAGTAAGGTAATGAGAAATAAAACCAAATCTCAGAACACCTTCCCTCCACCCCTCCCTTCTTCCCGGGCACAACTTCACTCCCGAAGTCTCTACCAAGCCCCCCCAGCAGCTCAGGGGGATGGGAATGGGGTTTACGGTCATTTCATCACATGTTATTTTCTGCCGCTTCATCCTCCTCAGGGGGAGGACTCATCACACTCTTCCCCTGCTACAGTTTGGGGTCCCACCCATGGGAGACAGTCCTCCACGAACTTCTCCAATGTAGGTCCTTCCCATGGGCTGCAGTTCTTCACAAACTGCTCCAGCATGGGTCCTTTCCATGGCATGAGGTGCTTCAGGAGCACACTGCTCCAGCATGGGTCTCCCATGGAGTCACAAGTCCTGCCAGAAAACCTGCTCCATGGGCTCCTCTCTCCACAGATCCGCAGGTCCTGCCTGGAGCCTGCTCCAGCATGGGGTTCCCACGGGGTCACAGTCTCCTTCAGGCACCCACCTGCTCCAGCATTGTAGGGATTGGCGCTCGGAAGATCTCGCGATGTACGGAAAGAGAAGGGTTAAGGGAGGCGGGATGACCGACAGACAGTATGTAAGGGCGTGACGCAGTTGAATAAACGCCATTTGCAGCATCCTCATATTGGTGTCAGTGCTCGGTGGCCCAGGGTATGGTGGACCCTGTGCCGAGTCCCACGGGGTGATCAGACGAATGTCTACAAGTGGTGACCCCGACGTGATTGGACATCGGCGGATTACGCGGGGCGTAATCGAAGGCCTGGCCAGGCATGGAAGCAGTCCTGAAGGTGTTGGACTCATGCTCTAGAGAGGTAAAAATCCCTATGGGACAAAAAGAAGCGAAAGCTTGCCTAGAGCGGCTCCTGAAAGAGGAAGCGATAGAGCGCCCGGGGGACATATTGTCTCCTGAGTGCTGGCCGAAATGCACCGCGGCTTTAGCGGAACGGGCTATGGCGACGCAGCATGGTCCGGAGTTAAAGACGTGGGGGCGGATTAGGGCGATTTTCAGGAAAGTGCGGGAGGAGGGCTTAACATGGAAGGAAGCAAAGAGATTGATGCACGCGCAGGCGGAGCGGGGCGTGCAGGCGGATGGGGAGGCGCGGACAGAAGGGCTGACGGAGGTAGCGGAGCAGACGCCTCTGGTGCTCCCAGTGCAGCCATCGGCACCGGCCGAACCACCGGGATACCCTTGGGAGGAGTTGGAACGGGAGCGTGAACGGGCGAGAGAGGGGGAGCGGGAGAAAGATCGACAGTTAATTCAGGAGGCAGAGGAACCCGTGGCTGAGCAAAGGAGACGGGAGAAGGAGAGGCAGAGACTAGAGGAGGCGGAGAGGGCTGTGATGAAGGGATCAGAAAAGGAGCAGGTAGAGGAGGGAGCGGTTCCCCTGTATGATCCGGAGGATTGGGTGCCGGGACGTGTTTTGCGAACCGCGCCACAAGCGCACCCTAAGATGGCGCCGACATCCGCTTTCTCCCCGGATGTCTCTCCGGAAGTCGAGAGAGGCGGAGCACGGCCAAAGGAAGGAGGAAGGAAAGTCAGGACACTCCCACTTCCGCGCGTAGCGGAAGAGGAAGAGAGTGGGCCGGACTCAATCGAGGGGTCGGCTCAACGGTTAGAGGAGGCGTGGCAACTGGTGGGCGGACACCGCTGTCATCCGCCACATGCAGCGATAAAACAAAAAGCTATTGCCGGCTGTAAGGCGCAGTCGGCAGCAGCCAGTGAAAAGGCAACACCTATGTCTTTAACACCTGCGCCCGACCCAGCTACAGATCCGCTGCAGATGCTGCAGCGAGTAGTAGAAGAGTTGCAGGAGCAGGTGAAGCAACAGCGGGAGCTGCTACAAGCAGCTGGGGAACAGAAAGGAGTCCCCAATTCACCGAAGGTCACGTTGCCGGACTGGAAAATTGTAGCAAAGGAGTGTATTATGGACGGCATACGTTTTGAAGGACCCCCTTTAGTTTGCCCAGTCCGAGCTGGTCCAGGCGGTGTAGGGGTGGAGTGGTCTTTGTTGGATAGCAAGCTTTTGCAACAAGTGAAGAAGACCGTGGATGATTACGGCTTAGGACATCCCATGACAGGCTCTCTTTTAGATGTGGTTTTTTCAGGTTCACTGACTCCCTGGGATTCGCGACAGTTTTGTAGTATGATTTTGACTCCCACCTTTTTCTTGATTTGGAAAGAAGCTTGGACAAACAGATTACAGGCAGCACTAGTTGAGGCCCAACAAGAAAGACCCAACCCATTAGCTAATTCGTCAGTACAGCGTCTGCGAGGGTCAGACCCTGGTCAGCTGACACCGCAGCAACAGGCGGGGCAACTTACAGCTAGGGAATTGACAACGTCGACGCGGGCAGCGCGTGCAGCCTTGACAGCTGTTGCACCCCTGATGACTCCAAAGGAGCCATGGACAAAAATCAAGCAAGGGGTAGCGGAGGAATTTCCAAAATTTTGTGACCGGTTACAGGGAGCCATAGAGCAGGCGCATCTCCCTGATTCAGCTAAAGGACCAGTGTTGTTGGAGTGTGTTAGACAGCAGGCGAATGAAACTACAAAAGCGGTCTTACGGACAGTGCCTCTGGGGGCATCCCTTGGAGTGATGGTAGAGGCAGTATTGAAGAAGCAGCGGGAGGTTCCTGATTCAGTGGTGCAGTCAGTTGTGGCTGCAGTAAAGGCTCCGGAGCAAAGAGGTAGCTCCGGACAGGTGGTTTGCTACCGTTGTGGTCGCAAAGGGCATAAGAGAGATCAATGCAAGGCAGAGAAGCGTGAGTCAGGAGGTCCTCCGGGGCCTTGTTGGAAATGCGGACAAACAGGACATCTGGCAAAGACCTGCCAAGCGGGAAACGGCTTTCGGGGGAGGCAGCGGGGCATGCCTCCCTCCACCTCACAAGCGCCCCACAACGCGTCCTCCGCAACGGCGATGGAGCAGTCGCGGAACCCCAAGTGGCCTTGGTGTTAGATTGCTGGGACAGGCCACATGTACAGGTCTGTATAAGGATTGTGGCCGACAACATCACACCACGTGAGCTGTGGTGTTCTGCACTCGTGGATACAGGTGCTGATGTCTCTTGTCTTCCTCATGGAATGTGGCCAGATTCTTGGCCTACTGTACAAAGCCGCTTAGAAGGACTGGGTGGTAACTCTCTGTCGGAACATTCACTGCTGGCCTGTTGGGTTTCTGCCCAGGACTCCGACGGGTCAGTCTTGGTTGCTAATGTCAGACCGCATAAGGCACAGGTGTCTGAGCCTTTACTTGGCCGTGACGTGTTGCAACAATGGGGTGTCCGCTTGTCAAATTTTTGAGTGGGGCCACTGTCTACCTGATGCGCCGCGAGCTTGCGGTATGTATGAAGTGGAAAACCACTGATCCGGTTTGGGTAGAACAGTGGCCCCTCACGCAAGAAAAATTACAAGCGGCGACTGAAATAGTAAATAGAGAACTCAAAAAGGGACACCTTGTTGAGAGCACTAGTCCATGGAATACACCCATTTTTGTTGTCCCAAAGAAGGACAAGAACAAATGGCGGCTACTACAGGACTTGCGGGCCGTCAATGCGGTATTAGAAGACATGGGGCCTTTACAACCCGGCCTACATATTCCTTCTGCTCTGCCAGATGGCTGGCCAATTTTGATCATGGACATTAAAGATTGTTTTTTCTCTATCCCGTTGGCAGAGGAAGACCAAGAAAAGTTTGCTTTTACACTCCCAGCAACCAACCTGGCTGAACCAGCAAAGCGGTATCAGTGGACAGTTTTGCCGCAAGGCATGAAAAATTCACCAACCTTGTGTCAAAGGGCAGTGGCCCTTGCCCTGCAGCCGGTAAGGCAAAACAATTCTCAGTTGGTCATCTATCACTACATGGATGATATTTTGGTGGCAGCGCCTTCAGAGGAGTCCCTCCGTTCTGGTGAGCAACAAATTTTACAGGCTCTGCAGGCGGAAGGCCTAGAAGTGCAAGAGGCTAAGACGCAGAAAGGGCCAGCCTGTAAGTATTTAGGGCTCAGCATTGGCCCTCATGCAGTCCGAGCACAACAGCAGATCTTAGAGCCAGTCGTTAATACTTTGCATGACATACAGAAATTAGTTGGAGCTTTGCAGTGGTTAAATGGTGTCTTGCCCATTCCCCCCGATTGGATGAGTCCTCTATATGAGCTCTTGAGAGGACACCACCCGTGGGAGAAAAGGACTTTGACTCAGGAAGCAAAGAACTCATTGAATAGGATTGCAGAACTCATGAGTGTAGAAAGCTTGCACAGATGGCAGCCAAAAGAACCATTGCAACTGTATTTGAGCCTGACAAAGAAGGGTGCTATTGGACTGGTAGGCCAAGGTGAACCCTCGAAGCCTAGGGCTCTATGGTGGATTACATCCACCCAGATAAAAACGGCCTTTCAAGCCTATTCAAAGGCACTGGCATTGTTGATTTTGCGGGGACGCAAAGTGACCCGTAGAGTGTTCGGGAAAGAGCCAGACAGAATCTGGCTGCCGGTACGTGCGGAAACATGGCAAAGGAACCTGAGCCAACAGGACGAACTGGCTTTGGCCTTTGAGGGCTTTGTGGGACAGCTAGCGTATGGGCCCACTCTGGAGGCAAAGACCTTTTTGCCATTGCTGTGTCTAAAGCCAGTCCTACGCATCAGTGAACAACCGGTGCAAGGTCCTACTCTGTTTACAGATGCTTCTTCACAGACGCAGCAAGCAGTAGTTGTGTGGCAAGAAGGCACTGATTGGAAAAGAATGGTGTACCAGGATGAGTCATGCTCAGTGCAGAAACTCGAAGCCCATGGGATTCGCATGGCTCTTTGCTTGTTTCCTGAACAGCCCTCGAACATCGTGACAGATTCGATATATGTGGCGAAACTGATACACACTATGACAGAATCTGGCTGGCCTATTTCAGAGGTAGCCGTCATGTTGGAAGCAGCGCTTACGCGACGATCTGCGCCTGTATCAATTATTCATGTGACAGCGCACACGAATCATTCAGGGTTCTATTATGATGGAAATCGTCGCGCTGACCTAGCTGCTCGTCAGGTGAACACTCTACAGCAGGCCCGGCAGTTACACCATGACTTACACATTGGGGCAAAGGCACTGTCACGGCACTGTGACATTCCCTTACACCAGGCACGGGACGTTGTGGCTACTTGTCCTCACTGTCAGCATGCTCCTTTGTGGCTCGCGGGAGTGAATCCGCGGGGGCTAGAGCCCTCAGAGTTATGGCAGACTGATTTCACCATGTATCCACCCTTTCAGCCATCCCCTCACATTGCGGTTACCATCGACACCTGCAGTGGCGTTCTCGTTGCGACTCTCCACAGAAAGGTTACGGCCCGTGCTGCGCAACAACATTGGCTGACTGCCATGGCGTGGTTAGGTTGCCCACGCACTATCAAAACAGATAATGGGTCCTGTTTTACCGCAGCTTCTACCCAACAGTGGGCAAATCGTTGGGGAATCCGTCTGCTTCACGGTATTCCCTATAACAGTCAGGGACAGGCCATTGTAGAACGCGCACATCGCACATTAAAAGCCAAGCTTGATGTTCTTAGGGAGGGGGAGCAGGTACCCCAAGAGACAGACCCTCTTGACCACAAAAATCATCAGCAACAAAATCCCAAATGCCGACGTTCTGCTCGTGAGACCCCTGTGCACCGTAATGCACGGTTGTTGGCTTTAGCGCTATTTGCACTCAATCAGTTTGCCCGTGGTACAGAGTCACAGAGTCCAATGCAGAAGCATTGGCAACAGGCGATAAGGGGAGTAGGGCCACCAGTATTGGTCCGTGACCCAGAAACAGGAAAGTGGGAAGGTGGGTGGCGCTTGGTGACACAAGGAAGAGGGTATACTGCAGTACAATCATCAGAGCACCCAGACTCACGCGTGCGCTGGGTGCCGGCACGGTGGTTGAAACCAGACCTCAGTCAATAACGACTTTTTGTGAGTTATTTTGCAGGATGCCGTTCAAAAGATCGCCTGAGTGCCTGCACTGTGGTCGCTGCGACCCTTGGGTGCTTGTCAAGTGTGACCGCTGTGGACAACAACTCTGGAGACGCACCAGCCGAGCATCAAAATGGTGTGACCGATGTTTTGAACACCGCAGATCCACTTTACAGCAACCGCTGTGTGTACCCCACAAGCAGGGGACTATGATATGCTTTTGGACAAAGCCAATCAATTACAGGAGGCAGGTGACAGTGGCTTGACAATCTCCTCTCGTCGACCTGGCAATGGCTCCTGTCTTTGATTGACTGGAAGACATTGGCCCTGCTTGGAATCCTTTTGGTTGTGGTTGTTATCATGGTTTGTTGTGGGATACCAGCACTGACTGTTTGCGTGCGGAGACTCTTTATACAGAGTGCGGGTACCGACCAGTACGCACGAATTACCATGAGTTGGTGGAATCGTTTATAGCTGTAACGCCAGTTTGTACCGTCGGTCATCCGCCATAGGGAGGGGGAACTTGTAGGGATTGGCGCTCGGAAGATCTCGCGATGTACGGAAAGAGAAGGGTTAAAGGAGGCGGGATGACCGACAGACAGTATATAAGGGCGTGACGCAGTTGAATAAACGCCATTTGCAGCATCCTCATATTGGTGTCAGTGCTCGGTGGCCCAGGGTATGATGAACCCTGTGCCGAGTCCCACGGGGTAATCAGACGAATGTCTACAAGCATGGGGTCCTCCACAGGCTGCAGGTGGAGATCTGCTCCGCCATGGACCTCCCTGGGCTGCAGGGGGACAGCCTGCCTCACCAGGGTCTTCCCCACGTGCTGCAAGGGAATCTCTGCTCCGACGCCTGGAACATCTCCTCCCCCTCCTTCTTCACTGACCTTGGTGTCTGCAGGGCTGTTTCTCTTACATGTTCTCACTTCTCTCTCCGGCAGCTGTTTCTGTCTGTCCTAACTTTTTTTTTTCCTTCTTAAAAATATTATCACAGAGGCACTACCACTATCGCTGATTGGCTTGGCCTTGGCCGGCGGTGGGTCTGTCTTAGAGCCGGCTGGTATAGGCTCTCTCGAACACAGGGGAAGCTTCCAGCAGCTTCTTAGAGAAGGCACCCCTGTAGCCCCTCCTGCTACTAAAACCTTGCCACACAAAGCCAATACATATGTCTTTCTCTGCTTTGATCAATCAACCTTATGTACTACAACAATTAATTTTTTTTATGCTTCCACTCTTCTGTCCATCTCTGCATTGGACAAATGCTCCAGCAGATGCTTTATGTGAAAAGTGAGGTCTAAGCTACTCAACAAAGTATCCCCAACCCTTTGGTAAGATGAAAGCCCATTGATCTGATTGTTTGGGTAATTGTCTTCTGCATACGATTTTTCTCCTGCAGTTTCTAAATGCTTGTAGTATCTTATCTGTTTTCTTTTTCAAAATTACTGCCTTTTCCTTTGTACCATTTGGCAACTGTGTTCTTGAAGTTAGCTGCAGATTCCTAAAGAAATAGTTATACTTGTAGATGAAGACATGTCAAACCTGGCCTAGCCTGCACTGGCTCATTCAGCAAAGTCTTAAAAAATGAAATAATATGGCAAATAAGCTATCATGTCATCTGGAAGAATTGGTCCTCTCAGACCAGTGGTAAGACACAGTACAGTGTGAGAAAAATTGCAGCACAGATTGTCCCTGATCTGCCTGCTGAGAGAATGTAAGGCTGCAGCCTCTGACACTGTTTATCTACATCTTTTCACCACAGCTAAAACTGAGACAGAAGAATGAGGAATTAACTTTTATTCAACAGAATTTATACTGATTTTTCTTTCAGGATAGATTTATGTAAGTGAAAACAGTATATATGGAGATACCTGAATTTAAGATGACCAAAGGATTCTGTTTCCAAGAAAAATCCACCTACTTTCTGTTAAAATCAGTACATCTATTAAAAAAACCAAAATCAAACAACAACAAAAGCACAAACCAAATCACTTCCTTTTCTTGTACTAGTGATTGTGGCCATAAATTAAAAAACCACACTTCCTTTCAGCAGCAGCTGAGAGGAGTTCATTTGGAAAAGTTTCTAAGCCTTGCTGAGCTCTGAGGTAACATTTGCAGTTTTTAATATAGTTATTTTTTTGACATTTATGAGAAATACTGCCAGCAATACTTACTGGACAGTGTCTTTCAGCAAGGAAACTTTAGAACCTTGAAATTTCCCAGTACTCTGTTGAAGTAACATGTAATATTTTGCTTTGTTATGTTTCTTATTCTTCTGAAAAGATGGAAGTCACACTGAGTTTGGGATCCAAATATAACAAATCTACATTACTCAGAGAGAAAAAACAAAATACAGTTATTATATTCAGGAAATATTAATTTCTCCTCATCAGGGTATTTTGAACTATTTGTGCATGAATTTGTTTTCAGTGATGAACAGTTCATATTATTATTAATTGCCTACATAGTTTTAATGTAGGTTTAAATCTCATTGGTTTTTTTCTATTAGCTTCAGTGACATCCTGTGCTTGTGCCAGTCATCTTTCTTGTGTAATACACTTCATGGTCTCAGGGTTTAGATATCCATGTGGTGGTGAATTTCCTTCTGTTTGCAGGCAGAAGAAAGTTTGTGGCTTCAGTTTGTTGACTAATGTGGTGAACTTCTGTACCATTCAGACTCACCTTGACCAATTGGTATTTATCAGTTCTGTTCAGTCATTTTGATTTCATTTAAACCAAGATAAACTTCACTAATCTCATAACCATTAATCTTATAATACCCTTAGAGTAAAATGTTGGCCCCACTGAATTTAGTGGCAAAACTGCAAGTGAAACCAATAGTTGAAACAACTGAAAGAAAAAAAACCACCCACTGTCTCATTAATTGGAAACATTTAAAATTTGGTTCCAGCCTGAATGTGCTCCACGGAAATTCCACAATGCTGCCTAGTTAACCAAGTATCTGGAAATGCTGGGGTCACCAGCCTGCTTTCCAAGCGCTGTGTCAGAGCTCTGTAGCATGGAGAGTTGGGGCTCCCACAGCTCTGTGGTGGTGAGAATGGGCATCCTGGAAAAACTGGGTTGCTGTGGAGCCATAGGCCTTGGAAAACCCTGGGAACCACTCCAGAATTGGATATCCCACAAGTGCTGATAGTGATGCATGAGGAACCCCAGCACCTTTCCACAAATGTATACAAAGCTTCATGGATGCCCTTCCTCTCATTTACCTAATGTTTGTGCTTCAGACAACAAGTTAGCATTTTTCAACCTAATCCCATTTCACTGAGCAGCAAGGCCAGGTCTTATGTTAGCAAGCACAAGCACCTCAAACAAAGGTCCCTGATGGTCTTTTTAAAACAGCCAAAGTACAGCTTATTAAACCCTGATATCTTTCATAGTCTAATGAAAGGCAGCTACTGACATGTTCACATGTTCACCTTCTAATTTTAAAAATAGTTCTTTTTTTTTTTTTTCTAATTTGAGACAATTAAACTGTGATGATACACACATCCCAAAATTTGTTGCAGGTTGCATTATTGGATTTCAAATACTGGAGACTGGTTTTGAGAAGGATATGGAGTTTTAGTTTGGACCAGTCTATCATAGATGTGAAGTCACTGAACAAGAAACAATCTGGGGTTTAGTGTGGCTAGACTGCTCTCAGCACTTTATCAGGTAGTTTAAGCCCAGATTCACTGATGAGGACATTACATTGCAGTCACATTGACTGAAAACTGGTTAGAGAGAAGCTTTCGTATTCTGTTTTGTATAGAGCTGTTCCTTTTGGGTAATGACTCATTCTTGGGTCTCCTAAGAACTATTACAATATGAGTAATAACACTTCCAACAGAGCATCAACCATCTCATATTCTCGGTAGTTTAACTACTTTTGATGCAGCTCAAAATCTTTGTTTATATTGCTTCCTGACAATTAATAGTCCAACCAGCATTTACTTTTATAACTTTTAAAGACTTTCCACTGTAAATAGAACAAAAATGCTTATGGTCCATTTCCAGTGAAGAGCAATGGCACATTATAAATAAGTTATAATTAGTTATTCAATTACCACATCATGGAAACTGAATCCTTTCTTTAAAAGTTCAAAAGAAATTGAACTTGTAATTTTTTTCTTTTAATTTGAAAAAGCCGTTCCTTCCTTCTTTCCTTCCTTCCTTCCTTCCTTCCCCCCCTCCTTCCCATTTGCCTCAGGCCTGGTATGGAAATGAAAACTGGATACTTCATCCAAATTCACCTGCTAACAGGAAGCACTTGAAATTTTGTGAAAGTTTGCTCTGGTGAGATGTGACATCACATGGAAAATAAAATTGACACAGATATTAGCATAAAGGAATTTTTTATACTTGTACCCATTTAAACAAAAATGAGGGTGTGTTCCTCAACAGGATAAAATAATTCACCTTTTAGATAAGACTGTTTCATTTCTCATTCATAATGGATGGAGATATTGAAAGAAGCCAAGAAAATACAAAGACCTGAACACTCAACCTGGAAGGAAATTTAGAACTCAGGTCAGTGCCACAAATATTACTGAGAAATGCAGTGTACTAGATAGCTTTTGTATTGACTTGAAGAGACAGCTCATGCATTTTTAAAAAGGCAGTAAAATACATAACATCATGCAATACTTATGCCAATGAAGCACTAAGGGTATCTGTATTCTTTTCTTCCAACTGTACCCAGGCTAAAGGTATACTCTATGCCTAAGTAAAATCTTATTTTCATTCCTGATTTCATCTGCTTTGGAGACAAAGAGGATTAGAAAATTTATGTGCCTTCAAAGCAAGTAGAGGATGTTTCTATTGGAATCCACTATGACAATAGATAAAATATCTGGATAATTTATCATACCACAAAAGCAAGGAGAAAGAGAGGATAGCTTATCATAACCAAACTATTATTTATCAAGATACAGCTTTTGTTTCACCTTCTGCCGTTAAATGGGACACTAATAGAGGAGTACGTGACTTTTCCTGAGTTACTCACAGCCCTGTGCCTGCTCATTTTCTGCTGTCACTGCAAAGAAAGAGACCAGACTTTGAGGAGCATCAGGAGGGAATCATATTGAACTCAGTCTTTCCAAAAGATTTTCTTCTGGAAAACTATGGGCATCAGGGAAAGCATTTGGACTCTGGAGTAAATGTTGCAAACACTGACTTGAATTGTCAGAACATAACCATAGTTGAATGAAGAGCAGAAAGCCAAAGCTGGCAGAAAATAGCATGTCCAATTACGTGTATTCTTCTGGAAGAAATGTGAAGGGCAGCAAGTTCTATTTTCTAAACATACACAGAGACAGAGGGAAGTGGGCTAAGCTCCCTCCCTCCAAAAAAAAGTAGTGATTTCAAACACTTTTTCAAATAAATGATGCCTGACTTTCATTCTGCTTTTAAGTTCAAATGCAGCTGTGATTTCTCATGACCGAGTAGTGTGATTTGATTAAAAACTCATTTTTTGAAGATGACATGCTCTGTGTGAAAAATATCTACATTGTCTTCACAGGTGCTTTGGAGTACTTTCGCCCTCTTAGGGGACCAGCATATGCATCTGCCTTTATTTTTCAACTATTCTCTTGAATTTACAAAAATACCAGATTATACAACTGAGAAGCTGTCCGTGAGGTGTTTTAAAGGGAGTCCAGACTATTTTGGGCGAATCCAGAATAAACATTATTATTTATGCCAGCAGAAATTATTTCCATCATTCATTCATTCAGCATCTGAAAAAAGACTGAAACCATTTCTTCTTGGCTTCTTTAATTCTGGTAGATTTTGCTGCATAAACTTATAATGTGACTTTTCTGGAAAACTAGTGCACCAAATATAGTGACTGTGCTAAAAGTTATCTCAAGCAGTTACCTAAATAAAACAGAGTTTTAGCAGTCTTGAATATTCATCTGTTTCATTAACATCTAGG
Organism: Astur gentilis; assembly: GCF_929443795.1. Taxonomy (NCBI): domain Eukaryota; kingdom Metazoa; phylum Chordata; class Aves; order Accipitriformes; family Accipitridae; genus Astur; species Astur gentilis. The sequence goes on along the minus strand of NC_064911.1, from coordinate 2,225,171 downwards.
TGAACAAAAAGGGCAACCCGGAATACTCAGTATATTACTAGAATTTAATGTATTCCCCCCCCCCCCCCCCAAAAAAAAAAAATAATATTAACAGGTACATATTTTGTTGGAATTTTTGTCTCCACGTTGTAGTGACCTATTTAATACTTTAATTGCAGTCCTTTTCTTTTTTCAGGGCGGATATTAAAATTCTTGTCCTAGTTTTTAATCACAGATGAAAACATGTGGACTTAAATGTTGTTGACTGGAATGGACCTTATGAATGGCAAGAAACAATCTTTCAATTTTTCCTTATTTGTTGCACATGGAAACCAATTCTTTGCCAAAAAAAAAGAGTGATTGCTTATAAGATAAATATGGAAAGAGCCTGATTTTTGTACAGATGAGCTATATGCATTTTAAAAATATTAAAAGAAATATATGTGATTTTGAGGGTTCTCATTCTGTTTGAATGTATCCCTCCATAAATTTGCTATTATAAATATATGAATTATGATCATAATTCAGAAAACCACAGAAATAAAAGGAAATAAACAAGAAATGTAATTCACTTAAAAATGGAAACATTCATTGTTCTCAAGCGATTTCCAAAAGTTCATACATTGCTATGATTTTGACTAAAGCCTCTAGCTAGTTTGAAATTTACTTCAGTTTGAAATGTCAGTCATTTTTAGTATTATATAACTGTTCTTTAAGTTTACCTCAAGTTTATAATTCTAGTTACTATTTTTAACAATAGGTGACTGCTAAGTCTTAATAAAAAACTTGCAATAAAGAATCCAAACAAGCTTGTCTGGAGAGAAAGGAGAGATCTTGAAATACAATGAAAACAGAAAATGAGAACAGATGCTAATATATTGGAAAGACTGAAACCTTGAAAAGAAGTTTGGATTCTTTCTGAAGGTTGGTATATAGCAAACAAACTGTCCTTGAAAAGGGAAGGAGTGACTTCACAGTATATCTACTATATATTTTTGTGCACCTTTGGTAACTCTGTAATTTATGACAGTACCTCAACATTGCTTATATGTTACCACTAATACTTATTTATTATCCAACTTATGACACTGAAGAATTTCTTAGCTTCCCTCTTACCTCACCTATAAAGTCAATTCTTTGTTGTCATTTTCCATATTTGATGAGACAAATATGTACTTTTTCTTTTATTTGTATTACAACACTGCATGAAATTTATCAAACCCAACTGGCTAATCCCTTCAAAGGCATACATGCTAAGTCCTGAACTCAGATAGGTCCTTGAATGTGCTTTACTCTACTTGCATCTGGAAAAAAGCATTTGAGTACTTGTGACTTGATTATTTATAGAATATTGTTTTCTAGTCAAGCTGGAAGTTGCAACAGAAATGTTCTTAAGACTGTGACTCATTGGGGTTTGTTGAGTCACAGGTAATAAACAGGATACTGCTAATATTGTACAACATTTACTCTTAAAGTAACACTTTAAAAAGCACAGTTTTCCTCCTTTCTAAGAAAAGAGATTGACATATGTTCAAAAAAAGGACACAATGGTCCCAGTGAAGTTAAGGTTTTTTTCTGCTATGCTGATAATGATTGGAAAACTTCCATGTCTCTAAACACACTGAATATAAGATAGCTTTGGTAGAGGGGGCCACAGGCTACTTTGAGCGGTCCTAATCATTACTACCTAACAGTTCTGTGTGATGTTCAGATTATTTTGGAGTTCTTAATTGCACCGGCAATAAAAATGCTCCCTATGAAAGTTAGTCAGACCTATTAAGAAGGCTTAACTGGCTACTTGTATAGGTAACAAACAGAGGAAGAGGGATTGTAGGTCTCTGAAGTGGAGGTGAAATATGACAGTATTAACAAACTAGGTATTCACATGCAGATATACACACATAAACGTATGTTAAACTAAATATCTAGAACTTTTAAACTCCAGAATTTCTTTAAATTTTGCAGGTAGCATGAATTATTAATAGATATGGAAACCTTGAGGCCAAATTTTGAGTATATTAAAACCAAAGGGGAAAGTTCCTTACCTCCAGTGGCCGAATGATTGAAACCCAGCTGTTTATGCCATCTTTTATCCTCTGTGTAGATACTGTACTAGTAATAGTTTTTCTTACTTTCCCACATTGCCTGTGCCAAGGCATCTTGGTAAATTTTGAGATATAAAGTGATGTTTTGATGCCTATTTTAATAACCCTTTGTGCATTAAATATCTTTCTTTTACCTTTTGGGAGTTTTCTTTAAGAAGCAAAATGTTTTGCTTTTTCAGAGTAGTTTCAAGGTTTACCTAAAATTGAAAAATAAAACAAATGCTATGACAAAAGCTTTTAATATATTTTGTATTTTGAACTATAAAATCCAACCTTCCTCAGAGACTTTGTACATCAAACTAGTCTGTGACTGAGTATTGCATATTCATGAAACATGTTATAATAAGTAAGTAATATAGTGTTTAGAAAAGCTTTAAAGTATGTGTTCAGATATTTCCTTATACTTCCTCCTTCTCAGAAGATGCACTGGATATAGCACAATGCTTTTTCAGAACTATTTATTTTTCTTAGAGGAGAACAAGTCTATGATGATAGACTTAAACACATAAACAAAAAGAGATCAATTAGGACCACACTCTGGAAAAGGGAAGTACTTCTTCAGCACAGTTTATTTTCTATGATTTTGGTTTAGACACAAAATATTTCACAAAGAAAAAGATATAACAAAATAGTTTAAAGATATATAAAGGACAACTCAGCTTTTTATTATGGATCAAAGAAATGTTCTACCTAACATTGACTTGTCTTATAGAACCTCCTTTCTTTCTAGTGTATATGCAAACTAACAGATGTTACTGCATCTGTGGCCTGTACATAGTGTAAAGAATTATAATGTGGCTATAGCTCAAGAGTATTCAGGTCTTAGTTGACCAGAAATAACTGATAGTGAGGTCTGACTATTCTAGCAGCTGAAGTCCTTATAGCTAATAATAAAGTTGATTTTTACTCCTGCAGTTTCTGAACTACTTTACATAGAACTGGGAAACAGGGTTGTGATTTTGTGTTTCTGAGGTTTCCAGTGTTAACAATATCAGGCAGCGTAAAATTTACCCGGCAGCGTAAAATTAGAGTGACTTATTAGGATTGTATTTAAGAAGTAAGATTATCAGGACTTTTTTTTTTTTTTTCTCTAACAGAGGTATCTGAATTTTTGAAGATATAAGAGATGTCTTCCAAATCAAAATAAGCTCTCTTTCTGAGATCTTTCAAACTTTCTGAAGGAATAACATTCCCTTAATGAAAGTGCCAAAGATTTTTTTCCCCATTTTTTTCCTGATTTAGTCCCCAATTACCTTCCACAGAGCATCCTACAAGGCACAATAACTGTAACATGCTCACAGTTTCCCCTTCCTTTGTGATGATCTTGTTTTAATTAATCCTGTTTGAGAGCTCACGCAATGTGTGAAACCTGACTGCTCCTTGAGCTTTTTCACAGTACTTTGTCTCTTACATGGGAAGAGGGGTCACTTTGGAGTTGGATGGAGGATAGCAGTAGCTTAATCTGTATAATTCAGAGTAGTCATGCATCTATAAAAAGCCTCATTATTGCTCAAACTCTATTGCAGAGATGACATGATTGTATACATAATCTTAAACATGAATCTTGGCTAGATTAGTGTCCACCTGGCACCTGTAATAGCAACAGAGCCACTTCCATAGTATAATGCTTTATATTCACATTCTGAAACAACTGCATCCCTTTAAATTCTGCAGGTGTTTTCACAGTAAGAGCATTTTTCCTCCTTTGTCCATTCCGGATTCTTAATAATACTTTGTTAACATTGATCCAACTTCCCCAAAGACAAACTCTACTCAGGATACATGCAAAGCTTTTCCCAAATTCCTTTGGGATTTTGCCTAAATTACATAATGCATTCACCACACTTTCTCCTAAGCCCAGCTCTTCAGCTTCACCATTTTCAAATCCTAAGTGGCATATCTTTTAACCTAAATAGAACTAAGGCAGTTAAGTCTCTTAAACGGTATATATTGCATTTGTAGATACTAGAAGAGACAACCATCCCAAGTGTCCCCAAACTTACACAACCAGATCTCAAAACTCAGGGCGCTGCACTATTAGGCAAATGAGGTTAGTGGTTCTTCTTCCAGGGCACATGCAGCCTTTGCTTTGGAGAGGGCAGCTGTCTTCTTTTTTCCTTAAATGTGGAGGGTAGCCACTTGGTAGTCACTTGTGATAGCAAGTGACAGTGTTCTCCAGTGTAAAAATTACTATTTATTGTTTAATTCTGCACAGACTTTTCTTTTCCAGTAGTTCAGGGTAGGTACAGCAAAAGAACAGAAAGCCAATATAAAGCTCAGACTCGTTGCTGTATCCCACAGCCCCCTGTCATTTCCCACTTCAGAATGAAGAATGTGTTTGGCTTGTGCTTTGGCAAAGAAAGTAAAGGAGAGGTGTTGTGATCACCTCTGTGCATACTTGGAACAGGGTGGCAGTGCACTACCTAACAGTTATGGCCTCAAAAGAGGCTGCCCAGAATATTCCCAGTGTGATATTTTTGAGTTCATGGTATGCACACACACCAAGACTGCACAATGCAACTCAGAACGATGGTCACCATAATGCAAATAACTGTTTCTTTTAATGTTATATAATGACATATAACTCTCAAATCTGATTTCACTTATACAAGCATAACTTGATTCTGGAATGAGATCAGATTTTGGTCCAAAATCTAATAGACTGCAATCATTCTATCAGTTACAGCTGAAAATTGAAGCCTACAAGCTATTGACACTAAAGCACAAATCTCATCTATCTTCTAGATGGTCATATTTGTATGGATGTTTTAGCCTTTGATAGAAAGGCAAGCAAATAATTTGTCTAAACTTTGAGGTCACATGTAGGACACAATTTCCTTCTACTTGAGTGGATCAGTGTGCAAATAAGAAAAATGTGAACAGACCAGGAGGAAAAAGTTCTGTGCTGTTTCTGCACTGAGATGTGTGAGTATACTATTTTTAAACCTCAGGAAATTGTGCTGGGTGGGGAAGCGGGGGGAGGAGAAGGGCTTTATCTGTTTTTCAATGATAAATGGCATAAATGCTTTCCAGAGGTCAGAGACTAAAAGTTATAAAGCAACTTTTCCTCAGATACTTCTGCTTAAAACCAGCAAGAGAATTTACTAAAGGCAAAAGCTACACATTTGTACTTAAGTTTTTAAATGGTAATATGGCAATAGAAGTATCCAAGAGTCATAGATGCCTTAAATTACAACCTTTTAGGATAGAATGTAGTCTTCTTTCAACTATTTTATAACCTATAGTTACTAAGTCTTGGGTTTCTCAGGAGCTGCCAAACCTTTATTTTGAAATAGGACAACCTACAGCCCATTCAAAATTTCACTATGGCCTGATGCAAGGTTTTGTTTGTAGCAATAAAAATGCATGAGTTGGCTACAAAATTTGCAACTAACTTTAGATCCTGAAACCTATACCTTGCCTAAAAGTACTTGGCTTTCAATTCTTTTTTTCACTTTGTTTCTAGTTTTTATTCATACATAAATATAGATAATATCATAATGGTGATTGAAAAGCATTTTAATTTAATCCAGTAACATACAAAAATCATAAAGGACAGTAGTGTATTATAGTTATTTCCTTATAAAAATAATTTACTTATGTAAGTGCATTTTTTAAATGGTTTCTACATTTTTATCTGCAACTTAAATTTCATTTTGCATATCCAAAGATCCAACCTATACTTACGTGTATATTATGTGACAGAAAAATTCACATGAATTCAGAAATTCAAATGTGTGAAGGAGGTGCAAAGGCAGGCCCAAGTATGTCAAAGTGTATGATCTAAGTTATAATTCAGTTTTAGGGGAAAGCGATTGGCAGCTTCCACTGGCAGAAGTTTAATTAGTGAAGAACTAAAGTGAAACAAGAGGCTATGTGAAGGATATGCTTTTCCATTTTTAAAAGATAAGAGAAGTATCAGCAAGTGATGCAAGTGACCCTCCTCATCACTGCAGTCTTTTCTCATGAACGTTGTTCTTCTTGCTTTCTGCATGTCACTGTATTCTTTATTCTGTACTTGTCTTTGCATGGAAATGTACAGACCTGTCCATGCTGTTATCATCAGTAATGGTGAAAAGCATAATTTATATTCCATTGCTTGCCTATAACTTCTTTACAGACTAGCTTATACATACTCTTTCACATATTTGGTAGCCAGGAGGAAAGCAGTAAAACATAACAATGCTCAAAATAGTCTCCTGTTCTTCTGTGTTAGAAGTGCTCATCAGATTTAACTACAAGTGTTTACATAAATGTGTGTATGACAGAGTGGTCTGTTCTTTAAGAATCAGAAGAACATGGTCCTCACATTGTGTCATAATGGACTGTCATAGTTTAACCTCAGCCAGCAACTAAGCACCACGCAGCCGCTCACTCACTCCCCGCCCACCCAGTGGGATGCTGGAGAAAATCGGGAAAAGAAGCAAAACACGTGGGTTGAGATAAGAACGGTTTAATAGAACAGAAAAGAAGAAACTAATAATGATAATGATAACACTAATAAAATGACAACAGCAATAATAAAAGGATTGGAATGTACAACTGATGCTCAGGGCAATTGCTCACCACCTGCCGACCGACACCCAGCCAGTCCCCGAGCGGCAATTCCCTGCCCCCCCACTTCCCAGTTCCTAAACTAGATGGGACGTCCCATGGTATGGAATACGCCGTTGGCCAGTTTGGGTCAGGTGCCCTGGCTGTGTCCTGTGCCAACTTCTTGTGCCCTGGCTGGGCATGAGAAGCTGAAAAATCCTTGACTTTAGTCTAAACACTGCAGAGCAACAACTGAAAACATCAGTGTGTTATCAACATTCTTCACATGCTGAACTCAAAACACAGCACTGTACCAGCTACCTGGAAGACAGTTAACTCTATCCCAGCTGAAACCAGGACACATTGTTTGCAAAGTGAAAAAAGGAAAGGTCTGTATTGGTTTTGCCGCAGCTCTGATCAGTTGCTCCCTTTCAAAAGGCCAGAGAGGGAGGTCCATGGGTCAGGTACTGAAATGCACCCTGTGAAGCCAACGTTCTCATTCATTTAAAAGCATGAGTTCCTAAATATTGACGCTATTTCCAGAGATAGAGCCATAACACTTAAAAATCTCTAGGTTCTGAAAAGGCAGGAGTTTAGCACTGAAGGGATAAAGGTGATTGAAAACACTGTATACAGGTCTTTCCTCCTACTCATTCATATTACTTATAATCATTCTCTAGTCTAAAGAATTTTTCCTCCCTAGAGCAAAACCACTCCTGATGCGGCCTGACCTCCACCATAGATTCAACCACTTTCATTTATTCAACACTTCTTTAGACTAAGGCAGTCCTTTCACTTCCACATGTGTTTAATAGAGCCACAACCACCTTCCTGCCCTCTCTGTAGATTTCTTTTATACTTAATTGTGCCTTAAAAGAACTTTTCTTGTTTTACTATCAGTTCAAAATGTAACCAAAACCAAGAGGGCCACCAACATAGTTTATAAAATATGTACATATGTGTATATAGGGTGCATAGAATTTAACTTCTGGCACTGAATTGCATGGATTTCATCTGAAGTGAGATTCACGTGTAAAGGGAGTCGGGGGGTGGGGTGGGTGGGGGGAGGACAGGAAGCTGAGAGACCTGTAGTTTCTATTGACTCACACCTAACAACAGTGGCACAAATTTTGTGACATTTACTTCCTGCAGTGAAGAACCCTGCTTGACAAAGAATTGAAAAGTAGCTCCCTACCTACCTTCCAATCCTAGGGAAGAGAGAGATGTAACATGTTATTTGCCTCCAGGCTTTTCCCCAAAACTTACACACAGGGAAAACAAAGAATTCAAATAGCATGCCAGCGAAGTCCTGCTCTGGATATACACAAGCACCCTCAGTATCAGCTGAGGTCTGTGTTTTGTTCTTTCGATCTTGCAGTTTCCTGAATACAAAGCCTTCTGTGAAATAGCAAAACTGTAGACCAACTTCCACCATGTATCTGTGGTCCAGCTGTCAAACAAAGGAGAGATGTCTCCTGAAACTCACTTCCTTTTTGCTCTGAGTACCAGTTTTTTTCAGAAATCTCTAGACAGCTTATACTACAACAGTTCTCTTTGGCATGCCTCTGCTGTACAACATTTGAGTTTGACTGCCAAATTTACTCCAATTTCGGAGTCTTGCACATGCAGTTACTCTTGGGAAACCCCAACTAAATAACTGGCAATTAATTTTCTTGGCAATCAAGAGCTCTATAATTTGAGACAGACTTCACTGATTTATTAAAAGTGGTGAGCTGTCCTTTATTGGAAATGTAATGCAAATACCAGACTGTAAAATTCTGCTCAGAAATTATATAAAATGTTTGTTCATTTCATTTCAGTGAATGAGAATGTGGGAAGAAGAGAGCTGTCTTCCACTGTTATGTGAGAATTTATATTGGAGAGTATGGCTTACTATAGACTTTATCTCCACTTAAAGGCAAGTAAAGTATTCTCCTATCTTCCTTGCTTTGTATAGTATATTGTAATCTCTACAATATTGCTGATATTTGTGGAAAAAAATTCACAAATTTAGCTGTGTTGGCAATAGCTGAGCCTATGAAGTGAGTAGTAAGACCAGCCCATCATGGATATTTTTCAAAGTTACCCAGAATTTAAAATCTTTTATTATTCTTATTCCACCCAGGTTTTTGTTTTGGTTTTGTTTGGTTTTTTCCCCAGCATGAAACTTGTATAATAAGTAGAGGGACAGTACCACAAGAGCTATAGTGTGTTACTTCCTTCTGTTAGTCAATTTGGATTCATTTCAGCAACAAATGTGTCCATTCAAAAGCCATAAAGATGCAACACAACATTTTCTGTCTTTTCAGTGGTTGTCTAAAGTTCAGCAATTCTATCTATGTAGACAGTGCTTTCCTCCCTTATAATCTCCTCTCTTAAAACGAATTAATGGACTAGCCCATAATTATATGTGCTTCCTATTCCAGTAAAGAGGAAGGAAACTTCCAAATCAGATGGACGTCAATTGCGCTGCAACTTCTGTTGAATAAATGTGTATCTACAGCAGGAAAATCTCTTCTACTGCCAAAACATGGATAGGAACTGGTCTTCCTCTCTTTAGTGGGCAATCTAAAGGTCAAGAGCCTGAATGAAGACAAATGGTGACATTATGCCTGATGATTAGTTTGTTGATTTGAAATGTAATACAGGAAGTCACTGAAAGCTGCCTGCAAGCTGATTATTACTATTCCATTGCCCCCCTATCAACAAAAATCAACAACATACAGATATATTTTCCTGGAAAATAGTAGTTACAATGAGAAAGTTCTAAGAAGTAATTTTCCCACACAGCGCAGTGGAAAAATTGGTTTCCTTTCCATACAGAATTATATATAAATCCATAAAGATATAGAGTAGATGGCAGTCAAAAATTTTTAAAATTTGCCATTATGTTTGGATTATACTCATGCAAACATAAGGGCAACAGTAGATGAAGTGATGATACTGGTTTGAATATTTTAAATAATAAATGTTCTGAAGGGTTTCCTTAAGAGAAAATATTTGTAAATTAATTATTTATTCACAGTGTTTAAATACATTTTATTTTGAAATAAAGAAAAAATATAATTTGGTATCAAGCTCTTTCCAGTTTTCATCTATATTTAGTCACTCCCTAGGCTGTATTAAACTTTTCTATGACTTGGCCCCATCAATTTCACCCCTACTACACAGAGTAGCACCATGTAAATTCTTGTAGAATTTTCACATCTGCATTAGTTTTACTAGCTCACCAGGGAACTCCAGGAGTTTCAGTATTGCTTTGGGGGAACCACAGTGTCAACAATTAATCACTTTTTACTTGATGATGCTCTCCTTTGTAACCCCATATGCCTGAAAAATACTCAAAATTTCCATGATTTCCTCACTTCCTATTCTAATCATGTCCAGTTCTGTTTTCAGGATGCCAGGAACAAGTCTCTGAAAAAGTGTTTTCAAGAGGTTTTGACCTTTTTTCAAACCTCATTAAGGTTCAGTTGGAACTGCATTGTCATTCACATTAGGAAAATCAAGTACTGTAAGAGAAACTCTGATAATCTCCAAAGTTCCTGCTATTTGTCCCAGTAACACCCTTTGTTAAGGGAGCAGTGACCTTTGTGAATACAAATGAAACAGAAGACCTATACATAAGATTATCACAGATTAATTAAGCTTCATTACCAAGGACAGACCCCTGCTCTTGGATCACATTAGCACCACTTCTGTGCCCCCTTGCCTGTGGTTGCAGCAACAAGCTTTGGGTTTGGGTGGATGACAGAACATATAAATAGGATGTACATGGAATTCATCTGAATCCCCAGTCTTTCCATACAAATTAAAAGCTGGGCATTCAGTTACTTAGTAATCAATGTGATAGTTCCACAATATGACTTTTTTCACATGGCAAGCTTGGGAAAAGTTACCATATACAAACCATGACTGCTTCTCCCTCACTCCCCCAGATTAGCACTGTATTTGGAGTTTCAATTCAGCAGGGATGAATCTTCATGTTTAAAATACAAACTCCAGACTTATAGACTAGTAAAGTCAAGAGACTTCCATATTTTGTGTCTATTTAATTATCTCAAATAATGTATTAGGTTCCATTAATTTTCAGACGTGTGGGTTAGGTGTGTTTAAAAAGTCTTTTCAGTTTGTTTTTAAGATGATAAAAAATGGGTCATACAGCTTTGAGACCTCCCACCTTCAAAGTGAGTTTACACAGTTCTTTAGTTAAATCTGATAACAACCCCAAATGATAAGCAACAACTTGGTTCAATGGGACATACTGCTGTACACTGAAAAGTAGAGACTGGACTTAGGACTGCTAGAAAAAGCAGAATTTCCTTCTTCAGGGGAAGGAGGAAATGAGATAAGGTTCTTCTGTAGTTGGAATCTCAACATACCTGTGTTCTTTAAGTACTCAGTTTGTATTCTCCCGGTGAGCTAGCTGACTTACTCAATGGAGCAATATAAATTAGGAACACAGTACAGTGAGAAGAAAGGCAAGCACTATACAATATTCTTCCCCCTAGAAGTGAAAATTCAGGAGGCTAGGAATTCATAAGGTATTTCCCTATTTAGAATAAATGCCAGCATGCTAAAATTTCCCTGTAGTAGAGCATTAGTTCTCAGGGTTCATGTTTTGGCTGATCATGAAAGGCCAACAGTTTTCAGAGAGGAAAGCCAGTTAATAAATCCACTGCCTACATTTATCTTTCACAGTATTTCACAGCCTCTCAAACTGCTTGTCTTCCTCTCTGCATGTATTATGCACTGGGAACTTACACAGTCCGAAGTTTTGGGTCTGGCCGAGTGCCCTGGCCTCTCCTCTGAAAGACAGCTCTGTCTGGAGGGCAGAGGGCAATGTAGCACAGCCATAGATAGGAGTGTTTCTGACAACTGGGCAATGTTTTCCTGCTCTTTTTCTCTATCCATCCAGCACTTACATTCTGGTGGAGTGTGAAATACAGACTGCAATTATAGTCAGATGCAATTTCCCTTGATTTGGTGTTCCATGAGCATTCATCATTTTGCATACTTGTTTGGCACTGATGAGCTGTTAATCAAAGGTGAGCTTTTAGTGCTGATGCTTTCAGGCAATCTTGACATTATAAACATCTGCCTATGCTTTAACACCTGTGCGCTCACAATAACCCAGCACCTGCTGGTGTCCATGCAGTGTGGTTTTATGGGCCTGGTTACAGGATCCTGAGGGATTTCTGTGGCTCCAGCCAGTGGCACACATGCGATCCAGTGTGCACCATAGTGCTGGGGCCTCTTTTGTACTTGAGCGTTGCAGCTAGAGACCCCAAAGTGACCTGGGTGGGAACCACAGCTGAGACCCACCTCTCCCATCAATAGGTTGCGACCCCTCCGGTGCTGTTGGTGCTATGGGGGGAAGCCATGTGTCAGGGAGCCAAAGGCTGCTGGAGGGGTTTTAACGCTCCGATCGGGGGGCACGGTGCCAGCACAAAAGCCATTGCCTGAGCCTGGCCCAGCAGGGCTGCTCTGCAGGGAGGGACTGCCTTGAGGGGAGCCCAGAAGCTTCCAGAAATCCCCACCATGGTGGTGTGGGGGGGTGTGAGGGGTTTCTCCTCAGCTCTGCATGCTCCTCCCATCTGCTCTCAGTGAAATTTACTGTAGCTTGCATCTGACTCCATGCTTCTCTGGGTACCATGTGATGGAGCGCTTCAAAATATCTGTCGAAGAAATTCATGCCAGGTGAGCAAATGTGCAATAAGCCCTGTTTTTTAAGGTTAGAGGGTATTCCCCAAAGAGCTTGCCTTGCGTGCATAACTGAAGTGGCACCCCCAAACTTAAAGACTACAGGCCTCAAAGACATTTAGGGATTCAGGACGTGCCTGTGCACCTGCCTCTGTAGTTTGAGCCCTAGCTGACACACAGTGTTTTGAGATATTCTGAAGATCTCAGCCCAGATACATATAAAGCTTTAATTTAGCTTGCTATTGGCAATACTTAAAACAGCAATTTTATGAATGAGGTGACTAATTAAGATGACAAAAATCAGATATTTTGCTACCTTAGAATACATGCAGCTAGGTATTTCTCCTCAGTTATACTTGCATGGTAGAGTTATATTGGCAACAGGTTCTAACCTTCTCTTTGTGAGAACCGGGTGTAGAAGGTCTGGTCTTTGTGATTTCAGCACATTGCAAAGCTCTTAATCATTAGTCCTTTTGGATTTATTTTTTTTTAATTAATCAACCACTGATTTTATTTGGCATTAACACTCATTCAGTAATCAAAAGAACTGGGTGTGTGATAGCTTTTAATTTCAACACCCAGAAATTATTCTTCACTTGCTTTTGAGACTCAGTACAGAGGTAATTTAAAATGGTTTTCTATAATTCCTAAGGAATTTTAAGATTTATTGTGTTTTATTATACAAATGTCTATTAACCCTACTTATTTCAGAAAAGTCTGTCAAAATGTTTATGTAGCTTAATTTTCGTGGTTTATTTAATTACAATCTGCCACTAAGGAAACAATGCTTGAGTCACATTAATATCTAACTAAACTGTAGAACTACAGACTCTTCAGAACAGCGGTGAGAGAAATCTACCTGCTATTGTTTTTTGAGGATTTTTCTTTTCCTAGCTTTCCCGGTAAAGTTTGTATGAGTCACTCCTCCTAAGCAAGTAACCTGGTTTTAGAATCGGAAAGCCAATCTGTCTCTTTCTTGAAAAATAAAAAAATCCAAGGGAGGAAACAAAGTCAAAGCAATCCTGGTAAGATTCATAAACCTAAAAGCTGGTAAAGCTGGTTAAAATTCTCCAACTGAAAGTTCAATTAGATATCACTAAAGATAGTGTATGACTTGTCTAAGGTAACTCAGGCATCCAAAGTGTAGATAAATTCCTCTTCAAAACAAATGGTTGCATTTAGTTACTCTGTAGTTTCCCAGATTATATAACTAATATTCTATGCCCCTGCATTGATATTTCAGTTGCCGAAGTGTCTTCAACCAAGGGCCGAAGGGCCAATGCAAAAGGAGACAACCTATATTCTAGCATTGGACACATAATCAGTCTCAGCCTAAAGAGAGAATTCATTGCAACTATGCTGTCACTAGGAGAGAGAGGATTGCCAGTCCGCTGTATAACTCTGACTCTAGCTAAAAACTGTTCCTAGGAAGCACTACTTGCTTTTCATCCTCAGTTTGGGGAGAGATCATGTCTCTGGGGAGAGATCCTTTCAAGATTCTCTGCTTCACAAGCAGCAGAGAAGACTGCGGAGTAGGTTTAATGGTACCACTCAAAAGGCTGAGGCAAAAAATCACACAGACTGCAGCTGGATAAAAACAACCTACGTTTATGCCAGCAAAGTGTTCTTCTTATCAAAACAAAGTGGCTACATGCAGACTACTGGGTGGGAATGGTCATCGCCATCTTTTAACTATCAAACTCTGCACAGAAATCAATTGATTTTTATCAGCGTACAAGCAGACACTGCAATCGTATTCCAGTTCCCAGGCAGATTGCCAGACACTCCTGAATTTACTGGCCATTGTAAGCAGTGGGAATAGGCGATGCGGGGGGAAGGAAAGATGAATCTGTGAGATTTAGGAATGTAGGGCTGGTTTAGGAAGATAGTGTAGACAGGAAAATCCCATTCTTCACATTTCAGTGTACTCTGGGTTAGTATTTATATACTGGAAAAGTTATCCAAATGGGTTTTATGAAGGTCAGATCAATGTTTCAGTGAATTCAAATAGCTGGAGTTTTGGATGAGAGAGCGTTTGTGCATTTCAGTTGCAGCATAACTATGTTAGAGAATACCCATCAATCCATGTGACAGCTGTCTGCTTTGGGGATCAAAAAGGTTAGGCTTGGAGAAATCCTTTCCAAACTTTAAAAAACCTGAAGGGAAAAAGATCAGCTTGTTTCCTGAGATGAAAAGTTCAGTGTTCACTTTTCTAGATTTTTAATAGTGAAGATATTTGAAACCCCTGCATACCAGTGCTTCCTCCCTCAAGAAAGATCATTACCTCAGAAAACCTAATCCTGAATCTGCTACCTCCAGAATTTTTCCTATAGTGTTTTGTGGGGTCCCAGGCTACAAATGTAAGAACTGTATAATATATATATTATATATTTATTTAAAATATGTGTATAACATATATAAGTTCAAGGAGCATCTAGACAATGCTCTCTAGTCATATCATTTAGTTTTAGGTAGTCTTGAGAGGAGCAGGGAGTTGGACTCGATGATCCTTATGGGTTCCTTCCAACTTGAGATATTCTGTGATTCTATGATTCTAACTGATCAGTATCTATCCCCTTTTCCAAGTGCAATATGAAAATACAGTAATATTAGAAGACTGTGAATGTATTCCAAATGTGAAGAGAGAGGACTAAATAAAACACATCAACAGATACTTAATATGATTGTTTTCGTCATGGTTAAATGTGTGGCTTTATTGTTCCTTGCCATCAAAATCACCTCACTGGCTAGGAAGTCTATTTTTTTCTAATAGGGCATATTTTCATCAAGTTGCAAATAAAAAAATGAACATCATTTGATGATCATTGATAAATAGAAACAAAATCTTCTTATATTTTGGTATCCATTTATTATTGATTTCCAAATGTTAAAATATTTTGGGGGAAATGATGGTGGCAAAGTAAGGGAGTGGGGAGGGGGGGAGAGAGGGAAAGGATGGGGGGGAGAGAGAGAAAGAATGGTTGTTTCCGTTTCACAATATTCAAGAACTCTATTTGGGTTTTGTTTTTCCATTAACCCACGGTAGGGCCTTTTTTTCATTTGAACACCCTGCAAAAGAGCCCCTAGTCCTCTGGGGGGTCTGATGGAGCAGCTGCTGTCACTGTGTGCAGAAACAATGCCCAGGTGCCGGAAGTGTTTTTCAGCTGGCAATTTATAATCAAATACAGCCACCCCCCAAGAGGAATAAAGAGCATTACAGACTTTTATTTTATTCTTGTTTCTCTTACTTTCAGAAGTGATGCTACAGAAAAGGCTGCACAAAAAGGGGACTTTTGCAAAGGATTTTCCTCCCCTTTCCCCTCTTTTTAGTAGATGGTTTTCAAACCTTAGGTGGTATTAGTTGGATTTTAGTAGGCTACAGCCTGACAAAAATTTCCATTAGCATGGAGGCCAGCAGGTGGTGGCGAGCTCAATCTAAGGGTCCCATCTCTGTTTAGTGGAGCCTACCTTTTGTGTACTTTAGAGCACTTGCTGGCTTATTCAAACATCTAGTTAAACACTGAAAAAGGGGAGGAAGGGGGCAACTATAAGACAGAAGTGTGACTGTTACTTAATTGCATTTCCTATGGATGAAAATGCTAAAATTAAAGAAAAATATCAGCATAGCCACCATTAACATCCTGAATAACCTCAGTTCATGTGGGTTACCAACTAAATGTAATATCAAACCACATTCAGATTAGGGAGGGAAGCTTTATCTCCTTCACAGCATGCCTCTATTCAATTCTAGTCTAGAAACACTAACATGTTTCAGTGTCTTAGAAGTCAATCAGAAATCTTATCACTACATAATTATTTTCCATGTTACTTTCATCTTAGAAAGTATGAGATTGATGCCAAGTTTTATTATGTGCTATTTATTAATTTGTGTCCATTCCACACTGTACAGAAATTCCATAATTTATTTTTTGATCCTCTATGAATAATTTTGTTCTTGTGCCATGTAAAACACTGCAGAATTATATCAGTTTGAACAAAATATGAAGACCCATTGAAATCGATAACTGCTTAGATACTTAAGCTCAGGCAAATGCTTTTGGACTTAAATTGAACTCTTTTTTTGGTGTTCAGTTCTATTCTGTTTGGTTTTAGTGAAGTTACCAAGGATATTCCAAGTATGGGGAACAAGGTGAAAGAGAGCCTGGAGTTAGGAGAAGAAAGGAATGAAAGAGGAGTCAGAGTTTCCATCTGTGGAGTAGTGAAAATGAATAAAGGAGGTTCCAAAGTGAGCTATATTTTGGAATTGAATACATTACCAATGGATTAAATAGGATCTTCTTGTTCTGCCTACTGGTTGCTTCTTTTTTTCTTCTTTTTTTAAATATTCTGATTAGCTGGAATTTTCTGGATAAAGGCATAATGCTAAATTGAATATTATGTTCTAGCCTACTTTTTGTTATCTACAAGAACCTTAAGCTTCAAGAGAAATTTTTATTATAGCAGTAATAGCAGTGACAGTTCAGAGCTTATAATGTAACTGAATTTCAGCCTGTAAAGGACTTGTCTGTAAAAGCATATCTAACCAGTCTGAAAGTTTGTATATTGTTATTGCATTGTAACCTGAATGGTTCCTTTAGAGGTATCAGTTAAAAAAAAAAAAAAAAAAAAAAAAAAAAAAAAGCTTGCTGTTATAGTTCTATATACATATATAACTTATCTTTTTCAGCCTAAGAATAATTTAATGGATGAGACAAAAAGTATAGTCTCCCCCTCTCTGAACAGCTTCTACCACATTTGTATGGCCTTTATCTAACAAATAAGCATTCTTCCCTCAGCTTTCCTGCTTGTGGAATACTATTAATTCTTAAACTTCTGTGCAAAGTACACTGTACTATAATAAAAAGTATCCTTTCCATATTAGTGGAGAATGCTACTCTTACCAGCACTGTAGCTGCTGGTAATTACCACTACCATCTAAATTACCATCTAAAGTAGATTTTCAGTTATATTTTAGAAAACAAATTCTAAGATTAATGCATTCTATAATAACTCTCTGCCCAGGGGTAGAACCAGGAGCTTGTAATAGTGAGACACAGATTTTAAATTATGATTTGAAAAAATTTTCCCACTTTGACTACTAATTAATATAGTTTAGTTTCTGGGTTTGAAAAAGTGTGGTATGGGGTTAAAAAACACCATAGTATATACTACAGAAGTATGCCTTTGAACATTAAAAAATGCCTTTTAGTGCCCTTTGTTTTTATAAATACCTGTCTAAACATACATAGCAAAAATACACAGTTTGATAAGTATATATGTCATTTTTCATAGTAGGTAACAGTAACATGTTTGTATCTTCTTGAAATGCTGATCTCTTTGGCATTTCCACTACACCATCTTTCTGCATATCATGGAAAAGTGTGGAAATATACACAACTGAAACAGCACACCTCTTCTTTAACTTTTGCATCTTGCTGAGTTGGATAATACAACTGTTTTCCAAAGAGATTTTTTTGAGCTTTGCCATAATTTAGATTTATAGATGGCAAGATAATATATTTTCTCCCTATATTCTTCTAATCTCAACTGCTTGATTAGCGTTGTTCAGACATTCCCAGCAAAGAGAACAAAAGATCGTCTGTATTCCATGAAGTTATCAAGTGCACCTGTGGAAGGAATTAATAGTGTATTTTTTCAGTAAATTCACATGTAATTTCCATTCTAAGGTATTGAGTTAATCCAGTGTTTGGGGGAGAATGAGCTGAAAAAAGGACTGGAAGACAAGAAGTCCAGAAGTAATCTGAGAGATTTTAAAATATAATCACACACACATTATGTGACAAAATTCTGTGTATATGAGTCTTTGTCTGTGCTTTATGCTGGAGAGATAAAGGGCACATTTTAAATTTAAGAAAAAGAGAAGAAAAGATGGAATGCATATAAAGTGACTCTAGTTTTAGCCTTACATTTTAAAACTATACATTGAAATTATACTACTGCAGGGTTGTGCTCTCCTTGTGTGTTGTGCAACTAACTGATTTAGACCCTTTCACTTTCTTGTACATACTTCTATTTATCAAATACCTTGTAGTACTTGTAAATTATGGCAAGAGTGTGGCTAAGTAGAAGGGTTGATGCATGCCGTTATCTGAAGTTATTTTTTAATTCCTCTCTCCCCAGTCTTTAGAAAGTCTTGGTGGTTCTTTGTCAACACTTCATCCTGTCAGTCTGTAATGCACAACGGACGGAATCTGGTCTCATGGACTTCGGAAGATGAGCAGGAAGTAAAACTGGGTTGTATCACATATGTCAACAGACAAAGCATTTTATCGAAGATGGAAATCAACTTGCAATATTTTGCAATCCTTAAGTCAAAACCAAATCTGGAGGAAGGCAAGTGAAGCCTAATCATAAACAAGTTAAAATATTGGTAAATAAAAAAAATTGGGATATAAGCTTGCTTTAAAAATAACTGGGAGTAAAACTAAATTTGCAACACTAGTTGCAGATTTTAGGGCCATAACCTATCTCACGTATATTCAAACAAAACAACATCTGTTTAGCAGAAATGTCTATGGCATACCTTTACTGACTGATTAGATTGGAAGTAATAGAAACTGTTAACTAATCCAAGGGATGTCAAAAGGGCAAGTGTGAGAAAATTTGTATGGTAACACTTACAGGCTGGTGCAATTAATTTTCATGATGTTTTAAATAAATGTGTTTCCCTTTCTCTTTTTCTCTCTTTCTCTTTTCTTGTTTGCTACCACTTGGTCTTTTGTCAGAAACAGCTATTTTGCAACCTGCTGAAAAATGAAGGGTGCATATTTTCTTGACGTTGAAATAATTTAATGTTCCAACCAGGTGCTATGTATAGAAATATTTTTGCAGAGTTGTTATAAGAAAAAAAAATCATTTCAGGCACAAAATCCCAATAATCATGACAAGAAATTATTATTTTGCACAGATTGTATGACGTACATATGTAAACAATAGCCAGCGTAAACAACTCTACAGTTAAAGAACTCAGTATATTCACTTCCCTTTGTTTGGAGTTTAGACCAGGTATATGGTCTAGCCCTATTATGTACAGAAACCATAGATGTAAACTTTCTTGAAGTTAGTTTAAAACTGACATATACATGATGAGCTTGCATTGAGCAGCAGTTTGGACAAGATGACTTCCAGAGGTCCCTTTGAACCTAAATTACCCTCTGATCCTAACTCTGGCTCATTAAAGAGCTAGGAATCAGACAAGCCTGCACCTATTTAGTTGCCTCTCCATGTGATAGGTGTTGAAGGGGTTTTGATTTTATTTGATTTGATTTTTTAACATTAATTAAGAGAGTGAGCTTGCTGCACTTTTAGTAGCGTGAAGGACTAGCAGAAGTTAAGTCCTTCATAACAGTAGAAGTGTTAGAGCTTGCTAGGGAGACAGCTAGAAATATCATCAAGTAGAGAATTGTATGGGAAGATTTAAAACGAGGATAAAAGCTGATTTTCCCTTGTTGGAAGACAGACTCCAGTAGAACAAGCCACATAAGAATCACTGACCTTAGAATCAGTCTGAAGATATAATGTATTGTTCTTGAGTGATCTATCTATATACAAACTATTTACCTAGAGAGGGTAGCTAGCATGATAAACATTGGTAGTATAGTTAAGTCACTAGGGAGTACCATAACTCACACGGTCAAATAAAAGTTGTAATGCTTTAATTTGAATGAGAAGAAACAGGCTTGTAATTCTGTATGCCAAAGTAATCTTGTTACTTCCTCGTTGAACTTCAAGCCTCATTTTTATATAGGAAAAAACTGCAATTCCCTGGCTAAAAAATGACAACCTCATTTCCAGCACCTACCCAAACCTTAACTAAGTCTTTGTTAGGTTTGGTATTGCAAAGAATCCTTTGCTCTGAACTGAGAAGGCCTTAAGGGGATGAGATATGAAGAAGTATCTCTATCTGTCTTTAGTTACTGACATCAGATATGATAAAGATTCTATCCTGCTGTTCTGGATGCTTTATATGATTAAGAATAGTAATGAAATGTAATGAAGCTAGTGCCAAGTATTTAAGTACACACTCTGACAAAATTTTATCTTCTGTTCCAGTTTGCATGATACTTTGTAATGATGCAATAGTTTGTTGGCAACACAATATGTCCAGCTTGTTCATTTACATTATTTTGCACTGTCCTATGAGTCTTTACTGTATGTAATTGATCTATGACTGTTAGTGGTTTTGTCTAATGCTTACATTAACTGGTAAGTAGGTCTACAATAATTAGGTGTGCAACACCACTAGACAATCACCTTTATATTTGAAATAAATTTTAGTTCTGTTGTTTGCCATAACAATTCTCGTACAGCTATCTATATTTCTGAAAGCTATTAGTGTTCTAAAGAGCTTGTTATTTCTGCAGATTCCTAAGTATCTGTGAGAAGCATCATCAATTCTGATCTAATTATATAATGCTTTCTTACCAGAAAGATTGCTCTTAAAGACTGTCACAAGCAATTTTTTTTAATAGTTCTCAATTCAGAAAAAAACACAAATCCTTTTTATTTTATAAAGAGTAAGTAGAATCTCAACAAAATTTTACTAGCAGACACTCCCTCCCCCCCCCCCCCCTAATTTGTAATCTTAAAGTTAGCTTGCATTCTTTCCTGATTATTAATGTGCAAAGACTGCTAGCCGTACATGTGCCTCCTCTTTTTCATCTGAACTAAAGCTAGCACCCTGGAAGCAATATGTTATAGAATATGCCCTGGAGGTTCTCAGGTGTAGAATGAGTAAATTGCATGGTGGTAAAATCTAATTTTACCTCCCATCACCCCACCCACAAAGCGAAACAAACAAACAAAAAGCACTGTGGAAAGAAATCCATACTCATACACTGAAGATAAACTTCTGTAGATTGCAGAGTTGTGAGAAATCATGTCAGTATAATTGTGTAATCCCTCCTGCAAGCCAAATGAATGTAGGAAGGCCTGACTGTGAGAGAAACTGTACTTCCTGAGGCCTCTATCTGTGATGTTCAAGGGTATAAATCACATGCAATTGAGGAACAGATCATATTACTGCTATTACAGTGAAAGGCAGGCATAATGCATGTTCCCCAACTGTATGCTTTCCTTTTAAAGGCTATACAAACACAACCTGCATCTTAAGCAGACAAAATGTAGTTCTGGTGTCTTCTAGCAATAAATGTGGGCTCATCTGTTGCTGCCCTGTGTTTCATCACAGCGAAGACTAATCACTAAGGTAATGTAACTTTAAGTGCTAGTGTACTAGTCTCTTATCACACTCTGTGCACCCTCCTCTACTTGACAACGCATAATGCTGAATTTACTAATGTTTTGCTGAAACACTGAGATCTCTGTCTGATTTTTCATTTGATCATGCATGTGTCTGTTTTGTTATGCTCTTTAAAAACTCTACCATGGAAAAGTGTGCTAGAATCTTTGAACAGTATTCTAGGAAAAAAAGAAGGCTCTTCAACTAACTTGCTAATAATAGGTTTGTAAAGGCATATTTCATCTAGGCTCAGAAAACTCTTTACAGTCACTGAATTAATAGTAATACAGGAGTAAACATAATGCTGAAAGCCAGGAACTGAGAGTTTACTCTTTAAGGTGGGATTTGTGGGTTTGTGCCACTTTACACTAGTGTGTGTACATACACACTTGCATATACATTGTATATGTACATGTAGAAGAGTGTCAGGCTTTTGCCCGAGTGGAAAGAATAATGCCTTGGGAGATTAACTCCTGTTAAGAAAGTCAGTAGCAGACTCATTCACTTTCTTTGAGATCACGTGTTACTCTCTATTAAGTCAGTCTTTCAAAACTAGCCCCCAGATACAAGTCCAGGTAGTTTATTAATAGAACTGTTTGAAGAAATGCTGATTCAATATCATCAAAACATTCTGCGGGAACAAGCTGGTTTTTCCTAGTTACTCTTGACAGAAACTAGGCAGGTTTCCATGGAAACTTGCCTGCCTCACCAACAGTTTGCCTATCTAGAGCCAGATTTCCAGCCATGGGATGAGTCTAAGCTGCTGGGCTGCTGGGGCTGTCAGGGTTCAGAGAGCTTGTGGAACGTCACTTTGAGTTTGTTTTGAAAAGCCAAGCAAAAATACTGCATCAATTTCTGTAAACAACATTTGAGGATTCTTGTCCTAAGAAATGTTGAAATCTTTTTCCAATAGGCAACAATTTCCCCCCCCCCCCCCCTCAGATTTTCATTCAGAACAGGAATTTTGTGCCCTGACTACTAGGTTCTTGAAAAGCTGCCATATCTCATACTTCAGGTATGGACCTACAAAACACTCCACTGCTTTTAAAAAAGTCACAAGCTAGCAATAATTAGCCCTAATACTTCTCAGAGTTGAACTGTAACTCATTGACATGGCATGATTTCAAAGCTGTCAGTGTAGGAGGAGCACTGACTTGTGGCAAGACAGGTGTGAAGGCAGTTATTGCTTAATAAACATGTATATTGTTCTTTGTAAGTGCTGGTATTGGTGTGCTGTGAAAGAAAACTAGTCCTCTAACTGGCTTTTAAAATCTACATGATGACATTTTTTTCTGAAAATTTGAGATTTTTAAGATTTTCAAGACACACGTCTCTGAAGGCATTATTTGACCTTGTTCTAAATTTGGATTTATTAAAATATTAAAAAATAAATGCAGAGTGTCTTTTTTAAACATGAAAAGAGGTACTGAACTACCGATCTACATGTGAAGATGTAGACAAAATCACTTTAAAATCCCCTTAAAAGTAAGGCATTAAAAAAAAAAAAAAGACAATCACACTTGATAGCTAAAATCTCTCTCATCCTGGCTGAGTTAACTTTTATGCTCTTCGTCTGAGAGATCCTTACGAGGAATGTTTTCATCATGTTCTTTCAGATGTGGTCTTTTCTTTATTTCTCATTGCAAAGAGCTGTTGTCACCATTTTAGTCATCCTTCTGTTTTGTAAGCTGGGTGTTTACAGTGTGGTAGGAATATTAAAACCATCACTTGTGCAGCAAAAAAGCTAATGGAAAAATCTTACTTGCAGCTGTGGAGGAAGCAGAATCATGTCTGAACTTACATATTTTAATCCCTAGGTAACAACAAAGTGTTGCACATCTTTGTGATACACACAGCATCAACTGGGAGAGGCAACAATTGTTCAGGAGCAGTAAGAACATACTGAACAGCCAAACAGGAAAGATGTATGTCTTTTTATTCAGCAGATAAATACACATGAATGTACAAATCTGTCCTGGTTTCAGCTGGGATAGAGTTAACTGTCTTCCTAGTAGCTGGTACAGTGCTATGTGTTGAGTTCAGCATGTGAAGAATGTTGATAACACACTGATGTTTTCAGTTGTTGCTCAGTAGTGTTTAGACTATAGTCAAGGATTTTTCAGCTTCTCATGGCCAGCCAGGGCACAAGAAGTTGGCACAGGACACAACCAAGGCACCTGACCCAAACTGGCCAACGGTGGTAGTCCATACCATGGGACGTCCCATCTAGTTTAGGAACTGGGAAGGGGGGGGGGGGGGGGCAGGGAATCGCTGCTCGGGGACTGGCGGGCTGGTGTCGGTCGGCGGGTGGTGAGCAATTGCCCTGCGCATCATTTGTACAGTCCAATCCTTTTATTACTACTGTTGTCATTTTATTAGTGTTATCATTATCATTATAATTTCTTCTTTTCTGCTCTATTAAATCATTCTTATCTCAACCCAGAAGTTTTACCTTTTTTCCCCGAGGTTTCCTCCCCCATCCCACTGGATGGGGGAAGTGAGTGAGCGGCTGCGTGGTACTTAGTTGCTGGCTGGAGTTAAACCACGACAAAATCTTAACACAGCTAGTTCTTGCCCCACAGATCTTGTGTCACATACTGTAGGCTCATGTAAAGCTCTGAGCCTTCAAGTCACTGTTGTCACAAAGTATTTTCAAACAAATTCATTTAACTAAGCATGATTCACTAGTCATTTCTGGCCTTGTTTTACTGCTTCCAAGCTTCATATTTGGATTCACAGTTCTTACTACTGGGGCATGCCTATGTCTCTGTACCCTAACGTAGTTGCTTTCTCCTATTAAATAGGAGCTCTTCTGTCTTTGACTGTGTTTCATACTTGACCATGAAATACAGTGGGGAACCTTCAGCTGATGGAAAAGAACAAAGCTCCATCTTCTCAGGAAGATTTGAGATATAGCCTTTCTTCCTTCAGAATGCAAAGCCAAAATGGTCTGCCTCTTTTTTTAGGATGGGAGAAATTATTTTCTTATTGCTGTTTTCTCCTCCCTTTCCCCCTTTTCTGAGTTGAAACACAGATATCCTTGCACTGGAAGGGTAGGATATCTCAAATTTCTGAGTACCTACTCTAGCAGGTCTTAGTGGGACTAGCTGCCATGTTAATACCCCACCCTAATATTTACCTTTACAACCAGAAATGAATAATCAGCATTTGATGGGTGTTTCTGTTGAGTGTTGGTGAAGTACTGAGTACTGTTAACTTGTTGTTCAGACTGTGACTATTGTCATTTTTCCCCTTTACAGCATTAATATTTTCCCTATTTTCATTCTTAAACACATGTAAAACACAGGTGATCATACTCCTATTTTTCTAACTATATGAGTTTTTTTGCAGGATCCCAATCTTCTGATGCAGTTAGATAGAATTTTGCCATTAGGCATTGGTCAAAATCCTTAAACCATTTTACCTGAAGGACCTGTCAGCTTTCTGGTCTCCCTCCTGAGGATCTCACTGCTCATAAAGCCACTGCTTTACTCATTTAAAAATCTGCCCTTAAGGAAAACCAATGCAATCCCCCTCACTACCATTATTTATATTATTTTCTTTAACCATAAGGAGGTATCCTTTCTGCAAGTGGTGACCTGTGATTTTCCTCTTTCTTCTAATTTTTTCATGTGAATGTTTCCTTACTGTTTTAAATTCTCTCTTCTGTTCTGTTTGTCTCATCTCCTTATTGTGTGCTGAGCAATGAGACTGAGTTTCTTGGAGCCAGAAATTATTTTCTGTTTCTTTTACCACATCTAACACAAAATACAGCTTTTCCCAAGCCTTTTAACATCTAATATAGTCTGATACCTGACTAAGACTCCAAACTCTTGTGTGTTATCTGAAACTTTAGTTTATTCATTTAAGAGAGTTTACCTACAGGGGAAGATAAAATAGGCAGCGTTGTCTTACTTTTCTGGGATAAATGTGTGTGGAAAAGTTTGGACATTCAAAATACTGGTTATAAAGTGGGGCTGCCTTTGACAAATGAAGTGCCAATGCCCTCAGGAAAACACAAGATGGAATAATATGTCAGTTATTAGCTGGCAGAAAATCTGAGGTACATTTTTATACCCTCTGTTATTTAACTGTGGATGCAGTCACTGCATGTATAGTGGGCCAGATTAATTCATGTTTCTGCCTGTTTGAAATACTCTGGGGTGGTATCAGGAAGCCAGATCTATCCAGCAGACTATTCCCTAGATACCTGACATATGCTCACAGACTGTGCTTTAGCTTGGGTTGGCAAAAGATTGGGGCATTTTTAGAACTATGTCATCCTCATAACTCCAGCTAGGTGCTATCTTCTCTGGGTGTTTGCTTTCAGATACAGGTTAGAAATGTTCAGGATCCTTATTCTATGACATAGTGCAGGTTCTTGCTAATAAGCTCATATCTGTGAATGGTTTCCTGGTGATTCCTACCCTTTGCACTAAGCTGGTACACGGTTTTGTTGGTTGTTTTTACCAGACTTGTTCAGTAGGCATGAAATATCCATCCTGCAAAAAGAAAAAAAGGAAAGAAAATGTATCAGCATCTGAGATGACTGAATATTACACACTGAAAGATGTGGGAATATGTGCAGCAGAGAGAAAAGAATTCTTCGATGAAAGAAACTGAGTTAAATAGTAATGATTTATTAATGATGTTAGGGATAGGTCTTTTACAGTTCTAATTCTTTGAAAAAACCTGTCTGACCCAGAGGAAAATTATTGTCATAGTATTCAGGGTAATGCAGTTAATTTTCAGCAATTAAAAAGCAAACTGTAATACCAATTCTCCTTTTTCTTCTTGTAGACTGTATAGCACTGCTATTATACAAATGAATTAATGCAGGCCTAAAGGTTGCTACCATATGTCCTGGTTTGGCTTAGAAGAATAAACTGACAGCTAATCAGCATTTGATAGCCAGTTTGACAGAGGTGTAGTTTTGTTTAATTGTGGCCTATTCAGTTTATGATAATGCACCATAGCAAAATCAATTTACTTTTTTAGTACTTTTGGGGTTATCAAGTCCTTCACATTAACAAATCTACTGTTCAGAAAGGTAAGTCAAGAAATGGTTAGTTCAGGAAACTTGACATTGTGTCATACAGAAAAACTAATCTGAGCAACTAATTTGTCAGTAAATATCAGATATGGGGAAGAAACCAGTGAGAGATGGGGGAAAAAAAGCAAAACAACAACAACAACAAAAACAACCACAACCCAAACCCAAACCACCAAAAACCCTTTTCCTAATTAATATCATAGCGAAGCAACAGCTTTATTTTCTATGGGGAAGTTATACAGACAAATGAGCTGAATTTAAGAATCTTGTATGTTGTGACCAGGAAGGAAAAAAGAAAATCCTGATTTTGGGGGTTTGTTGCTAACTTTGAATAGTTAGATTCATTGCTTATGACAAATAAACAAAAGCCATACCAATAGATGTGTAAGCATTTAACACTTTTACCAGTCAAATCTCTTCTACAAATCTGCACAACTATGTTTAGAAAACCAAGTATTTGGTGTGATCTACAATTCCTGTCTCACATGCGTGTGTTTCCCAGAGTATGTAATAGGAAGCAATTATAAAATTAATATTTTAGAGAAAGTATTCAGTTGAATACGGATGTAAGCCTACACCTCATATAGTCCAAGAAGTGGTTCTCTTCACTATGTGGTTCATTTTAAAATCAGCTTCAGAATTCATCTACAGTGGATTTGATTAATTGTTATACGATTAATGCTGTGGTGGTATCATTGCAACTGTTGTTTGACTGGGATGGATTGATTGACAGACTGACACATTTTTGTTCATTACTTTTGTGTGTCTTTCTCTGGATCTGTGTTAAATGTTACCACATCATTCTGATGCAAAAAAAATTGAAGTTTTCTTTCAAAACTCGTGGTTGCTAGTGTTGTATAATCCTTAGTCTAGACCTTCCTAGACTGTTGCAGAGGGTGCTGGTAGGTTGGAAATGTTGTTAAGATATAGTTTCAGGTGTACAACCTGGTGGGTAGAAGGTTCCTAATGCTGACACAAAACTGTATTGTAGCAACGTGAGCATATAACAAATGTTATTGGGAGTCACCAAATAGTTTTTCTTGTTTCAGGCCATACTAACCTTTGTGAATCTTTGAAAGTATTTACTTCAATACTATTGGTTCACTTTCCAATAAGGTAATTATCTCCTGGGGACGCCAGAGAGTATGCTGAAGGCAGGCAGGAAACAGATTTAAAGATAGGAACTGGTGAAAACAAAGTAGGGAGTAGACCAAGCAATTGAGACTGGAAAAAGGGAGTGGAAATGGAAAGAGAGATTCTAACATGCCCAAATGTAGTTATCGATAATTTATAGAACCTGTTATTTCTTCAGTTAGAAATATGGTAAACATAATTATACCAACTTTTGAAGGGGACAATCTAAATTGAAATAAGTGGTTTGAACCCCTCAAATTAGTTTTGGCAGCCCTACCATACTAAAAGTAGATCATGATTTTCTAACTCCACTGTTAGCAAATCTACTCATTGAACTGGTTGGGTTTTGAGGATTTTTTTGAGCATTTTGTTGCCAACAATGGCTCTAAACCAGGTGAAGAATATTTGTATAGACTCATTGTTTTCTCATTAGAACTGTCTCTCACGTCTGCTTCTTTTAAGACAATGTTTATCTATTATAGTCTTTCTTAGAGTGGCTTTGATTTAGCAGCACTTTTTATCTGGTCCTGGAACATATATGGATCATGTCATCAAGTGTCTGTTCCCTGACCTGTTTTACCAAGCACCACACTAGTATTTGGATTGGCATACGAGAAAAGGTGATGTTTGCAGGGGAGGGAGATACAAAAAGAAACAATTGGGCCAAGCAGCTGCTTAAATTGAAACTACTGCTGAAAGAAATGCATGTGACATGTTTGGTTTTGGAGACCTGGAATTCATTCCCTGTTCTGCCACATACTTCCTAACTCTTTGGTGAGTTACCTAAGCTCAGACTGATAGTTATTTTATTACCTAGTTGCCATGGATTTTTATGGACATTAGAAGACTAAGTGCTATGTGAGTCTGGACTTATACCCTTGTGCCTTTGTTAGTTATCTCTAAACACTTTGAATATAAAGAGGAATGAAAAAAAAATGTGAAGGGCTTGGATGTTAGGAATATGGGAACATTGACAAATAAAAGATCCATTTTTTGTGTAACTACATATATATATTCACATGTACTTGAATAGGACAATTGCTAATGCATCCTTTACTGGGGTGTGGTGAGTGCAATTTATGTTCTTTGAGGCAATATGACAAGTCAGGATTTGATCTTCTTGGCAAAGGAAATTTCAATGGGTAAAACCTGATTTGCCTTTTCCTTTGGAATAAATTGCTTCCCAATAAACAATGCTGGTGAATCCTTTTCCAAGTTTCTTCAGAAAAGAGTAAATGAGCCAGCAAGCAAGGTTTTTTGAATGATGCTTTCTCATAAGAGTGTTGGAGGTCAATGAGATATGTAAAATTTCCTCTAGCATGTTCGGGCTTAGCACTCCCTTTCCCTGGAATAGTATCAGAGATGAATAATTTTTTCCTGTGTAAAGTTTATTGTTTGAGACCTGCTTCTCACCTTAGAAAAAAATAACACCCCTTCCCCCACCTCCCCCGCAAAAAGCAGAAGTTTCCATGTCCGGCTTTGTCCTGACACACCTTCTGAAATAATAAGTGGAAGTCACAGTTCTTCAGTACTGCTTTCGTCATAACAAAAAGGTCTACAGAAGCCTGGGAAAATAAAAGAGAGCAAGTAGCAATGTGTGCTGAATTTCAAAGGGTGGGTTTCACTTACAGTTGTATTTTTCACATTAGCTAGCCAAAATGCTGTTTGTTGATCAAATTACATGAGTGAGTGATCAAAGCATTCATCTTCTGTAAGCCAACTTCTGTTAATGTTAAGTATGGGAAAATGGGGAGAATGTGAACTCAATCAGAAGAGGCAGATAACTTGAAATTATTAAATGGGGACTTGAGGGGATTGTAGGCTGTCTTTTGACTGTGTGGGAGAGCTTTATAAAACACAACTTGAAAACATATTTCCAAATATTAGAATTAGCCTAGCATAAATCAGTAACTTTTTTCATAAACAAGAACTGCTTTTTCTAAGAATAGCAAAACTGTGATGCTTGAATAAGATCGTACTTGGTTTGTATTTACCCTGGACCTCTGCAACTCTTTTTATTGTGGAATTATTTTTTCCCCTTTGCCACTTAGAGTCTGTTCTCTCACAGTATATATCTAACAGCATTTTTTGGTAAGTATCCAAAATACTTTCAATGAAATGAATAAGTTATTTGATGTGTGAGTGCTTAGCATGCTACTTTTCATCTACTGTCATCTACTCAGTTCCTGAAAACAACTGACCATCAAATCTTTGAGGATTTATCACACTTTACATTTAAAATGTAAGTAATTTCATACAAGAAAGTATTTACTCTTGAGTTTTCATAACAGTAGCAGGGGGCAGCAGGGATAGGGAACAAGTTGAAGAAACTAAGTGTATTGAATTTCATGTGGAAGATTTGGATGTGGCTAGAATTAGGTATGTTTTACAGGAAAATATTGATGGACTGTACAGAAAAAGCAAAGAATTGGATGTAAGGAACTAAATACATGCTACAAAGTTCCTGTAGAATTTACTTAAGTCTCTATCAGTATATTATTTGGGTTTTTAAAAATGTAGAATTTACTATATTTTTGTTATAAATTCTGCATTTGGGTAATGTTCTCACTCTCATTGAGACTGTGCTATAGCACAAACATTGTAGAAAGAGATTTGCCTTAGAATTGAGGGCAAATATTTATCCATGTGTAACAGATCATTTTAAGAAACTCTTGAGTTTTTCAGCATGGTTAGAAGTGAAATTCAGAGACAATCTATTCACATTGTCCTCTCACTTCCTGAAAAGGTATGAAATGGTTCTTGGATAGAAATTCTGGCAAAAGCATTCTTACACTGTTTCCATTCCCTCCCAACCCTACAGGTATTCTAGAAAAAGAGAGAAGAGCAGGAGGAATAGTTACAACAATATTGTTTCCCTTCTTTCCTTTACTGTACACCCTCTGCTATGTGTTTAATCTATTGCAAGTGTCAAATCTATACGAAATAATTTTTAGAATAAAAAGCCTGTTCAAAGGAAGGAAAGAATGGGGCTTGTTTCTTAGCAATAGGAAGCGTACAATATGTAACTCTCACAGAGAATGTGTCTATTGTACAGTTTAAATCACAAGTAATTTCACTATCAAAATATGATGATTATATTTTAAAAATATTAGCTTTAGATAACTGAATATTGTGTTGGCATTCCTTCCAGTACATTTGTGACAACTCCGTGATCTGAAGACAAACCACCAAACCATTTTAACAGCAATTCCTGTGAGTTTCATATGATCTAATTTATTTTCCATCTTTGGAATGAATATGAGAGACTAGTGATAAATCCCAAATGGAAATAGGTGGAGCCCCCTTTGTCCACATGAAAATGCACAATACACCCTCCTATGTTTTGTGGTAGATAGCTAGCATTTGACTATTTTATCATGCAAAAAGCTCTGTATTGTTCAGTTTGCATGCAATCTGCCTGTACGACTGATGAGTGCCTCTGAATAACAGGGTTGAACAAGAAGAACTTAATCAAAAGCATGAAGAAGCAATAACCTCACAATAAACTGATTTCGCTGAGGGACAAAAAATATGCTCTTTATATGTACTGTATATAATATGCCTATTTCCCACAGAAATCAAAGATTTATGGTCATATGTCAAGGATGGATTTTATCCATGTGCCTGGTAAATAGTACTTTTGTGCCTTTTGGTACAGAACATGATTTTAAGTTGGGGTTTTTTTCACTTGTCCTGTGTTGAAAAGACTGATAGTGAAAAGCAGAGAGTTACTTTATGTGATTCAGAAGGGTGTGAGGAACAATAGCAACCAACACTTCTTGGGATGGGAAAACTCTTCTCCTCCCTAGTGAGTAAGGAAGTCTATCCACACCCAGTATTTTCCAGAGGCCATTCACCACCAGAGGAGACTAAAAGACGGCAGGGGAAACTGAATTCAGTATAGTGTAGGGATAAGATAAAGGGTGATAAAACAGATGAAGTAATGGTTCTAAAGGTATGTTTCTTACTTGTTAGGAACTGGTTTTTAAATGTATATTCTTTAGTGATACTTTGTCAAGGCACAGTATTATATGAGTAAGAATTCAAAAGAAATTTTCCTTAATATATCTTGACTATAAAATGGCTATTATATGTATATTTTTGTATGTATATGTATATATATGTAATGACTGAAAATATGGAAGAAAAAAAGTGTGAAGAAGGGAGGGTGTTAGCAAGTGTATATTTCTGCAAATTGCAGTAATTTCTCTGTTATACTAAGGTGCTTATAGTCTCATAATCTTTTCCAAAAACATCTAAAAACCCCAACTCCTCACCCCAAACTGATAAGTTATATCAATAGTTGTGAGATGCAATCAGGCCCATGATATCAAATTCTTATTCAATGTTCTGAGCAACCCCACTGACATCATAGTGGCATTACCCAAGAATATTTGTTCACAGGCTGCTTAAACTAGCTTTGAACTAGTTAGCTCAGATACTTTTTGTCCTGGTCTCAGCTGGAATAGAGTTAACTGTCTTCCTAGTAGCTGGTACAGTGCTATGTTTTGAGTTCAGCATGTGAAGAATGTTGAAAACACACTGATGTTTTCAGTTGTTGCTCAGTAGTGTTTAGACTAAAGTCAAGGATTTTTCAGCTTCTCATGCACAGCCAGGGCACTTGACCCAAACTGGCCAATGGTGTATTCCATACCATGTGACGTCCCATCTAGTTTTAGGAACTGGGAAGTGGGGGGGCAGGGAATCGCGGCTCGGGGACTAGCCGGGTGTCGGTCGGCGGCTGGTGAGCAATTGCCCTGCGCATCATTTGTACATTCCAATCCTTCTATTACTACTGTTGTCATTTTATTAGTGTTATCATTATCATTATTAGTTTCTTCTTTTCTGTTCTATTAAACCGTTCCTATCTCAACCCAGGAGTTTTACTTCTTTTCCCGATTCCCTCCCCCATCCCACTGGATGGGGGGGGAGTGAGCGAGCGGCTGCGTGGTGCTTAGTTGCTGGCTGGGGTTAAACCACGACACTTTTGAAGTGGTAGTTGAATCAGATTTCCTAAACAAAAACATCACCTGAGTGACTTGAAGTTTTTGGCATTCTCAAGATTTTACTCTCCTTTCATTGAGTAGGCAAACAAAGTCAGGCTGGCTACAAAGCACATTATCTTGACAGATGAAGTTAAGGTCTTCCTAGGAAATACCCATGGCTGTTTTGTCTGCTAGATATGGATCCAATACAGGAGCTGCAATGGAAAACAAGCTAACAGAAAGCTGTTGGACTAGGTAGCAAGGAAGATATTCGACTTCTGGAAAAATCATAAGTTTTCCCCAAGAATATTAGCTAGATTACCCAAGCAAGCCCTGAGACTGTTCAGCAAACAGTGTATACAAGTGGTAAATTTGACCTGAAATCCACTCTTGAAGCAATAGCTGCATATCAGTGTAAAAGCATCAAGAGACACCAACCAGGAATTGTGGGATTGCTAATTATGGACATCTGTTTTGAATGTCTGCCACTGACTGGTGATCACACATGGAATACATAGAAAGAAAATATTTTTCCATAGACAGGAGCCTTGTGAAATCTCTCTGGATAGTCTCTTGTAACTTGCTAATGGCTCAAATTTGTTTCTGTTTCAGTTGGCACACTAAAAGCATAAAACATTTTTAACCTTCTGTTTTCAAAAATCAGTTCACAAGGGTAAAAAAATGTGAATCTGACTGAAACGTGATGTGAAAGAAATACCATATTCTGCTTGTACTTCTTCTACAGGGAGACTGGATCCTCTTAAAGGCAAAATAAAACACTTCAGATATCAACATTTAAAGATCTTATTCCAGCTGTGGCCAAAACAAACAAACAAACAAATAAACAAACAAACAGCTTAGCCAGTAAAGAAACATGGGGCACATATGTTAATCAGCATTCTTGATTCCTGTAAAGACTATGAGGACTGACACTCTCTAATTCCATTTACTTACATGTGACTTTTACCTCACAGGGTTTCCAGGATGAGATTTAGAGCTCAGGTTGCACATTCCTTCATTCACACAAAGTACTAAAAACTCTCTTCCAATGACATTATTTTAGAGAAATAGATACATTCAAGTGGCTGATCACCCAGGCAACATTTCTGCAGACAAATTGTGTGGGTTTGAGCAACACAGAGACAGTAAATTTTGAACAAAAGTTAACTCAAACACAATCGTTCTCATGAGCACCTGCCTATTCAACTAAGCAGTCAAAAAAAAAAAAAAAAAAAAAAAAAAATCAACCAAAAAAACCCACCCCAAAACCCAAAAACTCAAGTAATGTTAACAATTGCCAAACCTTAATGAATCATTCATTCTTCCAAAAGTTACAATGTTTCCCCAAATGTTAAATGTGAGGTATGTACATACATGTGTTTTCTAGTTTTGAAGCCTAAGGAATTAGTAAGAATCCTCCCCTTGGACTATTTCTTCACTTCCATTTTTCAGTAGAAGTACAAAACACAAAGGTGGGTTGTTTTGTTAGGTTGTCTTTTCCCCCTTCATTCAAAAGAAGTGAAACCAACTCTTACTTTAGTCAACAGGAATGCAGCTATCTCCAATGCAGACTGGGCAAGGTTTTTACATATATGATCCTTAATTACAGAGAGGCTTTTTCCCTTGTTAAATGTAACTTATGAAGAAATGGAGGAGCGGTGTTTAAATTAATCTTCAGCAAATAAAGTCAAAACTAAGCAAAAGGAAAAATACTGATGTTCTAAGGAATTTTAGCTCATCTCTATGTTGCTAGGAGGTAACTCATTCTAGAGCACATGATTTTCCATGTGAATACTTTCCAATGAAATATAATTTCTGCTAACATCAGTCATCAATAAATAATTTGTTTTGCTGTTGAGGCCAGTAAAAATGAATAAGGCAGTCTAGCATTTCCAAGAACTGAGTATAGTAGATTAATGATATATTTGATGTTGAGATATGGGTGTAGAGAGTTCAGTATCTTTGTAGGCTAAGCTAATTTCACTGCTACTCCTATCAGCAGTATCACTTCCTGAACTAGACTAAGGATCTCTGAAGTACAACTTTAGCAACTTTGGTAAAAAAATAAGTTGAAGATATAACCTCAAATTTAGATGATATTCTATTAAACACTGAACGGCCTAGCATAGTGATAGTAAAGAACTGATCAATGTTTTTTATACTTTAAAGAAAACTGCAGATGTTTTACAAGAATAATATGCCATGTCCTTGCCCAGTATAATTTTCCTCCTAAGGGGTGGCTATGTTTAGCTTAGGGTTTTTTTCTCATTTACAGTCTTTGCCTTTGAGATTCACTGGGTTGTTTAAGGAACACAGGGCAAAGAGGCTAGAGATTTAAGACTTGGATTTTGAAAGTTCCTCAAGTGGATTTTCAGTCATGATAAACAGGTGCTCTGTTTTATTGATGATTCTTTAAACATGTCTTCTGATATTTTCTTCTTGTCAGTCAGATGATTTTTTAAATTGTATTTTGTACTTGTATATAAATGAGTTATACAGCCTTTTAGACAGACAGTTAATTTACCTAAGGCTAGCACAGTATCATATAAGGGTTGCTGTGGCTTCTTTTCCTTTACATTTTTTCTTGTTTACCAAACAAATACAGAAATGGGAAACAAAAAAGTAAAAGTAACATGAAGTTTTCTTCCTGTACATGATTCAGAGAACACTTTATTATTTCCCTTAAAACCCATGAGGACCTACAGCTGAAACTATGAATCCTTGAATTTAAGCAATACATGTTGGTTGAATTTGGGATTATGTCTTTATATGTAAAGGAATCTTCCAGATGCATCATAATCTTCATTTTATGGAGATTTCTAAGCAATGTGATTTTATCACATATTGTGTGGTAACAATAGTGAGACCGATATAATTTAATTATTGTTTTGGTTTACTATAACTTTCAAATTTGAGACACTTACTTTGCATCTCATTGTGGTGGGTAGACCCTGGCAGGATGCCGGGCACCCACCAAAGCTGCTCTATCACTCCCCCTCCTCAGCTGGACAGGGGAGATAAAATATAGCAAAAGGGTTGTGGGTCGAGATAAGGACAGGAGAGATCACTCAGCAGCTACCATCACAAGCAAAACAGACTTGACCTTGGGTAATTAGTTTCATTTATTACCAGTCAAATCAGAGTAGGGTAATGAGAAATAAAACCAAATCTTAAAGCACCTTCTCTATACCCCTCTCTTCTTCCCGGGCACAGCTTCCCTCCCAGTTTTTCTACCTACCCCCCACAGTGGTGCAGAAGGGACAGGGAATGGGGGTTACGACCAGTTCATCACACATTGTTTCTGCCACTTCATCCTCCTCAAGGGCTGGACTCCTCACACTCTTCCCCTGCTCCAGCGTGAGGTGCCTCCCACAGGAGACAGTCCTCCATGAACTTCTCCAGTGTGGGTCTTTCCCAAGGGCTGCAGTTCTTCACAACCTGATCGATCATGGGTCCCCTCCACGGGCTGCAGTCCTTCAGGCACAGACTGCTCCAGCGTGGGTCCCTCACAGGGTCACAAGTCCTGCCAGAAAACCTGTTCCAGCGTGGGATCCTCTCTTTACAGATCCGCAGGTCCTGTCAGAAACCTCTCCAATGCAGGCTTCCCAAGGGGTCACAGCCTCCTTCGGGCATCTACCTGCTCCAGCGTGGGGTCCTCCATGGGCTGCAGGTGGGCATCTGCTCCACCGTGGACCTCCCTGGGCTGCAGGGGGACAGCCTGCCTCACCAGGGTCTTCACCACGGGCTGCAGGGGAATCTCTGCTCCGGCGCCTGGAGCATCTCCTCCCCCTTCTTCTTCACTGACCTGGGGGTCTGCAAGGCTGTTTCTCTTACATGTTCTCACTCCTCTCTCCGGCAGCTGTTTCTGTTGTACAGCAACTTTTTTCCCTTCTTAAATGTGTTATCCCAGAGACACTACCACTATCACTGATGGGCTCAGCCTTGACCGGCAGTGGGTCCGTCTTGGAGCCGGCTGGCATTGGCTCTGTAGGATGTAGAGGAGATTTCTAGCAGCTTCTCACAGAAGCCACCCCTGTAGCTCCCCCACTACTAAAACCTTGCCTTGCAAACTCAATATTCTCATTAAGACAGATTTTGTTCTGTGATTTTACCACTTGCATAACAAACAGATCTTAAAATAATTGCTCCATAACTATGGTAGAAACATTGCCCCTCTTTGGAAGTAGAAGTTAATATTTCAAATTCTGCTACATATACTTCAGTCATGTGCCACCTCATCATGTGCTTTCTGTGCTTTTCAAAGAATTTCCCCC
The DNA here is from genome assembly GCF_929443795.1 of Astur gentilis. NCBI lineage: Eukaryota > Metazoa > Chordata > Aves > Accipitriformes > Accipitridae > Astur > Astur gentilis. The sequence continues at coordinate 2,188,146 of NC_064911.1, read as the reverse complement.
CAGCATTTACGTACATGAAATCTGTACCCACTGAAAAACACAAACATGAGCCTTAGAGGGTGAAAGGCTATGAGCCACAAGGAAATCAAACTGCATTCCTTGCACACGAACTTACCTATATCAAGTTATGTTTAAACATAAGAAGGATTGCTTTCCTCCCACTACTTGGTGCAACTAGTTTCATGAAAATAAACTACAAAAATAAATTGAAATATATTTTTGCTCAGCATTAAGTAAACCTAAAGAACATAGAGAGATGACTTCTTATAGCTTGAGAGAAATAAAATATCTATTTACTAGATCAGAAACACATCCATGAGGCACTAATGATGTTCACATAAAATGTCCTTAAACTGTAACTTCTGAGGGAGGTGATACTAAAAACTATCTGAAGCATTGGCAAAAAAGTCAGTGTCAAGGGTCAAATCTATCTTCATGAGAAGACAAGATCACACAATTTAACAAATTATTTACATATGGTGTTATGTATGATTTACCTTAAGTATCTACCTGATTTTACTAGTGCTCTGCTCCTTCTGTTAAATTTGACAGCAGCTGCTGATTCTGCTTGTTTTCCTGTTGGCCTGTGATTTTCTTGTTGAAGTGAATCTTCAGTTGTTTTTCTTCCTTTCTCACTAGAGTGAAGAATGTAGGTGACAGAGCCTTATCTGTAAGGTCCTAGCTCTTGACTTGCTAAGTTCTTAAAAGCCACAGAGCACTCTGGAATATATCTTTATCAGATAACTGAGGATCAGGATTATAATTTGAGAATCCAGGAACAATTACAATTAGTTCTCTTGTGATCCTAATAGGAAAGGTTTCTACATTTAGAAAGGAAATTAAATTAGTTCTGAAATTTTGTTGGAGCTGACCAGCTGACACCTGTCCTGAGCCTGCCAGAAATTGTTAAAATTCCAGTGAAACACAGAAGTACTTTAGTGGCCTTAATCGGACAGATTTCTGAGTCTGGTCAACTGTTATAGTGAGGTCCATGAAAAAAAACCAAAGCAAACCCCGAAGAGTTTTATATCCCCCTTTTCCCCCTGCCAAAAAAAAAGCTGGCTTCTTAACACACAGAAAATATGTGTGGCTAAGCTAAAATGGAAAAACAAAGGGTTTACTGAAGTCTATGCCCACTGTGTCCATGAAGGTATGGATTTTCTTTATAACAGACTTTAGAACCACCTGTAGTCCTGAAGAAATGTATTCCATTCCTTCTAAGGCTTAGTTATCCACTTCCTGCTCCTTGTTTAGCTCTTTCCATTTAAGCCTTAGGCTCTTAGCACCAGACCATGTCTTTTCTCTCACAGACATCTCTGGAAGCTTCTAGTTACATAATAATCAGTTAATTTAAATAATCTTCTTTGAAAAAATATAAAAATTTCACTAAAATATACTGTCCTCCAATCTATCAATGAAACAAATACATGTTTTAAAGAATAATAAAGCTCTATATACATTTGTTAAACATGTTATTTTTTTCAGATGCCACAGCCATGAGTGACTAGCATGCACCCTCTCAGTGTGGCTAGGAGGTGATTACTCTTTCTAATATTGAGTGTCTTAATGCATACTTTCATTACGGAAGTCAAGATTGGAAGTAATATTTTTGTATTTTACTAGTTGTCAAAATTTGGCATATCCTGGAGATTCTGAGTGAGTTTGACAACTGCCACTGGTGTTGCCAGAAACTCTGGAAGCTTTCTAGGCTCCTGCAGATGCAAATGGAATGTTAAAGAGACTGATATCTACAACCACTTCTTTTCAGGTGCTTCTGTATCACTGACAAATGTAGGCTTCTATAGAGTCAAAACCGCAGGGTACTATGTGAATATGGTAAAAACCTGTCATTTCTTAGAGAGCACTTAGAGACCTAGTACAGACTTTAAAAATGATTCAGGGAGAAAATGTACTGACTTCCCCAATATGTTTGCAGAATTACTATCCAAACATTCATCACAGGAAGAAAGCAAAAGGAAAGAAATGAAGCAGGTTTACAGAGAAATTTAAATTCTGTGATTACCTTCTGAGGAAATGTATACAGATACAAGGGTGACAGGCATTGAATCAGAATCTTCAAAGCTTAATGAAACACCTGAAATGCAAATCCGTTCTTTTTACTTATTCTCATTGAATGCAACTGAGATGGCTCCACCTTATGAATTCAGTAATCAAATGATTAATCAATAGATATGACTATTCATTTTCTTCTGTAGAATACCTCCGGTTTATATTACAGGTACTATGCAGTTTACCTCTATTTCTATTGCATGAATTTGTATCCCATAGGCTACTTAGTAGTTGCACTTGGGTGGCAGAAGAGTGATTATAAGAATGATTATTTAATCCTTTCTTATCCTCTCCACTATTCCCCACACTTCAAAAAAAAAAAAAAAAAAAAAAAAAAAGTGACATTAGGTGATGTTGTTTATGCAAATAAATTGTATTTTGTTTCTCAGAATGGAAATTGTGCTATAGCTTGGAACAGAAAGGGAAGTAACAGATTGCTTTAGAAAATTTTAAGCCAGTAACATCTCACTGGGTATAGAATTAGGAAACCTGAGGAATTACAATCCTGTTGTAAGATTATTTTAAAAAAACCCCGACCTGCAGAGAGCTCATTTTCAGTCAACTAACTTATTCTTTCTTTCTACGGCTTCTTTATTTATGCTTGCCAAGTTCTTCTCTAGTTTAGACCAACTGAGATAAACAGAAGCAGTCAAAACACATTCTGTTAATATTGCTTTACCATTACTAGAACCAATTATGAATTAACACCACTTACAAAATTAATAGGAGTTAGGAATGAAGAGAATGGAGAACTGGAAACAAAACTACCCAATTTGCTCTGTTTGTTCCTATGGAAACTTTTTATTTGTGATGATACAGTGTACTTCTTTAGCATGTTTGAATGTTGTAGCTACGAAACAAGAAGTAAAAGATTACCTGCCTTATACTGAGGGGACACCATTTTAAACCAGTAATGGCTTAGTGGCCTCAAATCACAAAAATGTTATTTTATTTCTGTGCACTTCTGAGTACTTTTTTTAATACTCAAAGTGTACAATACCACAAATTCAAATACCACAGAATAGGATGTGATGCTTTTGTATAGGCTACAATAAATGAAACTAGCAGGAATTTAGCAAGGACCTCAGTGATCTTTATGTGAGGAAGTGATACTTCAGAAATTGCCACTATGTAGCAGAAAACATGGTACCATTAAAATGTTCCATTAACTGAAATTTCTCACTGATAGTCATGTTTTCTTTTTACAGTTTCCTGTTTTCAGGTCAGACTTTCGTAACTTGACTGTGGCTGCTTCCTTCTCCTTGCATAAATCACTGGGAAAGTAATTGAGTCCCATAGTTGCAAGGAATGATTTGTCTAACGCTTAAGGTCATGTTTTTCTCCAGCTAACACATTAATATCCTCTTCAAAGATTTTACTAGTCTCTTGATATGAGGTGACTGAAACTACTAGGGTGTTGGTGCAGTACTGTTAAGAGTAACTCCTACAGCACTCAGTCTGGTGAATTATAAATTCAGATTTATGATACAAATGTTGGCATAAATTCTGAAAAAATTATCATCTGCAAATGAATAATAGCCTGTTGGCATCTTTTTTCTAGAGCTTAGCAGTAAAACTTGAGATCAGACTATTTCCTTTCAGAATAGCAATGCTTACTAGAAACTGTATTTGTTTGAAAGATTTGTCGATGACATTGTTATATGTAAGTTCAGGACTGCAGTAGAAGGATTTCATGTGTACCTATTAGATAAAAGTTAAAAAAGAAGTATCAACCATTCTGATTTTCCCAGGACATACCAGCTGCAACATTGCAGATCCTGGTGTGAACAAAATTTTACAAAATCCTAACTTTGTCCTAATTTAACTCAATACAACTAGTATTGATAGTAGCTGTCATTTTTTAAAGGACAATCAATGTCCATATTTGCCTGTAGATGACTGATAGTTTATCACCCTGGCTGGAATCATATAAATAAATGTATCAGCATCACCAGACCATGACAACAACTGTTGAATCCTCTGTCTCTGTGTATGTTCCCTGGTATTCTGTCAGAATTGATTCTTCAAAGTGCAGATGTTCATGGAATCATATTAAATGAAGATAAGGAAGTTGTTCAGTGGGGGTTTTTAACTTTTTTTTTTTTTTTAAGTGTTTTAAGAATTGTTCTGATGCTTTCCCATTGGTCTGTGGGAGAAAATGAATGCAGATACCCGAAGCAACAGAATGCTACGTTACAAAGTTTAAGATATTCATTAAGCAGCTTTTTTTTTTTTCCCTAAAGAAAATACAGCATAAGTTTTGATTAAGAAACTTCCCTTGAAGTTATTGTTGTAGCCTAATGGTTGCACTCTTTTAATACAGCCTAATGTGTGGCTGGCCTTCTTCACCAGAAGAGCACACTGCTGAGTTTTGCTCACCTTTAGGACTCCCCAGTTCTCTTCTGCAAAGCTGCTTTCTATCTCATCTGCTCTCAGCCTGTACAGTTGCAGAGGGTTAGTCTGTAAAGGAAGAGGAACTACAGTGCCAACCATTGTTATCTGGTTTTTAATATGAGCAGAAGCAAACTTTGGTTTGATCAGCTTAATCAGTTCTGGCCTACAGCAGCTCAGTAATCTGAAGCTTTATCAATGAATGTCATAAGTAATGCGATTATAGCACTCTCTCCCAGCTGGAAAAATGCATTGTCTTTTTCAAGAGCAAGTAAAAAGAAAAAAATAGTTGTCTAGATTAGCAGCAATACAGGCTTTGGAGGAGCTGCTCCAGCTGTTAAAGGCAGATTTTGTAAAGTTTGAGGTACTGGCTCATAGCATGGTCATATAATGCATTTGACAGGTAAATTGAAGGTAACTTGATGCCAAGGAATTTGGAATGTGTAGCTTCAAAATTTATAAGTTTTTTAAATATACACAAATCATCAGATTGCATGAATTTTAAATTGTTTTTTCTGAGTTTGTTGAAATGTGCTAGATGAGCACAGCAGTTTTTCTTGATTACCACTGTTTCTGGCAGTTGAATGAATCCTGAAAGTTTGCAGCAGTCTGAGATACTGCTTCATATTTCAAGAAAATATCCTAGAGTACAAAAAAAAAGCCAGCTGGACGTTATGCCCACACCCTTGTTTGATTCAGGAGATGTAATTGGTTTTCTGTTACAGAAGGCCTATTTATTGATGCGTGTTTGAACACTGTATTGCATTTGGCAAGAATCTGTTTCCAAAATTGAGCTCTTTTATAGGTTTTAAGCTCTCTTTCTACAGATAAGTGGATTCTGTGGTTCAGAAAGGACTTGTCATGGATTGTCAAGTCATTACAAGAAATATTTCCTTTTTCCCGTGAGATGACAGGATGGTTTTAATTTGTTTTTTCCTGTGGCTTCTGCTGAAGCTACTGACTCAGAATTTTGCAGTCACTTCATAGATTAGAAATTAGGGCAGGAAAGTATATGTAATTGCCTTTTTCCTGCTGTACTGGCCAAAAAAGTGGCATAAATCAAATTAATAGATTGTTCAGTCTGTACTCAAAGAAAAGAGTGACATCTTGAATGAAATACAAACTAAAGGCAGTATGATGTTCACGTCTTCTCTTAGCTTCTGCCTGAGGACAAATCTCTTAGTTCTCTACTTGTACTGAACACAGTAACTAAGAAACCAGTAGGCAGAAGGTAAAGATACCAGGTTTGCTAATATGTTAACATATTGCAGGGCCTTCTTGGAGCCATGTGAGCACCAGGAAAACTAGGATCCTTTCTAACATAAACCTTTATTTGCACTATATTTGAATGTAGGAAGGGCAGAGTTTCAGCTGTATATATAGGTGGGTTTTATTGTCATTATTCATAATGTGACTCCTTTATATTGAAGCTGTTGCAAAGGAGTAGAAATATCTTTCTAAGGAAACTTTTACTGCAACAAAACATGAAATCCTGTACTCTCACTGAATGCAATAGATCATTAGAGTCTGCAAATTCCTATGCAACTTTCAATGCTAGTGAAGGAAGCTGTGTTTTGGAACTGTCAGCATGTTATAGAAAGACAGCTTACTTTACAGGTGGTAAAGCTTTATTACTTTTTCACTTCTGCCCAAGGACCAGAAATCACTCTTATGGTGCCTGCAATATACATCTACACACTATATGATGTATCATATAAAAAATATTTTGCCTAACTCAAACAAATGTATCCTTAGCCTGAATATAAGAAATGTTTCTGCACAAATCTTGGTAGTTCATATTCCCATAAAATAAAAAGTGTTGCAAAGCACAAAAAGCAGGCAGTTGGAACTGCAGTAGATTTGGGTAGAGAACTGGAAATAATTTTGAAACAAAGATTGGTTCCCAACTTTTGGAAGAGTCAAGCTGATGGAATTAACTGTGTCGTGTCTAGATTGCCATAGTCTGTCTGAATTTGGTACACATTATCATCACACATGTAAGACCTCTCTAAGATCACATGTGCTGGTTCTTCATCCTATGACATGTAACAGCCTTTAGGACTCTATCTGTCCACTATAGACTTGGGGTTTTTTGGAGACATCAGAACCCCAGGGCCTATGTTGACAGGCAGATTAAAAGCTCCATTAATTCCAAGTAGCTGATTATTTTATATATCTGATGTGTGAAGAAAAGATGCTCCCCCAATGAGGCCAGTATGGTCCTCAGAGAGTTGATGGAGTCCTTAGTGTTCCTGAGACCAATGATAGCTCCAGTTCCTCTTAGTCTAGTCCATCTTCAAGTAGTTATGATGGAATACCACTTGTGGTTTAGTCTTGCACTCTGCAGCCTTGAAACATCTCATGACCTTGAATTTTAGTGTTTCTAATGCCTGGATAAGAGGTCTTTTCCACAGATATGAAAATAAGCAGACTGGCTAATACAGCGCTCTTACAATACACAACAATATTGTAAGGTTCTTCTCCATTTCATAATGGGGCAAACAACTAAACATGGGTAAACAACTTTAGTGTTATTCTAGTGTAGTTGGATAATATGCTTATTTATCAATTTTTGTAAGCAGAATTTTTTCAATCTTAAGAACTCAAAGGGAGAAAATTGTTAGTATCCCTGCAGAAATGTTTTCCAATGATTATCACTTACTGATTTTCTTCAAAATTAAAAACATTTTGTGTGATTTCATTTTCCCATCTGATATTACATCATGCATAACAATATAGTGACACTTAATTGCTACTCTAATTGTGAAACGTATTTTAAGTTCATGGCAAGTAAAATGTCTCCAGCTTCACTTGTCCTGTGTATTTCTTCCTGCCATTTGAAATGTCTTTGGTATGTTATACAAATATTTTGTTTTAACCTTAGCTGTACAAGATTAAAACATAAACTAAGAATGAATCATGAAATATCCAAATAAAATTGGTCCCCTCCCTCTGCAATACATAAAAGTCTCAACAGTTTCTAACTGATACTGATTTTTTCATCATGAATTTCTTTCTGCAACTCCAAATCAAAATGTTTAGATTTATAGGATTATAATATAACCCAACTAATCCAACAGCCTTAATTCTGTAGCAATATTCTTCAGATTTCCTTGTTTTCTCTTTTAATCTCTCCAGAAATCTCAGCAAAAGAAAAAAGTTAATGTGACCAAATATTGTTGGCTTTTCAAGTGCTGCTCTTTCTTGCATGAAGAAAACAAAACAAACAAGCTTACATTTATTCAGCAATGTGGCTAAAATTTGGTATTTAAATGTTGAAATAATTTGGCATTCTAGTAAATTATTAATTTCATCCCAGACTTTAGGAAACACATAAACATGTCTTCTGCTGCAGACGCATGCCAGATAATGTATCTATACAGGAATATCTGAAATGAAAGTCCATACCGTCCTAGAGAGCATGTATGTAAGACTGTGTTGAGATACTTTTAATTTCAGAGTTTTTCTAGTATAGTCATGGTTGGATTGTGAACAGACCTACCTTGTGCACTGCCAGAAAAAGAAGTCGTAATTTTTCTTTTTTTTTCTGTTGTATGAAAATTTGAATTTATTATACATGAGAGAGTTGCTTACTGACACCCTTGGAGACTGAAATTCCCTGTCCCGGACTGGTGCAGTTCAGGTGGCATATCTGCTTCTTGGTTTCCTTTTGGAGGGGAATTTACCATTTATCACTGCCTCTTTGCTGAGGTCACCAAGAACAGCAGCTTTTGTACTTCATTAGTTGTCTGCAGGGAACTGTGTGGTGATCACTTGGCTCAGCTCTAAACTGCAGCATTCAGTTATCAGCAGGTTACATGGACTTTATTGATCCAAGGTAGTTGTGAGGACTTTAAGTCTCTGTAAATCCCAAAGCTTTCCACTACATAACAAACTCCATGTATGAAACAGGAATGAAAAGCAGGAAATAGTCTTGCTACTTACCAGACTTTTTGCATCAAATGGTGAAAGGAGAGTTTGCATGGATAGAGATTCTCAGCAATCATACTGAAAAGTAAAATATTTTGGAGTCAAGAATTAAGTTTTCCTCTAAATGAAGCCTGTAGCAATAAATGGCAAAGAGATTTGGTGCACTAAATTTTACAACAGCATGGAGCTTATTTTAAGAATACTACATATTTTGCAGTTAAAACCCCCTGTATCTTACCAGGTAATTGCTATAGAGAAACAGGAGGCATATCATGTCAACAAGATGTGGGTTTTGTAGAATCCTAAACCATGAGGAAATTCAGTATTGTGCTTAAGACATGCTCAACTATGAACATACAAGATCTGGTCACAGTATTTGTAGCTGGTGTTAATATACATTGTAGATCCTTACTGAACAGAATGTTGTACCTCATCTTGGAAGCTTCTTGCTTGGAGATCTCTTGCACATCAGCACTGAAAGCATATCTTCTAACAGTCTCTCATACTGTAAAACCTTCAAATGCATAGAGACCAGAACCACAACCCAGTGGCCTTAAAGCAGCAAGAGACCTAAGAAATGAGGCTATGATAGCATATGCTATCTTTATGCCTTTTATATGCATTTCTTTATGCCTTTTCAGTGGGGTAATGTTACTTATACAAGAAACAGAAACATTAAATAATGGCAGGAAAAAAGCTAGCCTTCCTGTCACCCCTGTAGGATTGGTTTTTTTTGTTTTTTCCTAATTTAGAAAAAGTAGAGAGGAAATTGTTCACATGGGAGCAGAAATTACTAATGAAATGTATATTAACACTTGAGGGGGGAAATATGATCTCCTGTAACTTCATTTTCAGTCTTGTAAAAAAACAGATGTTCGCTTAACACAATTGTGAGTTCATTTGTCAATGAAGTTTTGGATTCCAGGGGCTGGTTTAGCAGCCATCTTTCTGGGTACAAGGCATAGATGAAGTTCAGTATTGAATGACAGGTATTCAAAGTAAGGGGAGTAGGGGGGAACCAATGCAAACACAGGGGGTATATAATGTATATTCTACCTTTGAACACTACTTGAAGTTAATATTGTGATGTTTCTTATGGTCAACATTTTTAAATCTAGGAATAGTTCCTTCTAGGACACCAAGCCCTTTTAAATTAAATTTATGAACTATTTAGTGTAATATATACAACAGCTGTACATAGCTACTCACCCAAAGAAAAAGAAATACCTGACTTCTACTTGAATTACCATATTTACAACACCCCTTCTTTTAAAGTAATTTTTTAAGATTAAGAGTGCTCTCTGAAATGTGTTGATACCAATAGATTTACTCCATTTTTGTATTTCATGACGTTTTAGTTTACCTTCACCAGTGGGACTTTCTTATCACTGATCCAGGCTTGATTTTCCTCCATTATTTCATATTTAGGTGCTTCTAGAAGTGGTCAGATATCTCTCCCTTACCACCTTCCAACCTCAGTGGAAAATACGGTGTACATGGCATCCTTGCTAATGTGTCCAAATAATTCAAAATACTTAAGTATGTGCAGCTCTGCTCAATCGGAATTGCTGAGCTGTAGAACTCAGAGGGACTGTAACATTTTTTTATACCCGTGGACTTGTTCCCTAGTGTTTCTTCTTTTGCTACTCAGGCTTCTTGTAGGGGCTGCTGCTTCTGAAACACCTTCCTACTGACAATTTTAATCTTCTCTTCTTAAACAATAACTGGGACACTCTTATCCTAATGGTGTGATTTTGTGTGTGTGTGTGTTTTTTAACCTCTGTGTTGACTGTGTGAAAATTTCTACCAAAAGGACAACACAATATCAGCCAGAGCCATTAAGATTTTCTTGCTCCTTTTAATACTTTTAATCTTTTATTCTCACTATTAATAGCATAAAGGAATGGTGCATCCATTTTTAGGTGTGATAAAAAAAAGACCAAACCCTGTTCAGTGTATTCCTCACAGGGTAACCTATATGTATGAAATGTCAACTGTGATATTAAGAGGCTGAATAGGTAACATGCAAGTGTGCTCTTGAATCTATATTTACATACGGTTGGACATAGTGGTTACCTACTGATTTAAACTTTTCATAGAAACAGTGGAAGTAGTTTGAAACTTCAGATCTCACCAAAGAAGCAGTGTTCTTTCACCGAGATCATAGGGATTAGTTATAACAGCTATATTGATTATTAACATGGTCTTAATAATCAAAGAGCAGTTTGTTCTTTTTTCCACCCACTTCTGGAGAGTAAAGAACCTGATTGTTTCTAAACCTCAGAAGATGAGCAGTCTTACTTCTCTGTTTCATTAAGATCAGTTGGTGTAAAAGGACCTTAAAGTTGCCTCGATATAGCTGAAAAAGAAACATTAGGTGCTGAATGGCACGATTCTGACATTGACATAAGCAACTGCCAGACGTTATAAATGAAACCTCTACTGAAGGCCAGAAAACCAAGGCAAAAGAAACTGTGCAAGTCATGAATCACTTCAGTAATGAGTACATGGATAGAAGGACAGAAAGGAGAGGAAAATAATCTAATTGTAGGCTATTCTCTTTGCTTTTCTTCTCCTAGCAGGTGTTACTCTGCTATCCCACATTCTCCTGTACCCATCACTTCCCATTGATAAGCACATAAAAGGAAGGCAGGCACAGACCTAGTCTCTGCACCCAGTCAGTGGACACAGGGAGATTTCATGTTTTGAACCCCACATGGGTGGCATTGTTTGGAAGAACAGTGATAATGCTGCTACAAAGCTCACCTCCTGCACTTCTGGGAAACACTGAGCCAGTCCTGCTGAGTTCCATGATTCTTGTATGCCATTGGAAAGTGTTCACTGACAGTGTTGGGAGCTCCATGCTTCTGCAATTACCTGTTGGTCATGCCAATATTTATGACTGAACTTGTGTCTGTTGAAAATCCTGACACAGTACTATAAAGTTATCTTACAGCATAAAAGCAGCATATTGAATCACTATGACACATGACCTCTTTTTTTTTTGGTCTTGGGTTTTTTGGGGGAAGATATTACTGCATACAAAGATAGACTACTCTATACAAAGAGTAATGAGTTGTGTAAGTATTCATCCCATTAAGACCGTATTTTCTTTCAGAACAGTGATGCCCATCTTGTACACAAGTAATTCTGTTCCATTGTTACCACATATAGAAATGCATGTTTTAGCATGAATAGGCTGAGAACACAGTGAAGTGTTTCATTAGTATGTGATCTTGTATGGCTCTTTGTATTAAACCACCCTTTGTATACTTGATTATCAGGTTATCTTCCCTGAAACCATAGTAAAGTGGCTAGGCCAGGTTCAGGAGCTAGTCAGGAAGGTGATGGCTGATTTTGATGACATTGAAGGTATCATGTGTCTAGATTTGATAATGAGTTTATTGCCATGGAATGTGTACGAAATACAATCTGACCAGATCTGCTCAGATTCTGGCAAAAAGTGCCAATCATCCCTTTAAAAAAAAAAGTGTAGGAGCTTGCAAGTGTAGGAGCTTGCCGATAGTTCATTAGACTAACAAAGCGAATATTTTAATACATTTCTAGTAGTACGGAAATGCTGCATGTCCACATTGAACATATGGACCTATGAAAACTTACATTGTCTACGTTGCTATCTAAGGCCGTAGTGTTGAAGGGTGGTTTTGTTTTTCTGTCAAAATGTAAGTTACTGTTACTTAAATGAAATACCACCCTACTGTTATATAGTAGATGTTGCTTGAATATATCCATTCCTTTTAAAGGACTCCTTACCTATTCTTTCAGATAGTTTGATACAGAGATGCTCTCTAGCATATTATAGCTCAGAAAAGCATTGTGTAAGTAGCCCCAGAACTTTCTGTCTGCAGGTGCTCACCTGGTGGTGAGGTAAGCCTGGCTAACACACCACCAAGAAGAAATTAATTAATGTTCTTGCATCTGAGATGAAGGATAATTCATCTAAGCTTCCTATACGTGTCATGTGCTCTGTGTGGTTCTTACTCAAGGTGTGCAGCTACAGACAAAAGAAAGCAGTATTGTTTCTATTGGAGGAATATAAAATGAAGGATCTCTTTGAATTATATTAGACTAATTTTTCTTGAGAAAAGTCTAGAAGACTTGCTAATGCTGTTTGTGATCCAATGGTTGTGGATAACAGAGACTGAAGGAGAAGTGGGGGGCAGAAGGAATTCTGAAGAAATCTAAGTGGTAACTGGGGAAAAATATGTAAATGAATACTCCTATAGACCAATAATGAAATGAGGCTCTGGGTTGGAAACATTGATCCTCTGATTTTATGGTTATTTGTGACCACTTGTTTGGAAAAAGCAAAATAAGAGGAGTCCTTGCTTGAATTCCTATTTAATCTTTGACATTAGCATTCTGGTTAAGTATGTGTCTAGTGATAAGCTTAGTAACACCTCAGAGGATGAAACTTTTCACAATCATCATGACGAAGTGCTTAAACTGGAAAACGTGTGGACTTTGCATGGACAGCAGAGGAGTGTTGTAGCATGAATAAATACATATGCTGTAGTGGTGTAAACCAGTATAAGTTTGCTGACCCTGATTCTCTGATCCTTTAGCTCAGATTATATTCCTTTTGAACATTAGCCCAGACCATTCGCTCATTGATACTCAGTGACTGTTTCAGCAATGCTGTAGTTCACAGTCTGGTTCCAGTGGCTTGATGCAATCCAAAGGTTAAAAATAAACTTGAATACTGCTCAAGATTCCACTCTCTCTTCCCTCAGCCATAGCTGGCATACAGATATTCTGGCATAATTTTTTCTAGAACACTTTATCACTTCCAAAAGCAGTTTCCATTTTCTTTATGCCTTTTCAGTGGGGTAACAGAGCTATAAAGAGCCAAAAAAACCCCAAACACCGCCTCCCCAAAAACAAACAAACAAACAAACAAAAAACACACACACAACAAAAAGAAAGTAGCTCTTCTGATTTAATGGAATGCTTCAAGTTTATAATAGCGTACAAGAGAACCGTCTAGTCCAAACTCCTGCAGGATCTATATGATATCAGCAGGCATCTCAGTTTAGTACAGTAATAGGAAGAAAACAATAGATCTCCCTTTTTAGATTTTTTTTTTCATATAATTCTCTTATTTAAGAGACCCTTCAGGAACATTTCAAGAGTAAAGTTGATAATGTAAGAGAAACCATAGCTATCAAAATCACTGACAATAAAGCTAAGCAACTTGTTGATGTCAGTGGTTGGAGAAAGGCAATGAGAAATGCATGATGTCATGTTGAAATTCTATATTCATTGCAAGCGAAAATATCTCTCAACTCTCTATATAGGCTACAAAGAAAATCAAGCATCACTTTCTTACACGTATGTCTGATGTGGGGAATATTTCAATCCAGTAAGCTTTAAAAGTATTCTCTTAAAATATTACTGTAGCATTGACAATATAAAAATCAACTTCCTAGAAGTTGACTTTTCCTGCAAATTTTGAATTGCTATCTTTATATGTACGTAAACATACAAGAAGACAGAATGAAAGGAAAATCCTGTGGAAAAACAGTACTCGATTTGTCATCGCATTGCCTTAAAGTATTTTTCTTTTTAAGCAGACCAAGTGTTAAGACAGCTCCATAAACATCTAACTAGAATTTTCAGCATTCTGAAATCCTCGGACTGAATTCTGAGCATCCGATCGACTTCCTAGTGTAGACGGGGAAAAATCACACTCTGTAATTTTAGCTCTTTGTGGTTGAACATAGGAACTGTGAGACATTGTTTCCTCTGTCAAGAGGGTTTACTTCTGCAAACCTGTATTTCAGAAAGATTGCTGGTTCTGAAAATGAGGGGTGGAAAACAACCCTGCAACCCTTTAGTGAGGGGAGGTGAAAATGCTGCTTTTGTGGGTATATAGTTTGCTATAATGATTCTTCCTATAACACAGCATATATTTCCCTAATCTCAAAGTGCTAAAGAGTAACAGTTACTACTTTAGAAAATATTAAACACAGTTCTCCTTTCCTTCTCCTTAACAGTCTGATAAAGACAATTCTGATTTTAGACATGTAACAAAAGGCAACCTGGAACTTTTTTTCATGTACAGCAATACTTAATTAAGCCAAGGGAACTGATGTATGTGTTGTATTACACAAAAGGTTAGCACTATATTAAGGAAGCATCTTTTTGGTATCTGTAAATTTATCCAATCTTGGGTTTGCTTAGACAGGCTGGGGTTATAGTAGCAGACATTCAGGTATTTCAGAGATAAACATACAAAAACACAGATCTGACTGTATTTTTTATTTATATTGCATAGCTAATAGCAAAGTTTCCTTTTGGAATTTTTGTTAACAAGCAGATTTTGGCAAGATGCTTTGAGTTTTCACTTCATCCCAGGACATGTTTTAGATTTTGGTCTTGTCAGACAGACATGTATTTTGAATGCTTTTTGTAGGATTTCTGTGTGGTCTGAGTGGTGCTAGAAAGTGCCTGGGAAATTTAGCTGTTGGTTTCAATTTGGCCCTCTCTTGTACATGAAGCACTTGAGCAACAAAAATACACTTTCTAGACCACTGCTCTGTTCAGACACTCTCCATGAGCATCTTACAAATATAAGATCGTACACTTCTAGGCCACAAATTCCCAGAGCCAGAGACAGCAGCAAATACCATTCATCTTTCTTGTAGGTGGTATAAGGAAAGGAAAGCAGATATCTGTTATGTGAAGAACAGCTGTCATATCATATCCCTGCCTCACTTATCTTTTCTGCAATGTCACATATCCATTGTGCTTTTGATAGTTTACAGGTACAAAGCTGCTTTTATCATAGATATCAAATACTCCTCACACACCTGCTAAGTCCTTCTGTGTTGGGAACACCTGTCTTCATATTACACTGCCATACGACATGAATAAAAATCATACTGTGCTGAACATTATACAAATCCACTATATAATTCATCTGAGAGATTGTCTAAAATTAATCAGACTGATGCACCAAATAAACTAGTTTGCAGAGTACAGGAGTCCAAGGAAATTAGGAGAAATACTAGTCATTGTTAAGTCTAGTTTAGAAAAACAAAACGTTTGGGGCCTCGTCCCCTGATGACTGAAGATTGGCATTAAAACCTAGCCACGTGTTTCTCAGGAACCTGACTTAAAAGATGGCAAGTGTCATATTGAATTATACAGGTGCAGAGGATGGAACAGCTAACCCTAGACCTGTCCCAAGTTGTACACTGCATACAAAATCCAGAACTATTTGGTTAAGTGTCTTAGGATTTTCAAGCTTCACAGCTGTTGAGAGTTTTGAAGGTAGGTGCTAATGTCTGTCTGGTTTTCCTTGTGCATTTTCTTTAATGTATCAAAGGCAAGGTTAGGTGGAAGTAGACAGAAAGCTACTTGTTAAGGTAAAAATTTGGTAAATTGTGGTGGAAAAGCTTAAAAATGGTCTGTGATCCTGAGAAGTGATACTTTTTATATTGTTCAATACATTCACATTTCCCTTCTGTTCCCATCCTTTTACTTCTTACTAGGCTCAAAGTCAATTTTGGGAAGCAAGTGAAGTTCACAGTATGCCCACCAGATGGGATTTTGCTGTCCCTACTTCTTATCTCAGCTTTCTAGCCTGTAATAAACATCCTACAAAAGATAGTTATTAGTGCATATCACACTTTGACCTTGTATTTCTCAGGCATTCCTTCTAAATGTTTTTTATAAATGGAACTGAAAACAGAATACTGCTGTTGCTGTTTACAGTGGTGGTTTGTTGTCAAAGAAAATAAAAACAAGTTGGTAATAGAGCACTTAACACATGCACTTTTCAGGTTTGGGGTTGGGGGGGGGGGGAAGGGGTGTTCAGTATTGCAGAATTATTCCTCCCAGCTGCAGGGCTTTGGGCTTGCCTTTGTTCAACTGCATGAAGTTCCAATTAGCCCATTTCTTCAGCCTGTCAAGGTCTCTCTGGATGACAGCACGACCCTCTGGTGTATCAGCCAGTCCTCCCAGTTTGGTATTAGCAAACTGGCTGAGGGTATGCTCTGCCTAATCATCCAGTTTATTAATGAAGATGTTGAACAGGGTTGAACCCCATATTGACCCCTGGGGTACACCACGAGTTATTGGCCTCCAGTTAGACTTTGTGCCACTGTGCTCAACTGTTCAGCCAGTTTTCATACCACCTCACTGTCAGCTCGACTAGCCCATACTTCACCAGCTTCACTCTGAGGATTTCATGGGAGACAATGCCAAAAGCCTTACTGACCTCAAAATAGACAATACCCATGGCTCTCCCATCATTTATCAAGCCAAGCATTTTATTGTAAGTTATCAGGTTGGTCAAGCATCATTTCCCTTTATGAATCCATGCTGACTACTCCCAATCATCTTCTTGTCCTTCATGTTTTGTCCTGCATGTGAATTTTCTCCAGCCCCACCTGTTCTTTAGTTCAGACTCCAGCTGCAAACAGGGAGTTTTCTCTGACTGCTGTCCTTGAAGGGAACGTGCTGTCACCTAGTACTTCTTATCTTCTTTGCATCTGAACTCCATTTGCTGTGACCATAATATCTTTTTCCACTCTTCTGCTTGCCCAGCTGAAACCACTGGAAGTGGCCATTCAAATCCTGACAGGGAGTAAGTTAAATATACCACACAAAGTTTGACAACAATGGGAAATAATTTTGTTTAAACAAAGGTCACCATTGGCTGTGATAGTGGCAGCATGTCACATATAATTCATTTATTCCTGTTTTTAAATTAAACAATCTGTATTCTGACAAGTTTACTAAGGAGTAAGAAATATTTTTGTTTCATTTTCAAGACATTCTGATGCTTTGAAAATTTTTCTTGTTTTGAGATGGAACAAAATATATATTTAAAAGGTTGAATCTTCATGGAAGATAAATGGTGTACAAAAAACCCGCCAAAACATCAGAGTTATTTTAAACATCCAAATTTGGCTTTATCTAGGATTTTCTGAACTTTGATAAGAGGACAAAATAATATGCATTTTTAATGCAGAAAAATAGACATATGTTCTTTGTCATGTGCAAAGACTGCTGATTATTGGTTTGTTATGTATTACTTTAAAGTGTTAAGAAACTCTTCTGCTTATCATATCACAGTTCTGTCATCATTCTGATTTCATACTGAATTTAGTTTCCTACAATCAATCATAAATCAAACCTGTAACTTAAACTTCACACATGACCATAAGAAAGGGGGCAGAGGATGGAAGGGAGCAGGACTATAAATCTGATTATAACAGTCTTTGCACTAACTGTGAGAACATTACTAATTGGTTAAAAAGTCTAAGATCATTTAAAGACAAGCCTAATGGAAAGCTCCAAAGTCATTAAAAACAGAAGTAAAACACTAATCTGAGTCTGGCTGGTTTAGTGCTAGAACTGGAATATACACATATATACTTTTGGAAGTTCATGGCTGCTCATCTGGGATAAACCAGTGCTCTATGTTGACGTAGTAATTCTCTCCCTGTAATACATTGGTTCTACATCTGATATTTGAAGCTAAATAAAATGTATTTGGCCACTTGAAAATAAGGCACAAATTTGATACCGTACTGTCTTAAATATGAGTTATTCTGCAGGTAAACTCTGTTATAAGAGAAGGAAGTTTTGGTTGCCAAGTGGTGCTGACATACCTCTTCACTTGATAACTGGGGAACTCAGTCAAATTCCATGGAAAGGTTTGTCAGGATTTAAAGCTTCCAGACAAATGGGATTAGAAAAAGATTAATATTTAGAACACTGTAACTTTACAGACTAAAAGCCAAACATGCTTTTTGGAGAAGGGTGAACAGAGATTGCCTTAGATTTTCTCTGAAAATTCACACTTAGATGTACACATCTTTTATTCCTGTCATTTGCTATGGTTATGCACCTCTCTGCATCCTGATTTCTGCTGCAAGTTTAAGTCACTGAGATGTAGTCATGTTCTCAACTGCTGTAACTTTTCTGATGTGACTAGAAAGAAATAGTCCATTCTGATTTATAGCTGTAATGCAAATATGCATAAGCAAGAATTTGAATAAGATCTGGCTTAAGTATCCTGTCTCTTATTGTTGCTGTTGTGAGAGAGGGTGGGTTTTAATGGCTGGTCTCAATTTTTTTAATTCATTTTATATTTAAGACACATTGAAAAGGAGTAAGAAATGAAATTAAACTTTATGGACTGGTGGAACTTCATGACTTCTTATAACTTGAGTTTGCATGAAATAAAAAATACAAAAGAAAACCTTCTTGAAAATAAAATTTTATTTCAAATTTAAGTTGGGCCTTTGGAATTCAAGAACATAAGTGTAGCTGATGGGAAACTGTTTAGAGACATTATTCTTGACTCATAACAAACAATGGTCTCCAATACAGCTATGGGTATCTATGGCACAGATGTTTCTTGCTCCATCAGAATGGAAAGTAATGAAAGCAAGGAAGAATTCTGTTCTATCACTTGGCACGGCATTAGTTATTGCACTCACTCTTCTGAAGTATATATCGTGCCTTTTGAAACTAGAGAGGCAACAGCTATCTGGGAAGGAAATGCAAACTCAGCAATGATGTTTTCAAATCAAATATAAAATATCTGGAGTTAGGACATGCTCCATAAACTTTCCTGCCTTGGAAGTGCATACATCACCGGAAAGCCTCTCCTTTCTGAGATGGTGGGGTTTGCTCTTCACTGCTTCTAGGAGAAGGGTAATTTACATCTGCATTTTATTTTATGAAATATGGGAAGGATGAAGATTCTTCCTCTAAAACAATCCATGCATACCCATATGAATAAAAATAACATGATGAAGCCTTTACTTGAAGCATGTAAACACAAAGATTGATTGGTATAGTGTTGCTATGTAAGTCACCTGAACAATGGCTGTGTTACTGCATCCTCTCTGGAGTTATAAAGGCTGATTCAGCTGTTTTATTGGCATATAGATCATGGTTAACTTACTATTTATTAAGCCTTAGGAGGACTTTTTGGCAAGTCCATTTGGCTTGCAGTAGGGAAATCTATGCTACAACTGCTTAAACAATATTTGGCTTACTTACAGTACAGTAACATCATTACCTGCATTGCCAGGGTCTTGTTCCAGAGCGTTACATGTGGGGCGATGACATCACTGTGGTTGTTTAACATTTACACCTCATCTGCTGAATCATTCTGGAATGAGAAATGTACCTTTAATGTAAAACTCTCAATTACACATCATTTGCCTCCCCATATTAAAAGAAAGGAGTCATCTTATAGGATTGTTCATGATGATCTCCCTGGAATCTTTATAACACCTCACACTGTAAGACAGCATTTCTGTAGCACTTCATCATCATGGTTTTCTATCACCTAATAGAATTAATGATTAGTTAGGAGGACCAACTCTGTTGGAGGTGAGTTGGCGAGAGATCCAGAACTTTAGACTTCTAAAGTTGTATTAGCCTATAAATTTGTTAATTACTAAGTAGAGAGGTACACAGGAGAATTACAGAGCTCTGGTTTGTATATGTGATATATGCAGCCTAGCAACATCTCAATTCCAGTATTACTTATGTCAGTTGTAAAGAGGTTTTAGCATGTGATGAGTCAACGATAGTGCATTTGACATGGGTTAATACTCTTGGTCTATTTTCTGTACAGTGGATCCATTTCAGAAAACAACACTGGGAATAGGACTAATTATTGTCCTTAATTATAACGTCTGCACAGAAGCTGTAGACATAGGCTGAACTATTGTCCCACCTTTAATATGGTCACTACAGTAAAGGACTGAGACATTTGGGGAGTTGTGGTAGATTGCATAATCACTATTCACTTCAAAGGAATTTCTTCTGTTTTGAAAGATTTTACTTGTTTTGAAAAAAATCCTATTAGTTTGGGCAATATAGACGAAATACTATTTCTCAACAGCTATGAAACCATTAAGTGTGGCCATCTGAGTTGCTAGATTTCTGAAAGAGACTATGCTCCCTAAAGCATAGCTTGGGAGCAAGGGACTGCATGCACTTTTGCTTCTGATCTTTTCTGGGTGTGTGCTAGTAAAATCTCTGTAAAAATTAGTGACCACTCTCCTCTTCATGAAAACCAAGGTGCTGTTATTTTCCTTGTTTCCTAGGCTGCAATAAGCACATGAGCACAAACATTTTCTCTCATTTTCTCTTACTTTAACAAATAGTTTTGAGAAATCTTCAGATATGCAACAAGTACAAACCGGGCTTTATGGATCCAAAGGTTCTTTTAGGTGTTTGTAAGGGGTACTTTAGGAGACCATCTTCCATTTTTTGAGAAGGGCATTCTTGCATGAAAAGAGTGATAAATTTCTGTCTCCCTTTTCCCATTTCTTATTCATCAAAGTCTGGTGCCTACAACTTTAGACTTCACAAAGCTCAAAAGGCACAGAGGCAATAAGCAAAAAGGCTGGATTATGCTTATGGAGGGAAGGTCTTAGTACTGTTAGCTGTGTTTTGCAGGGATAACAAACACAGGAACTAGGTAGGACTGGAGGACATTCAGGCTTGGAAGAGGGGGTTCAGAGTTGGCATGATTTTGACCTGGAATACATCTCTTTCTGATATGCAAACTCTTGGTTTTTTTCCTGGAGATAAACTGACTACTTCACATTATGTTAAGGTTTATCGATTCTTGCCAACGCAAGTGCAATGCACCACAGCTACTGTTCTTTCAAATTAAGATGAACAGAAAAGCAAACTAGATGTTAGAGACTTAAAATAGTAATAATGATTACATCTGGGAGACAAACTCTGAAAATAAACAGAAAAAGTAGTTTCTCTTCTGTAGTTTCTAACACTTAAGCATCCCAGCATCTTGGCCAGTTACATTAATCATTGCCAGTGTCATTATGGATGCTAGAAGCAATGTTACAGTAAACCAGACACTCCTGGGTAAGCTTTGCAAATGCATGACTGTAGCCAGAAGGAATAGGTGAGCAAAGCTATAAAATTCCACCAACCTCATAAACAGAAAAAAAACATGTTTAAAAACAATCTGTAGCAATGGTTGTCTCATATTTGTACAGCTCCAGCCCTAATGTCACTGGGAGTCTCTTAGGCATTATTATCATACAAAAAACCTAAGGGATGTGGACATGCACAGAGTTGGGGTAAATCTTTTTGCTTTGGGTCCCAGGCAACTAAATTTAAAAATTAGTATTAGTTATTTGCAATGGTCAAAAGCTAAAGATGAAGTTGCAATGGATAATTATCAAAGGTACTTTGAAGACCTCACAGTTTGGTGTAGGTGACTGAATCGTTATTCAAGTCCATCTTTGTCTTATTTTAGGCATGCATGTAAACAACTGTGGTCTAATCGTTTTTGTTTGTAACGTTCTGTGAGTTTGAAATAAACGTATCTCAGTATGAACATGAAACAATGTCCCCTATTACAAAATTCATGCCCCATATTGTTTTACATGAAGTTTTGAAAAAATTTGTGGTACAAGGGTGAATTGGATGTATAGAATCACTTAACACTCAGTCTTGTAGTCTTAAGTCTGAAATATTGTTTCAGTTGAACTCAGTAAATTCTTCTCAAAAGAGTTAGTTTTACTTCTCAAAATTCTGTTTTGCTTCAGAGTAATAGACCCTGAAAGTGACTTCACTAGCCAAAAAGCAGCAAGCAACTGCTTGAGAGAGTCCATAGTATGGTAACAAATTTAGTAGTGAAACCACAAAGGGCATATATAGCACACTATACAAACCCACAACTTTCGCAGAAGATTGATTGCATTGGACCAGGTAATAAATATTTTTCTGCCATTTCAGTTGTAGAAAAAGGCTACTGTAATTTTTAGAAATGTTTATTACACTTTACTCAGATGACATAGACAGGATTTTTATTACTGAAACAGAGTAGTACACAAAGTCCTATTGAAGGACTTCACCTTATGTTTAAGGCTGGTGGTACACAATGTTGAATGCTGTTATGAATAACCCTGTCTTTCAGACGGGTATTAAACCAAAGCCATTTTTGCTCACTCATCTCAGGAAGGGCAACAGCTTAGATCACCTTGCCTTTATTTAATCCTTAAAGTGCTACTAAATTTCTTCTTCTAACTGTTGCCCTTAATGATTGCAATCCAGGCTCTGGAGCAGGGTAAGTTACAAAAAATCCCCAAGGAAATTGTGCTTGTCCTTAGACTTTCAGGCTTCTGATGTGTTTGTCACTGAATGTATTTCAGTTCTCAGAACCTTTTTATGTATTTTCAGTAGTGAGAGAGTGATCCTACCTTTTGCCTTCTTTAATTATACTCATTATAGAATCAGAGAACAGAGAGTGACAAGACTCTAACAATTTACTGTTGCATTTGAATGCTAACAATGCTGGTGAAGTTTTAGCTGGTATGAGGGCTGGTCTGGCTAGGGACTACTGAAAGATTTAAGCTTTTTGCTACGCTGAAAGACTTTGCAAAAGGCTGGAAATTAGATGTCCCTTGCTGCAGGTAAAGAGAAATACTCAAGAAGTCATTAAATTCCTCTCAGCCCTTATAGCCTTAAGCTTTTCCGACAGGCAGGTGTACCTGAAGCTGCTGCATCAGCCCAGGGAGTTGGGTAAAAAGTTTCTGGGGGACATTCCAAAATTCATCTCTGTGACCCTTCAATTTCTGCCCAATCTAAAACCTTCTGATCACTTACCTGTGTCTCCAAACATGTCTTCCCAAAGAAATCAAGGTATTCATTGACAAATATGGAATGTGAACTACTTGGTAGCTTTTGTTAGTTGAATTCCCAGAACAGGTGCCATCGAGCTAAGTAAAATACAGAGTCAGGTGCAACAGATTTGCTGTACCTTCCAAACTATAACTTGGTACAATCAAAGCTTTGGCACATTAAGCACTGCAGCGTAAACAGATAATGATTTCAACTATTCAGGATTTTTATTTTGCTTTTTTACCTTATGATATATTGTTGCATATAGTTTTTTCAGGCAAAAAAAGCCCTTTAATCACTTTGATTTGCTTCATGGTTCAGAATCAAAACAATATTGCTTTTTTAAATACTGAAAAATTACAGATTCCAAATCCTCATTCCTTTGAATGCCACAAAAAAAATTTTCCTCAAGTCTATGTAGTACCACCTGGTTTCACATCCAAACAGTGCAAAACCACAGATTTTTGTGTTTCCTTGATACAAACCCATAAGCTAGTTGACATTCATTTGGGATCAAGAACATCTGGTATTAAAAGATGATCAAAACTGGCCAAAAATCCTTGCTGTTATAAGAGGTTTATGACTTTCAGTGCCTATACACAGAAACTTCTGACTAACAGCAAACAATAATGTGATTTGGTCTGTAAAATCCACACGTCCCATTCTGGTTTTAATTTTAGGATTGTAACTCAAAGCAATTCTTGCAATTTCAATGGGATTATTAATCCCAAGGAAGAAAGTAAATGAGAACAGACCGTAAGCCATGTTGTTACAAATCTGTTGTTTAACGACTAACTCTTCTTATTCCAATTTAACTCAGCTGGATAATTTCCAATTAGCTTCCTTTTCTTTAAAAAAAAGGGGTGGGGAGTAGGAAAGTTGGGGATGAGAGTGGTTAGATTAGTATCAAAGGCCTGCTAGGGCCAATGAATCCTGTATCTACCAATGAATATTAAAAGAAATTATTTCTTTAAAAGCAAAAAGGTGGATCCACTGCTTTCAGCTTAATCTAACACAGATAGTAACAGAAATGCAATTTTTTTACATAAGATACATCTGTAAGCTCTTCCCCCCCTCCCCTGTGTATATCAATATATGATAACAGTTTAGTCTATTTGTTGTTTGTTTCTGGAGCTTTTGTGGTGTGTAAGTAAGGACCTTAAGACCTGCTATGCTCCTTTCCCCTTGAATTTTTAATAATAGAAAAAGCAGTAATTTAGGCCTGTCAACAATTTCTAGTTCTTAAGCAAGAGTTAATAAATAAAATATTTGTGCTGATTATAGGTCTATCGTCAGATAACATATCAAATTCTTCTATTACATCACTTTGTGGTTAAAGTTTGAAATATAACACACCATATGGTGGTTTGCATTCAGTTATGCAATGAACACCCCTGTGCATTGTGAACTCTGTATTTTCAGATTAGTTTGGTTACTATGAAACTCTTAACAAATAAAACTCTGTTGTAATAATAAAACGATCTCTTCTCCTTAGATGTGCTGACAAGGTTATGTCCTTTTTCTCACTAATCTGAGTCTAGACTAGCACTAAGAATCATTCCTGTCGACTCTCACTGGCTTAATTTGATCAAATAGCTTAAAAGGCTTTAGTGCAGAATGGAATAATGATTTATGTTTGTGCTGATACAATTATATTTCTTTAATATCTTACCCTTAATTATGAAAAGAAAGAAGTCAGTCTTCATCTAGTAACTTCACTGTAAAACAGGCTTGGATCAGTTAGTCCTTTCTCAGTATTCTCTCTTCGAGCTGCTGGACAACATTGTGATGAAAAAATGCCACAGGTATGTAGAGAAAAAGCCTGTTGATGATTGCTTTGTTAATAGACTCATGTTTTCAAGCTTGTCAGCCTGTTCCTGATAGGAACAGTTAGAAGTTAGAAGAGTTTATAAGTCAGACTTTTCCACTTTGGACACTACTGTTTGTCAGATCAAACAGCAGGACACTTTACTTTCATTTGATTTTATTATTTTTCTCATTCTGAAAGGCCCGGTCATATAGTCCTTTTCAGTATTTTCTTTTCAGAACTATGTAAAGAGTATAACATTTATAAACAATGAAGTTAAATAATGAAATACAAAGATGAACTGGAAACAAAATCCAGTTCTTCTATCTCTAAACCAGATAGTAAATGTGTTTCCAGTGGATTGTTTACTGCCTGGAATAGCCATAGTCACACCCATCCTCTGAATTCAGCACTGTCTAGGGGACATGCAGAAATATACCTCCGAATTAAATTCTCAGAATGGAAATATGGAATGTCGTCTTTGATACAAAGGCCCTGTATCATTCTTTGATTGATTTGGCAATCCAAACCTCAGTTATTGTTTCCACATTGGTTTTATGGGAGGTGTAAGGAACAAAGTAAATTCTTTGACACCTGCAGTTTACTTATGAGGTGCAAAACTCCCCACGTAAATTTTGGGGCTTAAGCTATGCTAAAAGATGCTAAAAAGTAGCCTTCCACTTTTTCACTGTGTACAGAAAATCCATAGTTTGTGCCTTTATTCAACTACTCAAAAATCATTCAGAACTCTGGTTTCTGACCCACTAATAGTTTTTTCAGGAATTAACTTACAATGTCTTCTGCAGAAATATCCATACAGCTGTTTCTGAAGTTTCTATGAATATTTGTACCAGTGACTTTAATTTCCCTCATAGAACGGCATCAAACAAAAAATTACTCAAATGTGTTACAGTGAAAGGGCTAATGATGTACCTTATGACCAGTGCAGAACAACAAGCGATGAAGACAACAAAACCCCATAAACTTAACACTGTCCACAAAATATAATGTAGGGGCCATCCAAATAGAAATTAGTTTGGGCAAGAAGTAGCACATTAGTAGATTCCAAGGGATTGGACACCTATTTCCTCTACGTCTCCTTGCTACCTTTTGTTCAACCAAGTTCGTTCCAGAAAGTGGATAGCTTCAGAATCAACACAAAGTGAAGTTCCTTGTTTGGATGCTATGGTATTAGTGTGATCTTCATAGAGCCCTATGTGTCCCTTTGTTTTCAACTGTATTTTCATATTGCTTCTTGATTTTTCTGTTTTTACAATGTTATCTCCCTGCAGTCAGAGAACACTATGGTTAGATTTTTTTCCCACCATATACATTTACAAAATATTAATTTGCAGTTGAAAATAAAGGGAAAAAAATGGCATGTAAACCATGAACTTTTTTGTAAGTCTCCATTTCCAGAAGAAATATCATGAGGGGAAACTACTAAGTCAGCCAGTATAAACTGGATTGGGCAAGTGCCAGTGGAACAATCTGGAAAAAAAGGCAACACAAGCAAGAATGTGTTTAATCTGGATGTATCCCAGGTTTACATAAGTATACAGAAAACTGCTGTATGAGAGGAACAGGATAATTGATGTCACAGTGATATAAAGTACATCCTTGACTTTCTGCATATTTAGCTATATCTACCCAAGTTATCTTACAATGCAGTGTCTTTTCATTAAACAAGTGCAAACCACTGCAAGGGAGCACATTGTTCTGTTTCACCCCCATCTTCAGCTCAGAGCTTTCAACAACCAAAAATGTTCTGGCAGAATCATAACACCAGTATATCTATTGGCGTGATGAGCCAACACATTTTGCAGGTACATATATCTTCCATTAAAAAATGAAAAAGTGTGGATCAGTACTGTGTCCCAAGACCTGTTGAAAGCTAATAAAATTTGCCTGAACCCTTTCAGTTGCCATCTTCACAAACCATGGTTCATGCAGTGAAAGCTGGCTTATCTTTGACTCCAGTGTATTAGTGCTGCTTAACTCAGTGGAGGACAGCTGGATATTTTCACAGTGTTCAGAGGCATACTGCGTAGTGCCTTACACAGAATGCAAGAGGTGTATTTTTTCCCTCAGGAACCTACATCCAAAGTGCTTGTCTAGACTGCAGAGCATAGCTGTGTCTGTGTTTCTATATGTGCAAACAGAGACCAGACAAGAGGCTGAGAGGCCAAATTCTACCATCACCTGGGAATTTTTCCAGCAACCGCAACCACTGTGATTTATAATCCCAGACACTGCTGAATTGTAAAAGAGGTCTAATCATGTATCAATGTGACCAAAACGCAAAGAATGGTAAATGCCAGAATTGCCTGTCAAACTGCTAAATCTCCAGTCTTGATCTTATCTTTAACCTAGGCCTATGTTTGGTAAGCATGAACTAACTGTTAGCTGCTTCCACTCACTCTTTTGCTTAATCATCTGTGTGCCTTTTGTGACAATCGAATGTGGAGAGAAAAAGAAGTTACTTTCAGCAAAAACCCAAACTGTTCTCATCATATCTGCCATGATCAGAAAAGAAAGATGGGAGTTGATATTCACGGTCTCTTGAAATTCTCCAGTTTACAAGACAAGTCCAGGTCTTGAAATTCTCTCTTTGGGCTTCTCTGGTCTGTCACATAATAATACAGCCCTAATGTATGCGTATACCTGTGTCAAGCGTGCCATCTGGATTTGTTCTAGCACTGGCTTATTAGATTTGGACATCATTTCCTCTGATGGAGAATACCATACTAAGGGCTACCTATTGAGACAATGGAAAGCAGTATGTCAACTTTCTTTATTGTGGTCAGGAAGGTGCTAGACTTGCCATTCAGAACTTACTTCACAGTAAGCTGTATTAAAGTGCTTAGTGTGCTCCCCTCCTTTGTCAGCTGTCCAGATGCTCCTTTTTTCTGCCAATACGTTGAAAGATGCAAGTGTTTCTGGTGCTCCTTCCAAAAGCTTGGGGCTCCCTTGACTGTGGGGGTAATCAGAACACTGATATGCTTAGCAGTTGATTATTGCTGAAAATGAACAGACAGCTTTCTGGTGGCAGTATGAAAGAACAGAATTAACTTCCTACAGATTTCACAGAGCGCTAGCTGGATAAGGGAGTCTTCCCACAATGCCTGGACTGCAGGAAAGATCGCAATCTGTGGTGACATCCCTTGACATAGAAAATCAGAAAATTGAGAGATGAGAGGACTCCTCTAGTGTGGCCACTCACCAAAAAGCTTCAGGTAGAACTTCCGTGGTGGGTTAATTATAAGAATAAATCCAGAGATAAGCTTGATTCCCAGAGTGTCCTGATCTTGATTTTCCCTCTGTCCTTAATGCAGTACTTTGCCACTTAGAGTAAAATTGATGCTTCTACAATAAAGTACAGCTGTGACATATTATCTTTTCACAAAGACTATTGGAAAGAGAGAAATCTTATACTAGTTTCACCTACTACCAAAAATGTCTGTCTATAAATATAATTATGGCTAAAGTTCAAGCTTTTGATATTAAGAAACTCCAAGTCTGTGGGAGTTAGACCTCTGAGAAACCTGGAAAATAAGACCACTTTTATTCAGATGTTCCAATTACTTTTAGGTGGTTATCTTTCAGTGAAGGAGGACAACTTTATCTATTATATTCCTAGAGACTTTTTCTGTTGACTTTTGATGTTGGAACAGCTGACTTGTCACAGTGAGAAAACTGAACTATTAAGGTAAAGATGTGGAATCCTGCCTCTCTCCATAAAACACTTCATAAAAGAAAAGCCTGTATTTATGGTACTTGCTTGTGTTGAAAAATGATGAATGACATTTTATGACATAAAGTAATTTCACCTGAGATGCTTTTCTAGCCAGAATATGACATGTCCTACCTCCTTTGCTGCAGCTGCCTGAGGGCTTTGTTATGCTATAGACTACAGTAATAACAGGGATGCTCTGCTGGAATATTGTGGTTTCTTTCTGGACACTACAAAATTACATGAAATATCACTTTGCCCAAGTACCTCATCATCTGAGGGTGAAACAATACACATCACATGACAGCCTAAAAACAGCTTTTGTACAAGGCTATATGAAAGCATTTGTTTGAACAGGGGGGTGCGTTCATATTACCTTGGAGGTAAGGATGTTACTGTGCAACAATATTGGAGGACCGTAACTTCCAGGGTGTGTATTCTTTCCATAAATCCACTTGACAGCTATGTATAATTTTCCTCGACTCATCTGCACTGTTCAGTTGTGTACTGGCCAAGACAGCTAAGACATCAGCCAAAGAAGGGGGAGGGAAATGTCTGACTTTTTGTGAGAGACTGAATTGTTATGGATCGGGACACTTTTCCAGCAGCAGATTAATGTGTCAAAGGGAGAGGAAGTAAGTATTGAAAAGATCAGGTGTACTTCTGAGTTGTGTCTGCCAAAGGGTGGACCTGCATAATCTGTCCCATAACCAGCATTATTACATCAGTACTTGCAAGCCTTAGCTTTGCACTTAACATTCTCTAAAATTGAGTGAGCATTTGGAAAAGTCTGTACCATACATATATACATAAATGCATACACCCATACATACTATAGTATCTCAGGAAAGATTACATCAGTTGAAGATTTACCCAATCCATATAGCTGTCATTGTGTTAAACAAGGAAGGATGTTTTACTGAAAGTCTCAAATTGCTGTAGCACATCACAAACTACATGCAGAGGTATGGAACCTATCTTTGCTGCTTTTGCTGCCCTATGGTAGCTCCAGAAATGGGAATCTCCCTTTCTCTGTTTTTTCTTTTGTCTTTGGTATTACAGCAATAAGAGATGACTTAAAGAAAACCACAAATACTGAATATGTTTTCAGGATTTGAATAAGATTCAGTCAGGAAACCTGAGGATTATTCAATTTTTCATGGTCTTGTAACTGGTTGAAAAGCAATACCTAGAATGATGTGATCTTATGACCAATGGTAAAAGAAAATCACATCAGCCTTTAGCTTTGAAAACTAATAGGATTTTACACACTTTACAGATCACCTACCTGTAGCAAAGAACTCTGAGTCTTGTGCAGTGCTCCCTCAAGCTACCTTCAGTTGCTTTCAGTAGCTTGTAAAACTCTGTATGCAATGGTGACCCCTAACAGTAGAACCAAAATTCAGGAGGTGAGAATGAGCAGCTCAGGGAGAAGAAAATGGTTGCTGGGTTCCTCATGACACAACTAGGTGGTCAGGTGCATAGCAAGGGAGCTCAGTACTGTGGTTTTGGTGTACACTTTAGCTGAAGCTAACCCTGTTATTAAGTGGATAAAAATGCAACCATAATTATCCTACTAAGCTCCTCAGTTTGATCCCTACTGATGTTTCAGGCATTGTCTTGGCTTTAAGGCATAATAAATTGTGTACAAATATGTGTAAGGCGTAATAAATTGTGTATAAATAATAACTTGGTCTAAAAGTGTTTAGTTTTAGAAAGTTGGTGTTTAGTGTCCACCCAGGTTGCCAGCAGATGAAGGCTGGAAATTTGGCATTATAAGCAAGGCTGCTGAGCAAACACTACTGCACAGTGGATCTGTCACTACTATCAGAAGTGTTTTTGTAATGTGTATGATTTATTTCACAGTAGTAAATCTGTTCAAGTGCAATTGCCATCTTTTTTGCTTTCCCTGTCAGATTGGTGTTTTTTTCCATGATACAGATGTTTTGTTTTGTTTTTCACATGAGATATATTAGTTATGAGAGAGTTGTTTATAGTTTAAAAAAAAAATCCCCAAACTTAGATTAACATTTAAATCTGACCCTGATATATTTCTTTCTTCTGTCTTCCATGGCTAAATCTTGCTAGTCTGTAAAATGCATAGCTCTAAGGATTCCATGGTAATCCATTTGAATAATAAATCCTTTCCATGTCTCTTTCTGCTTCCAAATAGCATCTGTCAGTATGGAAAAACAGCATGAGATAGCATAGGACCTACATCCCAATAGACCAAGCTATAAAATCTGTCTCTGCAGAGACCAAGAGAAGAGGAACAGAGATGACAGGAAAGATGCTTCTGCCTTTTGATCATCCCAGTTAAATGGAAAGCAGTATTACTAATTTTCTTGTATAAAAACAGGGATGGGACAGGAACCAGAAAATACTTCTCATTTTCTTTCTCTTTCCCTGTTAAAAATATAAAAGAATGATATGGGAAAAATGACGACATGATGAGATGAGATGAGATGAGATGAGATGAGATGAGATGAGATGAGATAGAAGACAGCATAGGAGAACACAGACTATCTGCCACTTTGCCTGTGTCTTCATAGGCAGCCTATTCAACTTTTGATAATAATTCAGCCAGGCCAAGTAAATCACTTCCCTTTTTAAACTAAATAACTTTTCTTTTATGCCACAGTGTAATGGGATAAACCTAATTAAAATTAGCTGTAGGAAATATCATGTGCCTGCACTTTAAAGATAGAATGTTTCAAGTTCAATATTCTTCATTATTATCCTTATTATGAAATAGTTATTTATTTGCCAACCTTAGTGTTTTTTCATGTTCATAATTTATTTGCTATTTATAAAATCAAGAGAAACATAAATACCAAACATGATGTCTCAGACAAAACCTAATTTGCAAATGTACTTAAGCTATTCTTAATTGCATCACACCATGTTTATAATATAAACATAATACAAACATAACATAACATAATATAACCAGTGAAGTAAAGGATAACAGCCAACACAAATGATGACCAAGACAGTGTACAAATATTTTGAAAAATGAAGCCTGACATAAAGATGTAAACTACATTTTTTATTTTACAGATGTTTTGTACCATTACAAAACCAGCATTAGTTAATCCATTTGTAATGTTTTTGTTTTAATGTAGCAAAAAAATATATGTCATATACATATTTCACTTAGGCCAAACTAGCTCTACTGGAATCAGAAGGAACTCCACCCTGTTGAATATAGAACTACATAAGTTTCTATATTTTTTGTTAAATTGAGTAGATAAAAGCCCCAGATTCTTATAAAAAATGTCTTTTGCTGATATTTTTTGTTTATTGATTGGCAAATTGGTCAATATAACACCTATAAAAATATTTTTCCTCTTGTAAAAACTGATATTTCCTATGGAAACACAACTCCTTAGGAGTCATTCTTTTTTTCTTTTTTCACAATAGCAAATTATTGTTGTATTAGATACTTCCATTTCTACAGGTTACAGATTTGAATAAAAATTACGGAGGAACAAAAAGACATTACGTCTCATAATATTTTGATTTAAAACAAAACCTAAAAATCCTGCTAAGTCAGATACTCTCTGCTGTAGCTGTAACAAATAACTGATGAGTATAAACATATTTTTGGAACTAAATCTTGCTTCAGTTAGTTAGTAATCTTTGTAATATGTTTTATAAGCATTCTGAAAAGCCAGCTTCATTAGAAAATCTGAAGCAATGTTAATTTGCTGATCATTAAATGTACTATCATCAGTCATTGTTAACAAAGTATAAGTGCTAATTTGCAGCAGAAAATGCAAGACAAAAGGATGATTTAATTTAATTTTCACTACCACAACATGTACTGTACTATGTCTGAATCAACTTCATGCTAAAGATGGAAAAATGCCAGCGCCTCTAGTGAGAATGGAATCAGAAATGTAAATAATTTTTGCCTGAAATGTGTTTAATTGCAAAATATGAAATTAGTTAAATATGATATTGTCACTAAACAAGACAATGCAAATAGAGAATGTCATGAGGCACAAGTGATTCTGCTCTCTAGTGTGCGAGTCCTAACGCTAAAGACACACTGAGTGACTTGAGGACATAATTACTGTATTATTTAGGTGTAAACTGACTTGATGTACAGCTGCTTAAAACAATCAACCAAATGAAACTTCCCTCCTAATAGGCCTGTTCATGGCGTTTATGACAGTCTTTCACCAGGAGTATCTGGATTCCTAGAGGACAGTAGAACCTTACCCAGAACTCTCTCTCTGCTGCAATATTCCTTTAAGCTACAAGTGGGCTCCTTTTCTTCAGTCTTACAGACAGTCAGATCTTTTGGCAGATGTCCTATGTCTTGTCCATTTCTTTGTTTTTAAGGGCAAATAAACACAAATGTACTTTGCCACTATGACCCTATCAGGAACCTTTCCTTCCTTCTTAGCTGGCTGAATGTATGAGTAAAGTAAAAAGTCCACTGCTTGATTAATATAGTTAATTTAACTTTTCTTAAAAAAACAAGACAAAACAAAAAAAACAAACACACACACATGCAGTTTTTTCTAAGTACCAGAATGAAAACAACAAAGTTGTCAATCTAGTTATAGGTATCTTGTCTTTTCATTTTAAGGACACACTGGTCATTCCCTTTTTTACTTTTTTAAAGACAATCTTTCTCTTATCATAGCTGACTATGAACATTTTCGCACAGCATGGACTTCTTTCTAATTCTTGTATATTTGGTTGATGGCTTCAACAACCTGAGTCTCTGACAGTGTAAAATAGGATTTGATCATGCTGGATTATGTGCTTCATATGGTTTATCTGCTGGAATAAGTGAAGGAATAGGCATGACACAAAGTTCAAAATGCAGAAAAAAACAATGAAACTTTGTAAATGTACAGAGTGATGTATAGATAAGAAATTCCATGATGTAATAGTCTTTTGGAATGGTAATTAAAAATTGTCGGTTTTCTACATGTTAATCAAGCAATAGCTAGTGTAACCTATAAATAAATCCTTAAACAGAGCACAATTTCCTTTGTACTTGGATCAAATCATCCTCAGGCTTTTTTGGTCTACTATCGTGTTGCTGAGAGAACAGTAAACGTGAAAATAAATTCTGTAAGTAGTAAGTTAGAGTTCTTGTATTTCTATACTCTGAAGTAAGCAACTTAAGTCTCCACAGGAAATGATAACAGAAGAAATATGGAGAAGAAATAGAATTATCATTCCAAGCTTGCATCTTACTTGGAGCATTCAGAAGTCTTGGGATGTGAAATTAAGTAGAACTCATGAAAATAGCCTGACAGAAAGCCAAGTGGTAATTCATTGCTCTTATGGAAATTATTGCTTGTATCAGTATGCAAAAGTCTGATGCCGGGTCAAGTAGGAAAAAAGAAAAGTAACTCATTCTTCAGCAGTAAGACCAGACAAAGACCATACAAGTCAAGTACATGAATTAGGAAACAAATGGAATGGCCTACTTCATGGTAGTTAGCAGGCTGAATAGAAGTACTAATATAATATACCCTTTATCATGTCCAAAAATATGACCAGATCTAGGCATTATTCTGACTATAATGGGAGTGTCTCTGTTGTTCATAAAGGAGCTGTCAAACCAACCCCACAGCTATAGTGTATATGTATAGCATATCTGTGGGACCAATTGTTGACTTAATCATTTTGGTTACATGCTGATTATAAACCAATAATAAACCCCCCTGCATGCTCAGGGTTTTGCAGTGTTCGCTTCACTCTCCCCCCGCCCCCCCCCCGCCCCCTGCCATTTGTTTGTTTGTGTTTTTTTCCATGTGGTCCATTCAGAAATTGCTAAACAATCCTTATCAAAAAGCAGAATTCAACAGCTCTACAATCCTAAGAAAGTTAAATGTGAGTATGGCTTTGTTTCTTACCATGTTTAAAATACTTAAATGAGATAATCTTAGCAAGAAATGGCAGTGTTCCAGTGAGTCTCATGCAGGACACTTTCTCCACAAAACCTGGCACTGTTTGCATGTCTAAATTTTAGAAAATTCATAGCTCATTTCAAGCTATAGAGTTTTGCATCTTGGCTGGGGTTTTGGGGTGGGGTTTTTTTTGATGGATAGACCTACACAACTGTAGCATGTCACTTTGTCCTGTGGCCACCATTTACCATCTTGTTTACTAGTAAGGCATGTGCTTTGACAAAGTGAGTCTTATGGTAAGTGGTGCTTTCTCCTGAGTAGTCACTGGTAGAACTTCATAGAAGAGTCACCACAGGATTTTCTGTTAGGGAGTTACACCCTTCTTGATGATCTGATCTGTTGCTTTGAATCACTACTTAGCAAGACGCAAGAGTTCTTCAGTAGCCTGGGATCTGGATCTGGCTATTTAATATACACTAACTACTCCTCTAATAGTGGCTAATCATACATCCTTTTATCTCTAAGATTTTTGAGGATTGTTGCTAGCTGAAAACTTAAAACAACCAGATTTGTAGTGGCGATTGGCAAAACAGGTAGTTTTTTAAGCAATGAACAAATCTTTCACTTTGTAATTACAAAAAGTCTTTCTGTGTGGACTTGAATATGGTGCCAAAGGACCTTGTGCACTGAAAATACAGAATTCTTATTTCATCTTCAGGGTTTTGAGAAAAGATAGCTTTGTAAGCAAAGACAAATTCTAGTGGGTTTCTTTGGTTCATTTCTTCTTTTCTTAGTGTGCTAGGAAAGTTTATGATCTGATTAAAAGGTCAGGGAAAAGGGGAAAAAATACCGGAGTTGTGTGGAACTGAGTCATAGAAAAAAAGGAGGCTGCATGATTTTATAAAATGTTCTTTCTCTAATGTAAACCAAACTGCAAGATCAGCTTACTAAAACCAGTTCTTGTCATCAGTCTGTTATCAGCACTGTGGTTATGAGAAAATTCAGATATCTGTGCAGAAACTGAAAGGACAGATTTTACACAAGAATGTAGCTGTTTGTTTGAAGCTGTAGTAATAAACAGATCTGTGATACATGCAGTTTACTGTGGACATCTTTTTCTGCTGTGAAAACAGATCATTACTTATGTGACAGACTTGTCTTTTTCAGGATCTTGATAGACAACTTTTCATTTTTTCTCTGATAACAAGATTAGGATATTGATTTTTACTTCCTTTTAGATTTCTTTCATATTATTGTTATACAAAATATTAATAATTTAGAATTTAGTTACACAAAGCAATTTTAATAAGTTGGAGGTAAAAAAAAACCCAAAATATCTAAATGAAAGTTATTTATATATTGCAGACTGAATTTATCTTTGATGTAGGTTCACTAAATATCACAATTCTTCTTTTCCAATTGTTTTAATATGATACCAATAATACCATCATTTTGTTTGCCTTTCAGCTGTCACTTCCCCAGTATGTGTCCTGAGTTTCTGAGAAGTTCACATTTAGCCCCTAACCATCAGGATTCTAAATAGCAAATTATACTAAATTAGATGGATTCTTTGCCACACCAGTACTCTTTCAACATGAAGGACAAAAAAAATCCTCCTTTACATTTATAATCAAAACATTCCCCAGATTTGGAGCATTCCTAGAGCCTTGCAACAAACCAGCTCTAGTGAAAAAAAGACAGAGGAGAGTACTATCTTTGTGTACTTTCTCCCATCTTGAGACTCAGTGATTCTCTAAGAACGAGAGGCAGCTCCCAGCAGGAGCATAGATGGCAAAAATAGGAGTTGACCTACATTAAACTGAAGAGGCAGTAGTCATTCTGAACAAAATTGGCCTCACTGAGCCTTTTTGGTTGCAGACATAAGTAGGATTAGTGTCTCACTAAATAAGGAGTCAGCTGTGATTTTTAAAGGAAAATTATTATTCATTGAATAGAGGTCTGGATGATGAGAGTGCTTCATCCTCTTCACCCAGCTGGAAGTATCAGTTTTCTTAGAAATACCTATCTTAGCAATGAAATGTACCCAGAAGTTGTTAGACATCTGAAAAAGCATTGCCTATGAAAATACCTGAACTGCTTGCGGTAAAGCTTTCCAAGCCATTTCAGAGTGCTGAGTGAGGAAGAGACCAAATGTTTTGCTGCTTCTTTCCATGCAATGCTAAGTTATTTCTAGCCTTTTTCTGTGATATAAAGGGACCTGTTTGATAAATGCCATTACAAATGTGACTACTCATAATCTAAGCAGTGAAAGAACTATGTACCATAAAAAGAATTTGAAGTTCTGACATATGCATGGCTGAGATCTACCAGTCTTAGGATTTCTTCCTACTCCCCCTGCTTGTTGTAATGGGGAAATTCCTCATTCACAGGAACTATGAGTGGCTGTGAAAGAACACAGACTTAGTTTAAAACCATCAAGTTTTATGTCTCTAAAATACCTAAGTGTAAGTAGGGAAGGAACAATAAAAATAAAGAGGTTATACTTGGCTCTTTTCCTGCCAAATTTCCTTGAAGGTAGGTCTTTGATTCCAGGGTTCGATTTATATTTTCAGTTCAGTCTTTTACCTTGCAGGAAGCTCCTCATGCTATTTTCTGCTTCCCAGGAAATTTCTTTTCACCATCTCTTTCACAGTCTCTGAGGCACAGGTGGGTGCTCCCTCCTCCTTTCAGTAGTCAGCATGTGAGCTACAGAATTTGAGAGTTTTCTTGAAATTCTTGTAGCCTTGAGTTCAGCCTGCCACCCATAAAGCATCTTTCTTCAGACATGCTTATTTGCCCAAGAGAAGGGACAATCTTTTCCCATTTTTTTCAAGAAATCCTACCTGATCTGCTTTGTCTTCTTCTAAAGAAGCATTATATACAATCTGAGAACAAATGAAGAAATTAGACAATTTGTCATGAATAAAAACTTTGTCAAAAGAGAAGGGCAAGAAATCTATTTTCTGTGGGTCAGATTTCAAACAAACCTTAATCAGTTAAGAGAAGAAAATCTTTCTAAAATCTGTGATCCTATTGAATAATTTCTAAATATTCCAACTGAAGTAGTTTTGAACTGATGTTCCATCCAGTGGGACCATGATAATTTAGTCTTATTGTACCCTAAAAACATACATTCTTGATCTGAGATCCTTGACTGATTTCAATGGGTCAGCCACAATGGAAACATGTTGAAATCATTGTGTAGCCATTCTGAAGACCAGAGTTTACTGAAACTTTCAGTATATCTTCTAAAGTAGAAACTATTAACCTGAGAGGAGAATAAAAAATTTGATCAATAATGTGGACATAATCAAAATGGTCAGCAAGGCCAGGCTTTTGTTGAGCACACAGTCAGATCTTGTGTGCAATATTTTAGTGTCACCATGTGCTGTTCTGATAACAGTCCCAAAACTGACATTTGCAGAGGAAGCAAAATGTGCAGATGATAGTAGTTAATAAGACCACAGCCATAAAATATGAGAGTACTGAAGGTGTATTAGTCAATCCAATACTAGTTGAAATAGTCCATGTAGAAATAGGTACAGAGAATTGGTGCAGTCTTACAGTTCCAGAACCTCCTTCTGCTACTACCCTTGCATTCATTTTGGAAAGACAGTGGATTTTCTTTTCACCTATAAGAGGAACTTGATTTAGGTTTGGGAAATATTGTGTATATGATATCAACAAATATTTTTCCCTTCCTTGCAGTTAATTCTGTGTTTAGTACTCTCCTCATAGAATTACCTTACTTTTTAGGACTTTGATTACTGTAGCTGTAGGAGAAACAGTTTTCTTTAGGTTTCTGTCATTTTTCTGTCCTTTTCCATTGTGGTTATAACACACTACGTATTTTCTGATATTAATGTTACATATTTGGTGTACCTCGATAAAAGCCTGACGAAATCCACTTGTTTGTTTCTATCTCTTGGCATTTTCAAAATAACAGAACTCTAGACAACTGTAGACAGTTATTTCATAACTGTGATTGTTTTAGGTATTGTTTGTTTTTTTTCTCTAAGTGAGGAATTATTTCACAAGTGGTTTTCCATTCTAGGTTGGATGAAGGAAATTGTGTACAACCATATGAATATTTGGAAGTTGCCATTTTAAAACTGTCTTTAAAATATTAATCTTGTTCTTTTCTTTACTAATGCACCCACTGTCTCCTAAATTACTTAGATCCTCTAATTTCCTTTCTTGTTTCTAGTTCCCTTTCCCTCTACCTGTGCAATTTATACTGAAGAGCCTGGATCCAATAACACAGATATGGCTGGATCTATCTCTACAACTTTCAGCTTCAGTTGAATTTGCTAGATTTGCACTGAAGTGAATGGAAGCACAGTGTACATACACTGTGCTTTACATAACAGCTATTTTTAGGCCTTATTCAAGTAGCTGGTAGAATAATGAATACATAGCTTCTGAAACTTCAGAAACATATATATTTAACCAAATTTTGGTTAAAAAGACTGTCTGTTCTTGATATTCCTTGTAAGCTATTTGTTGAACACATTTTGAAGAGCTTAAGGAAAACCTTTTTTTTTTTTTTTTTTTTTTTTTTTTGCTGTATGCTTTTTGGTACAGACTGGGAGATCCCTGGGGCTCCAGTATCTACTCACACTAAATAGCCTTGAAAATAAGATTTATGAAGAGAATTCAGATCTGTAAGTGACACTGTGTGTCTTATAATGCAACTAAGATACCAAAGTAATGAGTATCTTGTAATTATTCCTAAAAGTATTCTGGTGCATGGGGGAAGGGAAGAGAGGGAGAGATGGAAACAGAGGGGGCTGGAAGGAATGGCATGGCTGTCTTTATATAAAACATTGGGTTTGTCCCCTTCCCTGTTCCTTTGGATTTCCAGCCTTTTCAAATAACTTCTAAGAATATTGGCTTCTAACAAAAATATGCTTTGTGTTAATATGTGAGGAATTTAGGTCACTGAGCATTGCTCATTTTTGTCTAGCCCTTGAATTAGATGAGGTTTCTAATAGCCACTGCAGCTAATGAAAGTTGTTTCTGTTTTCATTCCAACTTCTAGACAAAGAAATGCCAGGAAAAATCTGCCTGATTGATTGTTGGTTGCTGATGGTTGCCAAACCTAGAAGGAAAACATGTTGCTATCAGATAGCTAGACTGCTGTTCTACCAAGAAATTAAATTACCAGACAAATAAAAGATTGATTGATTGATTGATTGATTTGGAAAGGATTTTTCTGTCCAGAAAACAGATGTGGTAGAATTCTTCACATTCATAATTTTGTTCTCAGCTGTTAAAGTAAGAGAATGTAGTCTAACAAAGTTTTTCTTACACTTTTGGCTGAAACTAGGCAGGACCTGTCTTTCAGTGCCCAGGTATGTGGAGACAATATTGATATATTGGAATATGGATCTTCAACTAGGCAGCCTAGAAGCAGTCATGTTAGGACAGTATTTGTTCAGATTAATAATGTCTGGAAGGATTACAACTGCTTGTTCTTTTTATTAACCAGCTATGAAGGCCAAAGGGCTGTAGATACACTAAGGAGCAATCCTCTGGAAAGTCTCCAGGTATATATGTTGAGGGTCATCAGTAGTTATGGAGTCATTTTATAAGTCATAGAACAGAGTTGGGAAACACTTGTGTAGATCACTGAATGGCAACTGTTTCTCAGAGCAGATTCTTTGTCAGGCCAGATGACCTTTTGATGAGTGGAAAAGGCACCATGTTAACAACAGAGCCAGTCCCCTCTCACAGCTCCTTGTGCACAACTTGCACTGTATTTAATGCATATGACATAAGCAAAATCAAGAGTGTAAAAATCAGTATCATTCCAACATAAATAAACAACCTACAAAAGACCTTCAGAGTGTATCCTACACCCAGATGGTCATGTGCCAGAAGTCTTCTATAACATTGTTGAAAGTAAAAATGTTGATTTTCTAAAGTAGTTGCACCTGCCAATAGAAGCTGACGTGCTTCAATTCTGACGTTAAATATGACCAGTTGGTAGCTTGTTCCCCTATAAATGATATTGTTCGCAAGTAAAGGGAAAAGTACAAAAAGTAAAGCCAAATCCTGAAAAGTAGGAAATGTAGAAACTGAAGTTTCCTACATAAACCCATTTTCTACCTCTTCTGCACGTGCACTAGGAGATCTATTTTCCTTTTCCCCCTCACAAGATTTCTGCATAATTCTGTGCACAGACTGGACAGATTGGGATAGCTCTACTTGGTTTAATTAGCAACTGTTCAATAATTTTTCCTTGCTACTCATTGTGTGGCCCATTTACTGCATATTAGTCAAACCCATGTCTGAAAACAATGTTATTCATTTTCTCTTAAGATTTACTATGGGATATGTCAATGGAAAACAAACACTTCACAAACATTTCATTTTTACACCGGAGTATTATAGTCATTCCCACAGTGCAAATGGCAAACTACAGTACAGACATGAAGGTTGACCAGTCATTAATTTTAAGTGCCAAATTTAAGACAGGCAGGACCTGGATTTTTTTCAGATAACTTAGTATTATGACAAACGTGGAACTTTCAAAGTGCAATCTCTCTATCGCCTTCATCATGAGGGTCCAGGTTTTTTGTGGGTCACATCCAGGAACATAAATATAGACAACCAGAAAATGAAGAACAGCCCATTAGCAGCTGACCTAGGAAAAGTTCAGCTTCAGGGAGTTGTCCAGCACCACACTGAAAGTCTGGATCATATTATTGTCTCGTCCCTTTCCCCAAGGCAGGATTCAGCTGCAGAAATCATGAGACTAGAACTTGGAGAGACTTTCGAAATCAAAAGGCTTCTTAAGATTATATCTTTTTTCTCCAAGGTCTTTGCTCAGAACATGGGGAAAAACAGGATAATTTTTCAACATTTAGCAACATGTATTGTCTGATGTGTTTGGATTTAAGCATTTTGGTTTGTTCTTTATTAATTATTTTTGTAGTGAAGGGCTTCTCAACGTATCTTTCATCCTTTTTGAATAAAATCTTACTGAATAAAAAGCGCAAAAGGGTTGTAATTTTCATTTTTTAAAAAAATGAAGAATGTTGTGAATTTATTTGAAATCAGAACTGGAAAAACCCAAGAAAACTATCAGGTTTTGAGGAAATGGAACTTTTCTTTTCTTTACTGATTTTGGAGTTTATAACCAGTTTTCCTCTGGTTCTGCCTCATTCCCCTTTTCATCTGTGTAGGTAACATTGTCTTCATGTCATGACTCATTCTTTCCCAGAGCAGGTCCACTCTTTTTTCGAAACGACACAGCAGTTTTATAAACTGTACCCTAAAATCTGTGCACAAAGGGCTGAATTAAGATTACATGGGAAATGATAATTGCACTATTTCCCAGCTTTCATCTGCATGCCTTGTCAGATTTAATTTTACCCTGTGTGTGTGTGTGTGTGCATGAGGGAGAGAGAAAGAGCCACAAAGAAAGCAAGTGAGGCTTCAAGAAACAATGTGGAACAGCCTAGTGGTTCTAGTCTGTGGGCATCTTAGTGACATGAAAGAAAATCAGCAGTGTGGAACTGTAAAATCCAGAGTGGAAAGCTCTACTTCTCATTCTAGAAGTGGAGCAGGGATCCCAGCAGCAGTGAGTTGCCATGCTGTACAGAGACAAGGACTACTGGGGGAGAGCTTCCCAGTTGAATTAGTAGCAGTTGTTATGCAGAGACAAATCACAAGACTCAATATAGTTTAGGCTCTCTTGCAAGCTCTGAGAAGGAAATGTGATACAGAAGTGTGGGACTTACTGCTCTCATACCTGATCTATCTTGCATTGTCTCTAATAGACTTTTCTCTTTTTTTCCTGACTCAGTTGTCTGCTGCCCTGGTTTTTTCACCACTCATCTGACTCCTTCAAACTACATTTTCTCCTTCTTTTAGTCTGTTTGTTTAGCTAGTGACAGTTCTTCCTGACTCATCATCCAATTTTTTTCTCTGACTTATTGGCATGTAGTCACCCTTCCAGCCACATGTGTGTTCTCCATTCCCACTGGCTCCAGCTCTTAGTTTCCCTCCTAGGCTCCTTGTTTAGTATTAGTTTCCCACTCTTGTCCTGCTACAGTTCACAACAACCCAGAGATCTTTCAGTTTTCTGCAATTCTGGGCTTTTTGTGGGAAACACAAATGGGATGTTCGCAGAACCTGAAGTGCTGATTCTCTTTTGCTGGCAGGGAAACTCTCTTTCACATGTACAAATCTGCTGTTGGTCATGTTGAGCAGTGTTTGTAAATTTGGCTGCATCTTACTGGGAATGACAGACAGACAGACAGACAGATACATCTGGACTTCAGCAGTACTCTTGTGAAACTGCTTTTCAACAGTGGCTTGTGTCAGTTTTTTTCAGTTTTGTTTTCTTTTTTTCCTTTTTTCAATCAGCATTATTATTATTACTACAATTAATGTGGGTAAACCAACACATTTTGTCTTGTCTTGTTCTCAGAAATGGCTTTCATTTCTTGGCTGAAATGTAAAATAATATATCAGCCTGAGTAGCATGAAAAATATCAGCCTACATCTTACAGGTTGGTAAAGTTTAAGCATCTGAAAATGGGCTTTTCTAAGAGAAGTGTCAGGCAATCTTCAAAAACAGTCACAAGTCACCATGTCGTGCATTAGAAAAATTAATTCTAGATTATTCCACTGTATCCAGAAAAATAAAGCAAAACATAAAAGCCCTTAAAGTGCAAAGTTTCAAATCCTAGAATCTGAACATGTGGCAATTTCAAAAACAGAATGAGACGCAATTAGTTTTTATATGCCTGTAACACATGATTTATTATATTTTCATTACTTTTATGATGCAGTACCTTTGGTAAGTGCACGGCATTAATATGTAAATAACTAATGCACAGTAGCATGCTGGAAGGTGTCAGTTGGAAGTTTTCTTCCTCCTCTGCCCCTCTTTTTGTATTTGCTTTGGGCTGGTTTCAAGGAATTTGGCATCAGTTTAACTTCTGAGGGTTTAACCCATTTATGAACTTTGGAAACATGTCTCCACAAAATCCATTTGTCTGTTATGTTTCCCAAGAATGCTAGAGTTTTCTTAGATAGTGACAAATACTTTCTTATGGCAATAAGCTTGCAGGATGTTAATCTGGGAACACAGTAAAAAAGAAAATTAGATTTGATAGCTTTTAGCTTCCAAAACTCTTTAAATAATTTGAGCTACATACCTCTCTTTTATCTTTCATTTTTATAAAAAGTATGATTATGTTAAGGACATTTTGAGACTTGGATTTTCTTTTAGTGAAAAATAAAGCTAAAACGCATACTATTGCTGTAAATCACAACTCCCGGTTTTACAAATCCTGTTGACTAAAATCTTTACTAAAATACCATTATGGTTTTAAACATCTGATGCTGGTCTTCAGACCTCATGCACTTTACAAAGATACTAAGGCACTGCAAAATTGAATGGAAGAGTTCTGGTTTTGTTGCAAGCATATGGCTCTTACAATTAACTGCTTAACAAAATATTTCTCTTACGCCTCTACTGTTGTGTTCCAATCTGTCCAAAGTGAATTCATCCTTCCCTTGTGTTCATTGTGACAATGAGAGGAATTCATGGGTATACTTTTTTAACTTCTAGATGAACATTTGAGAATCTAATTTGAGGGTTTCTGCAATCAAATATTAAATCAAGGGCATCTTACAAATTTGGAGCTCTAGTTAGTGTTAAAAATTTCTAAGTGCATCAGCTGTTTAGGGGAAATTTATACCCTGCTTTCAGTGACTGGTCCTTCACAACTACTTATTCTGGAAGGTGCCTTAATGTGAAGAAACTCCCACCTTTCAA
This sequence comes from Astur gentilis, assembly GCF_929443795.1. Taxonomy (NCBI): domain Eukaryota; kingdom Metazoa; phylum Chordata; class Aves; order Accipitriformes; family Accipitridae; genus Astur; species Astur gentilis. The sequence continues at coordinate 2,143,885 of NC_064911.1, read as the reverse complement.
CACTAAACAAAAACATTGGCCCAAGAACAATCACAAAGGGAAACTCTTTCAGATCTCTTCAGCTGTTTTTTGCTGTTGCAAAGTATCTTCTCCAATTACTCTGAACTTCAGATCATCCACATTAGTTTTTGGTGACAGTCTCTCACACCATTCAAAACAAATGCTGAACAAAGAAGGACATCAAACTATTAGTGTGTCTAGAGCAGAGCGACCAAGATGGTGAAAGGTCTCAAGGGCAAGACTTATGAGGAGTGTCTGAGGTCACTTGGCAGCTAGTACAGTGCTATGTTTTGGTTTCAGTATGAGAAGAATGTTGATAACACACTGATGTTTTCACTTGTTGCTCAGTAGTGTTTATACTAAATCAAGGATTTTTCAGCTTTTCATGCCCAGCCAGTGAGAAGGCTGGAGGGGCACAAGAATTTGGGAGGGGACACAGCCAGGGCAGCTGACTCAAACTGACCAAAGGGGTATTGCATACCATGTGACATCATGCCCAGTATGTAAACTGGGGGAGCTGGCCTGGGGGGATCACTGCTTGGAAGCTGAGTGGGCATCCGTCGGCGAGTGGTGAGCAATTGCATTGTGCATCACTTGTTTTGTATATTCCAATTCTACTATTATTATTATTATTGTTGTTATTTTCTTCCTTTCTGTTCTATTAAACTGTTCCTATCTCAACCCACAAGTTTTACTTTTTTTTTCCCAATTCTCCCCCCCATCCCACTGGGTGGGGGGAGTGAGTGAGTGGCTGCATGTACTTAGTTGCTGCCTGGGCTTAAACCACAACACCAATGATAGGACACAAGGAAATGGAATGAAGCTGCATCAGGGGAAGTTCAATCTGGATGTTAGGAAAAGTTTCTTCACTGAAAAGGTGGTCATTCGCTGGAACAGGCACCCCAGGGAAATGTTCATGGCACAACCTGTCAAAGTTCAAGAACCATCTGGATGACACTTTTAGTCATATGGTTTAGTTTTAGGTAGTCCTGTGAGGAGCAGGTTGTTGGACTTGATGATCCTTATGGGTCCCTTCCACTATGATCCTATGATTCTATGAAATAGTTACAAATCCAGCAAGACTAGAGTTCACTGCATGAATATTCTGAATCAGTTAGGCTACACTGGAGAAGTAAAGGGTAAGTTCTCAAGTCCTTTCCTAGGAAGCTAGATATAAAAGGATCATGTGTTCAGTGTACTGTGTAGTAGAGTTTAGATTTAGCATGTCCACTAGTCAGCACTTAGATTCATCAGAAAATATTTTGGACATTTTGTCCCCTTTTTTTCTGGCAATGAAGAACTGAAAAACATTGACTAAAAATATTTGGATATAAGTAGCAGAAGTCTGGAAGAAGGTTTCTAGTAGGATATTTTTGTTTTCACATTAAAAGCTTAAAATTCTTTGTAAAGCGCTTGATTTTTCCAAGAAGATTTTGTGTAGTAAAAGTATAGGTTTTGTTAAAACGTTTCGCAGTCTCCTGAACATGACTGAAAATCAGCCACTCTTTTATCTAAGAAATAGTTTAGTTTCCTGATTTTATACGTCTCACTGCAGAGGAAAGATTCATCAAAAATTAGCTTGACTGACTATTGAGAAAATCCAGGGATGGGTTCTCATTTTATAATCCATTAGAATGAATCATTTTCTTAATTTCCTGTTAGTCTCCTCAGACATTTGACACTAGCTCTTTTTCCCTTTTAAAAGATCATTTTTAAATTATTTTATTGTCTCTTTATTTATGTATACCTATTTTGTAAGAAGTTATTACTAAAGCTTTATGTTAACTAGGTTTTATTTACTTAACATCCTCTTAATCTCAGGTTCAATGTAGTGTAATAGGGAATTATTATTAAAATAACTTTAAACAGCTCTTTGGGAAAAATGCCTTTGGTTTTATTCCACTGCTAGTATTTATTCTGTGGCTAAAAAAATAATTTGTGAAACTCAAAATGTATTTCATTTATGAAACTCAAAATGTTGAGTTGCACATAGATGGCTACACCGAAGTTATCTGAAGAATCTAAACTGAAATAGATTCAATAACTTGCTCCTACTTATACAGCAATAAATTTGTTGTGGAGCTAGCAAAAAGAAGGCACAGAGAGTTTGGTAAGGATAAGTGGTATGGGTATGGTGTTTGGGTTTTTCTGACACCAAACAGCCACCATGTAGTAAGCCTTATTTTCTTGTCTCAGAAAAGACTTTTCTTAAACTTGTCTCAGGACATTTCTACACTTAGAGGTTAGGTTTCCCTGAATTGTTAATACATTTTAGACATTTCAGGCTCTGACTGATTTCATAATTTTTAAATTTCACCATGTTGCATTTTGACAACCCTGACATTAAGAGTTTGCATTGGTATACCTGATTCTATATACGGTTACTCATCGGCTTTTGCATGTTTCACATACCTGTGATTTTGTTTCAATTTTTAATCATTCAGTATGTATACCGGTTGAAAAATCAACAGGATTCAAATCATCATCTTCCTCACTAGCTGACCAATATTTCAGGAATACATTAAGGATAAATATATTAAGAAAATCAAAGGTTTGATACTGTGACAAAGAAAGTTGGTCAGCCTGACAAGTACTTTTTTTGCAAAAAGCTCATTATCTGAGGAGACTAAGAAATTAATAGTTCTTTTGGGTCATAAAAGGATTAGCTCTAGGGGATTGTTAATAAAGCATAATACAGTAGTAGCTGCTTTTGAGGTAGAAGCTTTATTGTCATATTTTACACTTGTCAAACAATGGTCATTAATGAGTGATTTTTGCAAATGTTCTGTTAATTATAATTTATATATATTTTAAAATGACAGATGAAATTATGTGCAAAATGACCCAGAAGCGAAGAGGAGTAAATAGGATTACAGCATCCAGCAGTTAGTATTCAACAGTATTGGGCACAGACTTCACTATCCTCTTATTTTTCCCATGAAATTAAGCTTACAAATACCAATAGTGTTATGTCTCCAGAAATCACTTTCTTTTTCCCATCCCTCTTTCCAACTTCTGTATTCTCCTTCTCTCCAACACATTTTTGAAGAAGGTATCTGCAAATGAACAAATGTAACCAATATGCAAAATAGCTTCAGTTAACATTTGTCATGTGTGCATTAAAAAAACAGACCTTATAAGGAAACAACTATAAACATTTTGGCTTCACTAACCCAAGCATAAAAGTTTTCCCATGCATTAAGTTATGAAGGTGATCCTGGAAAAACAAACCAACAGTGTCAGGTTGGCCTTGTTTGTTGTATTCAGTAGAGCCATACTTGAGAAAATGAGATAACCTGAAAGATGGGAGGGTAACTCGGAGCCTCTGAGATGATAGTACAGAGCTCCAGTGTTGAAAGCAGAGATAACAGAAGAGTTGGGATATGCTGATGACTACAGAAAGAAAGGGGAAATTGTCCTGGCAATAAGTGCACTTCTTATGATATGAATGGTGTTGAAGAATAGACTACAGTATCACTCAAGGTAGTAGGAGGTCTCTAATGCAGAAAAAAAGACTTCTTAAAAGTATCATCTTGAATTAATGAAACTTGACCATTCTCTGGATAGTACAGCTGGAGAGTTCAGATGCATGTTTTAATAGCAATTATTTCCCTGGCATTAGATAAGTCTTGACATAGTTGTTTGTGATGTCTGTTATATGCACTGATGGCTCTTACCATGATGTTCATCCCCACCAAAACTTTATCATCCTTAGCGAAATCTTTCTGAGTCTTATTTCCCTCCTGCAAAAAATGTGAATAGAGCATACACTCGTACCAAGCCTGGTACTGGACTGGTATGGTACTGCCCTGGTCAGACAGTACACTGCACCTCCTCAGAAGCAAGCCCTCATCCAGCAATTCCTTTGCTACCCCCAAAGCTATAGAGGTGGACATGTAGCAAGTCAGGCTGAGCATGAAAGCAGCAAGCAGATAAAAGTTAGAAGCTCCCAATGCTCTGGTTTTCTTGTGATTTCCTTCACAAGGTGAGTAGTGGTAATTTATAGTATAACACTGCACTTAAACCTTCCTTTTTCATGAAGATGACTTAAGCAGATTATTTTGTTAAAAAACAAGTTCAATAAATATTTTTAAATTTTCATGCATTCATGTGCCTGCACAGCAGCACATAGTGGGGATGTCACTGGTTGTCCCCAAGGTGAGAGATCGGCATGTGGCATATCAGATTGACTGTATAAAGGAGCCCATAGAAGAATGTAACAAGATCCTTTACAAGGTAATAGGTATTTTCTCTGTTTCTAATGCACAACAATTATTCTTGTCTTATTAGTGTTATTGCAATACGGCATAATTTATACTGATCTTGTTTATATTGTTTTCTTAAACCTCTAAGTGTGTCCATGCATGCACACACGCAGGACCATACACACACATATGGGCGTGTGTACGTATTCACACACATGCATATGTCCATATACTCATATACCTACACACACATGCGTGCACATGTACTGCAGAACTTTTTGCCAAGTTCCTCACCAGTTAAAAAGCATTAGAAACACCATGGATTTTTTCACCTCCCCTTGCCTTTGGGAAAAATCTCGCAGCGTGGATAAGGCAATACCTTGTTCTTTTAAAATAACTGCCTTTGAAAGTACTTCTGATAAGTGCTTTGTAATCTAAAAAAAAAAAAAAAAAAAAAAAAAAAAAGCATTTATCAGTCCTGGACTGAGCTACTCTCCTACCTTGTTCAGAAAAATTGGTAACTGTGTAAGCCAGGAGCTATGAATGTCAAAAAGTTTACCATCCATCCACACAGGGAGATGGTTGTCTGGACTGTAGGGGATATGAAGGAAAAATAGGCTTCACTGATGAGCCATCACTACATCTGTGATACTTGCCTTGTAAAGGATAAACAAGTTAGCACAGTGGTTAAAGGATGGCTTGTTTTCTTCATTAAAGAATGCTATTTTTTTACCTCTGCTACTCCACTAGGGATTTTTGACAATAAGTTGTTGGAGGGAGGGTAATAATTTTGCGAGTTATGTAGCAGAATTCTGCTCCAGTTCAGGATTGTATTAAGGACGTTGAACTCCTTCAATACCTTTACTGAGAGAAATGTCATTATTATTCGTGCTGTTAGTGTTATTGCAAGGGGGGAAAAGAGATACCGCATGCTTGGAACAGAGAGGTTTGATGTGATAGTTGTAAAGCACGTCTCAGCAAAACCAGACTGAAGTGCTGAACTGTTTCTCTGATAACACTGATATGTCCAGAATCAACATGGAAATGAGTCAGTTTAATGGTTTGAGAAAGAGTGAGCCTGTTTCTACCCATGAACCTAGAAAATAGTATGTCAGTCTTAACAAAATTTGATTGAAGACATATGCCAAGGCAGAACAAAAAACATGCATATTTATATTAAATTGTACTTGTATTTATTTTAATTATAAAGGATAGAGTATATTTTGAAATGTTGTTTTCTGAGCCACTGGGGAATGGCAAAAAAGATGGAGCAGATTTGTGGAATTAAAAGTGACATATGTTGTTGCTTTTCCTGGCTTTAAGGCAGGGGGGACCAAAATAAACAGATAAACAGAGGGCTAAATGATAAGATTTTTTAGCTGAACATTTGGCAGCCAGCTAGGAGTTGTAAAAGGAATTGATGAAAAATGTTATAGATCACACTATTGAGCGTTGTATTTTAACAGTTTCAAATAGTGAACTCATGTGTTTGGATGCCAAAAGTATTTCAGAGGTGCCAGAAAAAATGAAAAACAGTTTAATGAAAAACATTTGATGGCTTGTTTTCTAAAAGCATATATTTGTCTCTATGTAGTTCATCAGTTTCAAGGTATGTGGAAAGTTGAGCACATGCTTTTCTTATTTTATTCATGTATTTTTTAAAATATTGATAGTTGTATAAGCCCATACTTCCAAGGACTTAGCAAAATTTTTAATTAATTCATGGACATCTTTTATTTCCACTGGGAGAGCTATGGTTCAAAGAGAGCTACAGCACACCTTTGGGCTGAACTCGAAGGAAGACAAACTACTTTGAGGAAACTCTGGCCCCCAGTGTGTTACACTTACACTTTCTTGATGGTGCTTAACCCTTTCAGAATGGTGTAAGGGATCCTTCACGTACCTGGGAACAGCATTCTGGCTGACCTTTCTGAAGCAACCATTGCAGAGGAGATGCAAGACGGAAGCCTGGAAATTCCTACACTAGTCTCAGGCCTTTCCTACTCCTCTGGATTATCTGGTGATTTTGAACTCTCCCTAGCAACACAGTCTATGGACAATGTTGTCTTCAGTGCTGTCACAGCACCAATTCATTTGCTCCTCTTGCTGGAGTAGGGTCTAGAGAAAGTGTTACACTGTTGGACAAGGCACTCTCCCAAGGCATGTTACTTTTCAGAGCTTTGATGGTGAGACAAGAAAACCTTCAGAAGGAAGAGCTGTTTCTGGGCTCCTCACTCCTCTCCATCACTGCAGAGCAAGAATAGAAATACACTGGTGGTGTCTGTCTGTGTTCCAGCAGAACCACTGTTCTTCCCTGTTGCAGAAGCCTGAAATTTTTCTTCATGAGGAGAATGATTTTCCCAAGGTCAATTAAATGAAAAGCAGAGCTGAGAAAACCCTCATTTTAAAGGCAATGCTGACTTCCCTTGCCTCTTATTCCTCCTTGCTCATGCCTTCCTTTCATTCTTCCTTCTATTTTCAGGACGACTTTCCTGTCTTATTTAACTCTTATTTTTGTAAACTTTGTTGTAATTAAATCCGAGAAAGCATTCAAACATCTCAAAGTATTCAAATAATCAAAAGTAGGGTGAAGTGCAGCAAGGCTGCATAGACTATGAGAAATTTCTTTTCCTTGTAGAGGGCAGCCCTAGCCTTTTGCCTTTGAAAAGTGATTCTCTTTGTAGCTTGGGTATGGAAGATTATTTTGATAATGTTCTGTTCTATGCATTGAAAGATACCCCTCAAAATGGATTGCAACTGTTTGGCCTTGATCATGAGATAAACTTTATCTCAAACACAGAAGACTGTCTGTAGCTATTGTAATAACTGCACATTAATTAATATTGTCAATATAGAAGTCAAACTCTCGTTTCATTTAGTCTAGGCCATCAGTCATGTCTTCAGTCGGTTTGACATTGTCAAAGTCATGTCATGTACTTTGTAACTTTTTTGCTTCCTCAAGAGCTGTTGAAATTCAGCATGCAGCTGGATGGATATATCTTGATTAAAGAAATTGCCTTTTGGAGCGTTTGTTTATTTGCTCAGCAATGTGCGTGAGCAGAGGGCAAGTATAAGGCCAATGTCTGTGGAACCACAGAAAGGAGCACAAAGTGCTAAATAGTCACCAGTGAAATGAAAGGCCTGCTGAGAATGCATAAGCTATACATACATTAAGTATTATATTTATCCCCGCAAAGTCATATATCCTCCAAGACAATAATAAAAACTCATTGTGAATGGTTTATTTTGCCAGTTAATTCTTCCTCTAAATTAGGCAATTATTTCTTTAATGGACTATAGGTACATATATTGAATATTACCTTTTCAGAGTGACTCAGAAATTGAACGGACCGTGAACAGAAAGAATGGGAAATCACGTTAGTAGCTGTGCACCTATTCCTTACCGGTGCTCCTCAATCTAGCAGTGTGCAACTCTCCTCAGTAAGATGGCACTGAAGTTGTTTGAAAGCTGATAACACTTATGCTCACCTCTAGATTTACGAGGGCCAAAACTTCAGGTGTCTTAAGTACAAACACTCCGAGCAATATGGTCTTCAAAGAGGGGAAAACACAACTTTTGGTAAATGTTAAAGCTCCATAACCCATGAATCTACACATGATGAGTGGGCCCCAAAGTTAATGACTTATTTAGCAAAGTTTTTCAAGGCTAAAATTTCTGTGCTTTGTTAAATGGATGAACCATTACGTATTGTCAAGGCTATTCTAATTAAGAGTGACACTGGAAACATTTTAGCAGGACACTTTTTTTTTGTTTTTCACTGAATAGCTGTTTGAATCTTCCAGCCACATGGCTTCTAACACGTACACATGTCTAACAGAAGTTGCCCTTCACCTCATCCTACTTCATTATCCAGTCTGGAAACACTATCCCAATAGCTATGAAAAACCACACAGACCATCTACTGTATGTTATTGTTGGCATCCTGAATTGGCATGTCTGCTACAATTAAACAGAAGTTCTAAAAGATTCCCAGTTCAGTGCTCTTTGTGAAGACTTTGACACCGGGAAAGAGTAAAAGTGTGCTCAGGAGAAAGAGGTTAATAATGCTCATGTACTGTGTGGTGCAGACTAAGTACGTTGATGGGGAAGAGAACATCCCATGGAGAAATACAAAGGAAAAACAAAATTTTTTACAGAAAAAATTCCTAGCAAAATTGTATTTGCTGTTAATGAAGTATAAGGTGAAATTGGAATGAAAACTTTTGTTTGCATTTAAAATGGTAGGGGTATGATCTTGTGGATTTCACAATTTTCTAAGTAGATTTTTTCACTCATAATTTCAGCAATAAGAAAGGGTAGTTTACTACTTGTCAGGTTTTTTCACTTGTCAAAAAGATAAAATTTAAGAACAAATTCACATAGTTTAAGAATATTGGTTGCAAAAGGCCTCTGGAATTCTTCCTTCTCCATTCTATTATGCAAATTGTTTTTAATCTTTCATCTATTTTAATAAGAAAAAAATTTAAGTTGTTAAACTGTGCTATAAGACTATGTCAAAATATATTTCTGAAGCTGAAAATGTGGAAGTTTTGATGCTTTTGAAATATAAAAGGTGATTTTGGAACTAGGAAAGTGGTCATTCTTTTAAAATTCAATTTTTTGAAACCACTTTTTAAAAAGTTGCATTGGAAAAGAAAGTGTGGTATTCAAGAACCTTTCCAGTACTCTCAGCTTTTTTTTTTTAAAAAAATCATTTTTATTTTAAACACTTCTTGATGTAAGTATGCTTCAGAACACGTCAGAAGTACATGACTAAAATCAAAGGATGCTATTGAAACTTATACACTGAGAGCAAAAGATGGGGCTAAGGCACTTGCATTACAATGCAATTAGTCCCAGCTAGATCCTACATGTCAAGCTGTGTTTTTCTGTACCTAAGTAACTTTAACTTTTATGAATTAGCACCTTCTTCCTGAGGCCTAACATCTGCCAAATTCTTCCTTATTGCTCAGTAGCATTTCCAAAACTGTTGCTGCCAACCCCTGTAATCCCTGTGGAGGTCATAGCTACATCATCAGGGAGAAGTTTGATGTGGTTTTTTTGGTAGTGCTCTGCAGTAGATAGTGTGAGCTCCCTTCTGCACAGCTCAGGGTGCCCAGTCACTGAAGCTGGTCACTGATATCTTGATGTTGTCTCTCATGGTTGTCAGGACTGAGCCATAGGCTTAGTCTCATTCAGTTTACCAGGCAAAGTCCATGAGGTGTAGTATCCGAGTGTGGTTCAAGGTGGTCAGCCATACACTCCACAGTTTTGGCCCATTGACCACCCAGACCAAAGGACCTATTTCAGAGTGGTTTCTGTTTGCTTCTGGATACAACTCTGCTTCTGAATTGAATGGAGTAGCTGGCAGGATGGGGAAGTCTGACATTGATCGATGTAACATCAAGATAATGGAATGATACATATATCACAAGATCACTGTGGATGTCTTAATGTGGGCACAATGTGTACCTACCTCGCTGCATCAGCTCTGAAAAATTTCATGTTCTATTTCTGTTACTAAATACATGTAACAGGTAAACGTCACTGAATTTAAAAGTGTTCCTCAGCCAGCATTGGTTAGAAATTGGAAGCTACTAATAGCGAAAAACTGAGCAGAGACTCCATAGGTGTTTATTCTAGAAAGCTAAATGTACACTCTGAGAAATGCACGCTTTGTCTACATCAGCTTTTATCGTCACGTAAAGTCTTATGAAATGTGTTGCATTTTGCAGGAGATGGTTAAAAAAAACCCAAACTAACAAATAGCAATTATTTTCCCTACTTCATCCACTCATATCTCTGATTTTTTTTCTGTTTTGAGCATTACCCATAGAACCTAGGAAGACTAATAAAATCAGGCTCTACTATGTAATGAAAATATCTGCATCTACTCAAAAGGCGTTATGGTCTTATCACATCTCTGCAAGTGTCACATGATGGGAAATTGGTAGAGGAAGTAAAAGGAGAAGGGCAATCAAAACTAAGAAAAATTGATTAAAGGGATCAGCACAGGAATAAAGTTTTTATGAAACAAATAATTATATTTTTGTTGTTTTAAGAATAAGTTTCAAAGAAAAATCTCTGCATAATCACATCAGCTCAGTTTAGGCTCACTGCCTACCCGGTATAATTCCCACTCATTCTGCTAAAAGACTTTGAATACAGTTTCCATCTGTAGAGCGTCAAGGAGAGGAATGTGCATGTGTCCCAGCCAAAATGCTAAGTCAGCATTTGCACATAAGTGCTCCCGTAGGACTATCCGGATTAAAACTGACTCTTGTAGTGTCAGTGCTCCTCCACAGTTATACAGGACATTTGCATGCAAGCTGAAATCTCACTAACATCTGTGCAAGAGAGCAAACTCAAAACTATTTTTTAAATGTTGTATTTGAACAGAACTTCTTGTTTCTGGGAAGGCAGTGTATGAGTTTATCCATATAACATTTGTTCCCTTTAAGTTGTAGAATGTTGGAGGCCCCTGCCTCATAAATCAGGACTGAATTCCACTAGGCAAAAGGCTTTTTCTTGTAAAATAGATAATATTTGTATGTACCATACAGATGTACTATACATCTGTCCTGTGTGAGGACTAACACAAAGGGTTACCTTTAACAAACATTTCATTTTTGTTAGAACGCATTTTGTCCTTGAAGTATTGCTATCTTTTCAGTGTTCTATAGGTGGTAAGTTCTTCTGTCAGTCTAATATGTATTTTTTATCTCAATTTTGCCATTATCTCTGAGAACTAAAACTTCTGTAGTATCTATATGACCTTGTTGAACATTCTATAATTTTGGGGGTTTTGAATATCCATATCATCATAAGGTAAAGTGAACTTTTATTCTAAATAAACCATCTTCATCCTATAATCACAAGATTTTTGCTGCATAAGATAGGTACAGCAGAACTTGAATACTTGAGAAGTGAAGTTTGACCTCTGCAAGGTAATTTTTTTTCTAGATTGTAGTTCAATATTGAAGTGTCACTTGAAGTACTTTTGATTTCAGTGATCTAAATCTTGGTATTGTCATCAGATTTCTCATGTCTGTCTCATAAGCAGCACAAGGTGGTGAACCCTAATTCAAATCAAATAATGGCATGTTTGGTTTTAGCGTTTTTAACAAGAATGTACCTGAGAATGTTCTAAGAATATATTTGTGAAAGTGGTATTTGGATTACAAGGCATTCATTTCAGTCTGTTCTTTGTTCTCAGTCTACTGTCCTACAATTCTGGATGCTTCAGATGAACCTTGGACTAAAAATGTAAAAAATATTTCATTTGAAATTCCACTTACTGTAGTGAAATTGCTGATGTAGTTGTTATGCTGCTGTGGTTCATCAGTTACAGTTTAGTGACAGACAATTAAGTCAGTTCAGTTTCTGTAGTGTAAGAATAGTATAATTAATACAGAATGATCTTTTGCTTCATTCTAAAGAAATTTTTTTTCTATCTTTATGCTTATGACTCCCATACTTAGAGTAAATAGAAGGAAAATCACATTCATATTTTTTATTTAATTTAGTTTGCCTATTTCTAACTTATACTACTGTGGAACAGAAACGTACTATGGGATCTTTTTCCAAAATAGCGTGTAATTTTTCTCCTCCCTACCAGGAAGCAGATGAAACACACTAGTGCCTGTGATCTTTTTGCTTCATAAGTTTCTTTCCTACCAGAAAGAAATTGACTTTTTTAAGAAAGAAACTTTTCTATGACAGAAAATAACTCCCATTTGTCCTGAAAACCAGAAAGATACAGATTAATACGCATTAGAAAACCAAGAGACAGTTCTTTACAGGGAAGTCAGAAGTGTCTACAAAAGAATGAACAAAATCATGGGCAAGGACCACATAAGCTAAACCTTTTCCAACTAAATACCTTGGCACAAATAATTAAAACAATGTTCAAGGAAATGTGTAAATGGGCATGTAAACGACCATCCTAACTTTTAAAGGATTTGCAGCTAAAAGAGTATGGTTTTCAGTCAAAATCTTTAAAACTTGAGAGCTATAAATTTCTTTCTCCTGGGGATTGTGCAACTAAGTCAAACTTCTCATGTCAGGACCCAAGCTTTTTTTTGCTGCTTTTCTGCACCAAGCCACACAGGAAAGATTTCTAGAAAGAGATAAGGATAGGGTTTGGTGAGGGCACTGTTTGATGGTTGATAGAAATATTGCAAGGCTTGAGGATGCTAGATTGGAGGGGCATTTAGGTAGGTAGGTATGTCTGGCAGATCTGAACACTCTCTCCTCCCTCTCTGCCGCCGCAACCCCTGGCAGGTTGTGCGTGCACCTTATCTCTCTCGCTTACACTCTATGTCTTTTGGTCTCTTTTGCTTCTTTGCTCTTTCCATCTCTTTCCCTGCCACCATCATGCTCCTGCTAGGATGGATTTGATGTCTGAACTGCTAACCCTCATCTCCATTCCCTGGATACAGATAATTTATAGATGGGTACGCTTCTTCTGCCATTTATGCCATTTCCACACAGTCTGACATTCAAACAGTCAGACTGGGAGGACCCTCATTTCTGGAGGAGATTTCTGGTTTGCAGTATGTTCTTGGAGTGATATTTCTATAACACTTCTCTATACCCTTCAATTCAACATTGTGAGAAATGGTGAAAACAGGTCCATCCTGAAGTCATTAGGATCATAAAGAAGACTCTTTACGTGAATAAATATTTTTTAAAGTTGAACAATGATGGAGAGATGGAGTTACAGTGGTGACTTTCATTGGTTAATCAATTAACAAAATAAGACAAAGTAGGAAATCTTTAAAAGTGCCTAAAGGCCATTTAAAAATTATATTTACAGTCCTAAATCTTACTGTGAATATATACAACTTAAGCTTCTAAGTAGCACAGTCCTTTTAACAAATGTGCTCAGCCTAAGGCCTCTTCTAGCCTTCAGACACTTTGATTTTACCTAAATATAAGCTGAATAAATGCTTTTTTGCTTTGTTTCATTTTTTTTAACTCTGAGGACCCCATAAGACTTGCGTATCAGTGACTGACAAATTTGAAAGGGAGTATATTTATCAATTAACAAACAGCACTCTGCAGGATATCCCAGCTGAGCAGGTCTCTGTGCAAAGGAAAACAGCTGGATCTACAAAAATGACCTTTGCCACCACAGCAATAGGCAAGTCAGAATTCCTTCATGATAACAGAGAATTGGAACAAGGCCATGGTTGAGGAATTTGAAGATATGAAGAGCTGGTTATCTTCTTCTGTGCCTCTGCTATGTGTAGATCCAAGATACTTGCCATCAGTGATGTGATGGAATGTATAGATTACACTGAAATTCACAATACAGGAACCTTTTGAGGCCAGAAAAATTGTCTGACCTTCTCATGGCCTGAATAAACTGTTGCTTCGTCTCACAAGGAATTTTTCTTTGGCATTGATTATATGATCTGAAATATTCTTCTGCCTAGATCCATGACAAAGAGCAGGTTAATATGCTGTAAATGTTCATTCCATATTCAGCTGGGTATAACATGAGGTAATGAGCTGTGTGTGTCCCCTGAGTATTCATTCTCTGAAAGTGTATCCCAAACAATGGGCAGTGTCTTCCAGGAAATTTTTGGACAGTTAACTCCCAGCAGGGTGTAACAACCAAAGCTCTCTCTATAAAAGTAGTTTATATAATATAGTGTTTGCTTTATTTGGGTGAATAGTGTGTAAAGAGATTTTACAAACAGGATAATATAAAACAGTGTGTTTTGTTAAATACAAGGGCTTCCTCTCAACACACAATTTGAAGAGGCACATTAGAACATTTACATTACAGTAGCTAGATATGGTGTAGATTTTAAAAGTGTAATGGATTAAATAAGACAATTGCAGAAAACAATATTAGAAAAAGAACTTCGGTATAAAGAAGAGTCGAGGATAAATCCACAATGTTGCTTCAGGTTTTTGAGAAGATATGAATATACTTTAATAATTTATTGCTAAATTTTAGTAAGAATTAGTAGATGAGCTACTACAGTCTTAATGTAAAAATGAATTATTTGGCAAAAGTGACTTACTAAGGAAATACTCAAGTCAAAGCATATGGTCATGCATAGTTTACTTCATAAATACCTGCCTCCAACATTTTTACTTTATATGAAGATCTGTGATATTCTCCAAAATCTAATGTGTCCCTGATGTTGGCTTGCAGACAGCATTTTTAGAAAAGTAAGAAGAACTTGGCAAAAATATCTGTGAAGACTTTACAGTCATGTTAACCATTGTTATCCACAATGTTGCTTCACATTGATTTAAACTCAGCTGGGATAAAAAGCAGTGGTTTTCATCACTGACATTAAATCTTTGTACTACCTGTAGATCACCACTGATATGAGAGTTTTGTTTAATGTGGAGTTCCTAACTGACACAAAAACATTTTCCCCCACTTAAATAAGTGGCTAAATGAAGTGAGAAGAATTTTTATTTTTTTTTTTTTCATTTTAGAGGAACTGAAACATATATAAAATTATTTGCTTCAAATGTCCAACCAGTATTTGTCCCTCCAAAATTCCATTCTCAATAGTCCAAGCCTTGTGCAACCAAACTACCTTCTATGGGGGACTTCACAGGAATGCTTTTTAAACTTGTTTTTAATTTAAAAACATATATATGAAGAACAAATTTAGCTTTTTTTAGTTGATCAGGGGATCTGAGAGGGAATTATGGTTAAAACCCACCTCCTAAGGGAAAGCAGTTGCTTTGTTTGCCTAAAACCACTGTAAAACATCCAACTCAGGTCTCTTTTCCTATCAGTAAGGAGACAGCTGGGAAGAGAGTAGTAGTCGGTTGTGATACTAAAGTTCCTGTCTGCCACTCCACCCTTCAATGCATGAGCTTCAATAACTATGCTAAAGTATCGAGTCATTTTTTTCTTTAAACTCCCTCAGATAACATTACGGCTGTTGTCTCAGTGACCTGAATACACCAGGAGGTGCCTTTTTATTCAGTGAGGTGGGATTAGCCCACACAGGCACAGTCATTATACTCGCTGCCTTTTATAAATACAGCAGTGTCCAGTTCTGAGTTGTATTCTAAATATGTTTTCATTGGCTAAACAGGAGCTATCCCCATTGTTTTGTGCCCCTGAAAACATTCTTATTTAAGAGTCTGGATATAGTTGCTTTTCAGCATTACCTTTGAAATACGTACACACACTATGACAATTAGAAATCATCAGTGTCATTCCGACTTGCTTTTCTGCTTGTGGCATTTGGCAGGCCAAACAGACTGCCTGTAGAAAGGACTATATTCATTTTTTCAGAGAAGTTGTGCTGGGTGTTTGCAGTTGTCAAATCTGGCAAGAAACAGATATGGGGTAGAGGTGTGTTTTAAACATCAAAGGCCAAAGCTGCTGTTTTGCTACCCCAAAACTGTGATCAGCCACAGAACCATGATACTGAAACCAAGCTCTTATACCTTGAGTTTTGTCTGTGGGATAGGTGGCACAAAGCTGTCCCAACTTTATACTGTGTTGGTATTCCCATTTGTGCAGCTGTTAATTATTTTGCAATGTGAAAGTAGCATGAAAGATAAAGCTAAATTATTTTTCAGTTACATATTTTCTGGTGTTTCAGTAGTAAATGGCAAAAAAATGCTGATTTCCAAAATGATAGGTCTTTCCTGCTGGTAGTAGGTTTTAGACTGTGAGCAGAAAATATCATTGCACTGTCATTACTTCTTATGAATTGCTATCAGGTTTGGCCTAACATTCTGGTGGCCTCAAGAGCTGAATAAAGATGAGGTTCCTGAAGTCTCTTACTTGACTCTCAGTTGGTTTTGTGGTTAAAGCTGTCTGCCAAAGAACTTTAGACTACCCTCCCATTGTCCTGAATGTATCTCCAGAACAGTCCATTTATGAAAGCATATAACTATCATAGGCCTCCAAGTGATGCTGTTGAATACTATCTGATGCACATTTAAGTATTTACAATTGGTGATGAGTGTCTACAATATATTGTCTTTTTTTTTCTGTCAGTGGCTTAATCAACAAATATTGTGTCACGAATAAAGCAGTACTTAGTATTTTAATTTTTAGAGTTCCTCTTATGAAAATTTTTCACTGTTTTATCACTCACCATTTCCATTGTTACAGAAACAGCATACTTGGAGAGCTTGGCTATATGTACCTTTTCAGTCTATTTTCCTATGGAAATATGCTAAATATGACCTACTGAATGTCTGTAGTGTTTCTCCTTCAGCCTTTAGAACACTTCAGTTTAAAGTTGATATAAGCATTAGATGTCCCCACAGGTTTTGGAAACAGGTAGCTGAGTAGAGAGACTTTTTCAAAACCAGAAAATCCAGTCAAATTTTTCATATGCTCTAACCATTGGACAGCTTCAGTCAGAGTTCACAACATCTTACACCACAATCTATCATGAGAGTGTTTCTAAATCTACTATGTTCATCATTCTGATATTTCCAATCCAGGTTTAATAAGACTATAAATAATCGTGATTAACAATCACAAACAAATGAACGCTTTCTACTGCAGCATCAAGAACAAAAGAGTTTAGCCAAGAAAGGAGGTGGTAAAAGGCATAATCGCTGGAATTCTCCCTGGCATGCTCCACTACACGCAAGGGAGACTCTCTTCCAACATAACTGTTTCATTGGCCTTAAAGTAATGGGAAGCACCTGCCTGTTCTGTCTAGACCTTCAGGGTGCAATGTGTGTTACACCAAAAATTATAGTTGCCAGTTACAGTAACAATAAGTAAAATTCCAGACCATATCAGTCAAAGAACACATTGATCTACTGTGTGATTTAGTGGAGTAACTAATTAACGCAAGTTACACATTGGATGAATAGTTTGAAGTCTGCAACCTGCCTGGGCACGTTCCACTTGCAAGACAAAGAGGATTCCTTTAACTTGTAAATAGTTCTTTGGTCTTTTGCTCCCACCTTGCTTCTGCTCATCTTCTTTGTGTTGTGCGTTTGTTTCCAAATGACAATTTTATTAACATCTAATTAATGATATTTAAGTGTTCATGGTGTTGAAGAAACCAAGTTAAATTAGTTTATTTTTAATGCTTTATTGTTTTAAACTTATTTTCTGACTGAATTCTACATATGTGATAGCCTGTGTCTTCCTTATCACAATACCACTCCTGCCTTTATTTGCCATTGTCTCACATCCATTTGTTTGCAGGATCCCATCGATTGCAATCAAGGATTTACATTTCTTTTTATTCATGTGGGAGGAAGCATGAAAGAAATGGAGAGAATGCAGTGTTTATTCTTTTAATTTAAGTAAAATAGTGTATGCAGACAGTGTTGATTTGGCTATGGGCAGACTAAATGAAATTGGGTAAGAAATTCCTTAAGTGTGGAATTTATGTTCTTTTTGGCTACGTGGCAAGCCCACAACTAGAGGATAAGGTAACGATAACAATGGATTGGAGTGAAGAACTCAGGGTGACTGCTTCTTATGCAAGTTGAACGACATGTGAATACTAATCAGCATAATTTAGTTCTTGCTGGATGTAAAGTACTACTGTTATCACTTATATGATGAAAAAAATATCCCCAGAAGTTCAATTTACAATTTCCTCTCTGAAGTTGAAGGAATCTTGCAAATATGCACTGTGAAGATAACCTTCACAGTAGATTCCTTTGTGTTACTTAGTGATATGTGCCAGTGTTAAAGCAACTATCGTAGCATTTCACACATGTCCTTGTGTAGGTGTAATTAAAGTTAGTCCTTATCTGCTAAATAATTAACACTAGCTTTACTACACTGGATGCATGCTATGCAAAGAGGAACAGGACCCCCATATGTCTTAATTTTTTCTTGGCCTTCATTGTTCTGAAGGTGAAAAGCTATAAGTGAATAAACTGTAGTTTCTTACTTAATTAGCTGTAGAGCACAATATAGAAAAGAGCTTGGCCCCAAAGCAGAACAGCTAATTCCTTTAACCACATTGTCACACAGTTTCATCTTTGCAATAAATTTGAGTTGGTTTTCAAAGCTATTTTTCTGTCTTGGCAAAAAAATCCTACCTGTTCAGTTTGAAATGTAGCTACACTCCCTTGATTATGTCCTAATTGGTTCATCTTAGACCATATTTTTAATGAGAAATGTGCAGTGAAGATAATGACAACCTGGCTAGCACTTTAAAGGTCAGGGCACTCACCACTAAATGAAACAAACTGTACTTATTTTGAAATATTTATACCAAACTATTGTTCTTGATTTTTCATAGTAGATATGACCAAAACCAAATGCCCCTTTGTTGAAAGTTAGTCAAAATAACAGCATCAGCAGGTTAAGAAAAAAATTACAGTTTAAAGTATCTGGTACTTTAGAGATGTGCCAGCTCCATTGTACTCCACTTTTTGGTAGCATTTATCTAGGGTGCTTGTGAAGGACAGGCAACTCCAAAAAGCCTTGGAGTTCAATTTTGAGTCTGAAAGCAGACATGGGTTGCACTTTCACACAGACTCAAAACACGTTGCAATGTGATGTTATTATTACATAACTATAGTAAAGGAATAGAAGAATTCATGTTCTGTAAATGTATTTACAAAGGCATACATGCATCAAGGAGATGCAGCCACATAGCTGAAGCAAATCTGTCAGTCATCCTTACACAGAAACTAATTTCTTTGTACCTTTTACACAAAAGGCAAAATTTTCCCCGATTTCAACATAGCCAGAATTTTCCTCCAAACATCGGGAGATGAAAAAAGCATTCAATATTCCACTGAGTTTGGTCCCTTTCTCTGAGGTATATTTCACCACATACCTTTCTCTGAGGTATATTTCTCCACATAATAGAACTCTCTTTGGGCTAATATGGCAAATCAGATTTACCAATAGAATTCAGACATATATATAAATTAAACTAAGGTAAAATTTTTCTACACATATCTGATTCACAGTAAATTTCCCTGCAAAATTATTTTACTTCACAATAAATGTTATCAAATTTGAGGTTAGCTAGCCTACAATAAAAGAAGGTTGTGTAAACTGTGCTTGCCTTGTATTTGTCACAGTTTTATAGTAAGTGTATGTAATTACATTGATTGCAGACCAGTTGATAAATGAAAACTCATTCCAGCTGATGCATAATAATCTCTTTAGAAATGATGCAATACAGTACAGTTTTTGTGCTTCTGAGGTGTTATCCACTCCAAATACCTCTGAAGTACTGGTGAGGAACCTTTCATCAACATCTAATTGCCTATTTCCTTGAGTTTTTGTGAAGGATGAAAAAATATGTAAACCAGACTGCCTAGGATAGCCAAACAGCATGAAATCTACTCTTCTGCAAAATTAGTAGTGTAAAAAAATTGGAATTAAACAAATACATGTTAACTTTACATTCCCATTGGCCAAAATTACAGTGGTTTTCAGCTGTCTTTCTGGTTTTCATATCTCATCAGAGCTGGGATGGCTGTTAGGTGTGATACCATGTTTTCATCAATATGTTGACTTTTTATCTGGATGTTTTGCTCTGATGTTGTGAGAGTTATGCTGGGAGTAATCAGGAAAAAGCATGTTATGCCTGCTTTAGATCCCTGTTAAGTATGTAGGATGGTTTTCTGACTGCTTAGTACAATTTCTGGAACAATAAAGAGAATAGACAAGGGCCTGAGATGTTAGTTCATTAAGTTTACAACTTTGCAACTTTCCCTTTACCAGATGTAAGGGAATACCATATTTTTTGCACACTGTGGCTTACTTAATTTTCATCAGAAATGTTTTGAGCAATGCAAAGTTTTTTCCCGTGGGGATACTTGCAAACTTAAAGACAATTTTTGCCTGAAATATTTGAAGCAGAGTTGTCTCATATTTTGCTTTAGCCAATCTGGCAGAGATGTTGTTTCCACACACAAACCTCCTGTACAAATGGGAAGCCTTATTTTCTAATTTAGCCATACAACTCATTGGTTTGACTGTAAGAAGACTCAGCGTTTTCAAAATGCATTCAAAGGGTTTTGGTGGTGTTCAAACATAGACAACTAATTGTTTTTCTGGATGATTAAGAAAGAAGAAAGCAGGCTTCTCATATGAATGGCTTTTCCAGTATTTGTTCCAATGTTTTTAAATGGTAAAAATATGACTTTTAATGACTAAATAGCTATAGAAATAATGCCTTATATTTCTCTTACAACAAACAATACCATAGTGTCATAGACAAACTCTATTTATCAAAACTTAAGTATAACATTATTATTCTAAAATTAAGAAAAGCAGGATAACTAGATTTATAAGAGAATACTTTTCATTATTCCTGAGTCATGATTTCATCTTGTATGATAATTAAAAGTCAGATTTGCTACCTGTGCTTAAGGCAAGAGCAAAATCTTCCACAATTAGTTCCACTTTGTGTCATCCTGGAAGGCATCCTAGCTTCTTGGAAGTCAATGGCAGAGCTTCATCAACTTCACTTGAGTCAGGATTTCATTAAATGAATATTTGGGGTAATTAGGAATGAATCATGAGACTCCTGAGTTTCATTCTTAATGATCACAAATAAGATCCATGAAAAGCCTACTGAAGTTAATTGGAAGATTAATGTTCCTTTCAATAGACTTTAGTTCAGGCTTTTTATTCTGCACACAGGCACTTGTGTAATTTTTTTCAGGGTTTTTTTAAAGGCTTTTGGATTCACTATGGCACTTTCCCATCTACAGAGTTCCCACAGTGTCCCATATTCCTGAGCTACAATGTAGACAGTATTGTCAGTTGTATTTCTTAAACTATGTCAGTCCACTATTAGCATGTGTGATGGTCATTGTTGGTCACCATCCCCAGTTTAGAATAACAAATGAGATAATTGTCTTCTGATGCAGATTTTGCTCCTCCAGATCTGCTTAGCACTGGGTTTAGTAATTTGGCCCTGTATTCTCTCCTCTCACATTACCCAACAATTAATTTGGTCTTCCAATATCTTCTGCTTATCCCCCATATTTCTCATAATTTCTTGCTTACAGCATAACCTCAGTACAACCCTTTTGCATTTTTACTGGTAATTTATGCACTTATCTCATTATAGGACAGCTTAGCCTTGTAAGACTGGGAGAGGAAGCAGTTGAGGAAACTGAAGGTCTCTTTCTTTTTGATATAGAAGAGGACAATTGCTGAAATCAAAGTCTTTTTCAGGACAGGATTTAGAATGGACCTTCACATGTGGGCTCTAGCCTTGACTAAAGTTTTATCACTGTTTTAAGAATTAAAGTGAGAAAAAGTTGGCAACACTGTATGGCCATAGTCTTTCAGTATTGTTATGATGGAATATACAATTTTAGTGCTGATGTCAGCATGAAGAAGTTGGTCTCTGGATAAGAATTTGCTTCCTTTCAGAACCAGAAAGAAACAAAGCCAAGCAAATATGGAAGAGCAGAGAGGAAGTAAGGAAAAGGCAATTTATACTAAACTATTGAGGAAGCCATGCAATTTTTATCCCTCTTTGAATTTTTTCCTCAAACTATCCAACCCTGTACCTATTTATACAGCAAAAAAGACCTTGATATTCCACCACAAAATCCCTCAGCTGAGAAGATCCCTCAGGAGGTCTCCAATCCAAGCTCCTCTCCAAAGCAGGGGCAGCTCTGGGATCAGACCAAAAGCAGATAGCAAGCATGGCCTTCCAGTGGGATTGAACTTCCTTTATAAAGAACTTTTTAACAGGTTATTTTTAACCCTAAATATGGCATGTAATTTCTCTATGTTAGATTTCATAAATCCTTTGTATCAATTATTTTAGGTGTGTACAGTGGATGGTATCATGTTCACTATGTCTGTGAGAAAAAAACCCTTCACTGTAAACTTGTGAACGAAAAGGAGAATGATGACCGACAGTTACTATTAAAACAAGATTTAGAAAATGTTTTTAACATTTGGAACTTCCAATATTTTAGAGACTGAAAATTTCTATTTCTGATTTTATACTGTCCTCAGACTACATGAGTTATGAAGAAGTTAGATGGATTATCTGCAATCCCAGAAAGTAGCAAAAAAGCACGTAAGGAATTTTCCAGTCTTCAGGACCATTGTGGAAAATCTGTGTTTGCTCCTTAGTGACCAATACACCAACAGTAAGATTTGTACAGTACATTCTTTACATATTTATGTGCCTTTCCTTCAATAATAATCAGATGTTAAAATGGTTATTCACTTGACTAGGGTCATGTAAAGAAATCTTACTTCAATTTTCCCCTTGGAATAGGAATTAAAGAAGTTTCTATCTAGCTGAAGAGCATAGGTAATACTGCATGGATGCAAGCTTTAGAGCTACTATCAATACTGTACAAGCAGTACTGAATCTATCTCAGCACCACACAGTTATGTTGCTTCTAGTACATAAGCTAAGATTTCTGCATAGACTTTTTCCGTTGGCTACAATATTTACATGTGTTTCATATCATGGTGGGTTGACCCTGACCAGCAACTAAGCACCCACCCACTTAGACACTCCTCACCCTGCCCCCCCGTCCCCCCAACAGGATGTAGGAGAGAAGAGAAGAACAAAAGCAAGAAATCTTGTTGGTTGAAATAAAGGCAATTTAATAACTGAAGGAAAGAGGAAGGGGGGGGGGGGGGAGGGGAGAAGTGATGCAAGGCAATCATTCATCACCTATCATAAGCAGACTGATGTTCATTCAGTCTCCAAGTGATGGCTACTTTGGAAAGACCAAAACTCCAGTTTGAATTTCCGAGCACAATGTCATATCATCTGGACTCTCACTTTGGTAAATTCAGGTCAGCTCTCCCAGCTGTCCCCTCCCAGCCTCTTGCCCACTCCCAGCCTACTTGCTGAGGGTGTAGGCAGTGAGAAACAGAGAAAACCTTGATGCCATGCAAGCACTGTTCAGCAGACTAAAACACTGGTATGATACCAACACTGCTTTAGTCACAAATCCAAAACACAGCACCATAGAGGCTGCCTTGAAGAAAGTTAATGTCATCCCAGCCAGACCCAGTATGCATATAAGTGAATAGATTGTATGTTTCTTCTTTGTAAATTTCTAGCATCATAAATACTGAAAAGAAATTACTAATTAGCATTTGCTCAATATAATTAAGTGATCTGTATCAAATGATGCCAAATGTTGACTTTGAAAACAGTAGGAAATAATATGGAACTTACTTTTTTTTTTTAGCAGAGACAATTTGAGAGTTTGTGTTAGCATACTAATATCAGTGATCCACAGGCAACTATCATTATCTTTTGGCTGAGCTTTTACTTCTAATATCATAAGCTCCTTGAGCTGATAACTGAATTTTAAAGGAGGTTTATTAGACCCCCACAAAAAATACTTTTACACACTATTTGATAACACTACAAGATTAATACTAGAAAGGATCAAACTAAATCTTGAATATCTGATATAGCCAGGGTTCTTCTTTCTTAAAACAAATGGAGTGGGGGAGGAAAGAAAAAGTGTTCAGGCAGGTAAAGAGCAAAGAAAACCTAAATTATTGTTTCCCAATCACTTCAAGTATTTATTTTAAATTTTTATTAACAAATATCTTTACATTTAGCAAATAATCACAAACACATTCTGGTTAGAAGATGCGTGTATACCCTGAGGAGCACTTAGTCAAGCTCAGCTTAGCTTCTGCTAGCACAACCTCTCCAGTTCATAGCTGATACAAACAGCAGCTATTCTAATGTGTGGTATTGAACCATTCCTACATTGCATGCTAATGGAAATCCTCAGGTCTCTTCTCTTGTAGAGGGAGGAGGATGGTAAATGCCATCTCAGCTGTGGCTAGAGGCTGTTCTTTTTCTAGTCAAGGCTTGAAATCTTATAAGAATGAAGATTCACAGCCTTGATGGGTTACAACTGTATTGATCTTGGCATCCCCTTCAGCAAATAAAACAAGACTAGTTTAGTGTGCCTTTCCCGTGTAGGTCATATGCTCCAGGCTCTGCTCAGTGTGGTCTGCTGTTTGGTCTGTAGCTTCCACACATCCTTCTTGAACTGGGGGACACAAAATTGAACACACTATTCCATCTGTGGTTTTGTCAGCATCAAGTAGAAGGTGATAATAATTTTTCTTAATCTGGTGCCCATGACCCTCCTTATATAGCTCTGAGCACTGTTTGCCTTGTTCACAATGAGTTCAGCCTGGCATTCAGCATAATTCCAGAACCTTTTTAGAAAGGTTGTTATTAATCAGTTCTTTCCTGCCTCTACTGACACACAGGGTTATTTTGCTCTCAGTGCAGAACTTCACATTTCTCCTTATTGAACATACCTGTTAGCCTAGTCCTCAACTTTCTGCATTGCCTCTGGACTGGAGCTCTGTGTTGTGTCATCCCCTTCCCTTGATTTATTGTCAACCACTACTTTACTGATGCCACTGACCCTGTGTCATCATTGACATTGTTGTCAAAGATGTTGGATAGTGGGGGCCCTTGTATTAAACTGTGTGATATTTCACACATTGCCAGGTGAATATCAAGGAACAGATCATTATCTTTCCAAGTTCAGGAGGTAGACCAATTTTTAAACCACCTATCTGGTGATATTTCCTCAGCTTCCAAATCAGTGTGCCATAGCCAGTCATTTTATCGTAGAAAGAAGTGAGGTTGATCGAGCTTTAGTTGCCTGTTGTAACTCCATTTTGACTATTCCCAATTACTTTCCTGACTTTTGCATGCTTGGAAATTAATTCCAGGATGATGTGCTCCACGACCTTTCCAAGGTCTGAGATGGTGAAAATCAGCTTGGAGTGTCCTAGGTTTTCCTTCTTGCCTTTCTCAAAGTTGAGTTTATCATTAGTCTTTTTCTTCCATCTTCAGAGACCTTCTAAATTGGCTGTGATTTTTCGCAAGTGTTAAACAGGGGATGTGGAACAACATCTGCCAGCTATTTTTTCACTTTACAGATGAATCTCATCCAGTCCAGTGCATTTGTGTGTATATACAACTTCTCCAAGTAATCCTTAATGTGTTGCTCCCTCACTGTTGGCTGCTCCTCTCCATCCTAAACTATGCTGGCACATGCAAGTGACGGAGAGCAGACTTCATTTCTCTGTCCATCATGATGGATGAAGGGGCCAAACTTAACAGACTTTGATTGCCAGTCTTTTCATTGCTAATACTAGTTTCTAACTCCTGTATACCCACTTTCTGTGATTTAGGTCACTGGGAAGTTTCCCATTTAGCCAAGCAGGCCTTCTGCCAAAATTCCATGTTTTACTCCACAATAAAATAAGTTCCTGAAGCTATCAACAAATTTTCTTTAGAAATCATTCAGCTCTCCTGGGCAGCCTTTCCTTTCATGGTTCCTTCTCAGAAGAGACTGTGTCACTGCTTCATGAAAAAGCCACAGTCCATCGCCCTGAAGCAGTCCTAACTCTGCGGCTTACCTCCCTCCTTTCCTACAGATCTAGACTTAAGCATCTCATGGTTGCTTCACCTCAAGTTGATTATTTTGTTTGTTCTACTTATCCATTCTTCAGAATGGTATTAAAATATGGAGAGTACTTATTCTGATTGTCAAACAAGTGTCAATGCCTTTTTAGTTTGCCAATTCTGGCCCTCTAGATGACAGTGGTTAACAAAAATAAATCATTAAAAAAAGCTAGGGTGAAAAATATACTCAAATTTTATATTAAAATGTTGGCCTGCTCCTATTAAAGTTTCCATTTGAAGCATGAAAATCTCAGGGCACTCAATATAGGTTTGTGTTCAAAAATGTATACCTGGATATTGAGGAAATGTAAGATAGCCTTAGAAGGAATTTTTTAGAATTACTTTACTGTTGGAATGTTGGTTTCAGACTGTTTTAATTAACTGAAATAAGGCTGTTGGTGCTTTGCCCGTTCTCATTTCCAGCATTGTTTAGACTTTAGCAGATTCCAGTATCAGAGTTAAATATTAGGGAAGGAAACACTGATTCTTCTTTGCTTTGTTTAGAGAATTTGAAATGGTTTAGGATAATTTAATCAAAAAATGTTGCAGGTATTTAAAATATAACATTATATAAATGCCAGTAAGTTTTCTAGGCCAGAACAAATCTTGCACACAATAAACTTTTTTTGTCAAGTAACCATGATAGAGGGGAAATCTTTTACGTGAGCTGAAATGTTTAATTTGATCTGAACAAAATAACATTTGACTGATTTTTATCTTTAAGGTTTTTAATAGGTAAGCTACATTCAAAGTGAAAATCAGTATTTCAATATAAAAAGACAAAAAGATATTTCTCAATGTAAAAAATGAAACAGGGCTTTCAAAAATAGGTTTGTAACCGATCAATAAACCTCTACAATGGAAGAAGGCTCAGAGGAGATAGGCAAGGGCCATGTGCTGGTGAAGCTCAGGTAGAATGTAGGGAGTAACTGACCACAGTTGTTGCTAAGAAAGCTGAACTTAACACAAAGGGGACCAGAGGAGGGCCTTTGTTTTATATAAATGACTCTATCAGTTGAGTGGATCCAATGATTGTGTAAACGTTTTTTTCCCTGACTTAATCAAAAGTGTGAATCTCTTCCTGAGCCAGCCAGCCAGCATGGGGGAAGTATATGCATGGCTTAGCCCAACATAGAGTATAAGAACTGAACAACAAAAAGAGCTTTGTAGGGTGCAATGGGCTTTAGCTAGCTTCAGCCTATCTGTTCCTTCCTGGCTATTAAGGACATGCAACACTGTGATGGTGAGCATGTAAAGACCACTAATGAGAATCGTGGATGTATTATGATTCAGCTGTATATTGCAATGGCTATACTCTGCTAAGCATACTTGTAACATGACTTCAGTATATTGCTGTATCACTCTGATAAATCAAAAATCCTGTGTAATATTAAATACCTACAAATAAATAAATTTGGTATTAAACTTTAAACACTCCTCATGTGGAATACCTAAGAGAACCTGCTCGGAGGCTATTGGACTCTGACAGGCTTCCATCGACTTTCCCAGCCAAAGCCAATTTTTTACAAGATGAGAGCCTGGTCATTATGCAAAATGGTTGGATTTTAATAGATTAAAAGGATAAGGAAAGAGCTTCCAGTAGCTGCTAGGGTAAACTTAAAGTCAAATAAATAAAATAACTAATAAATAAATAAAACAACAGGTTGACTTCTGCTCTGAGGAGATTTTAGTCAGTTGGAGAGGTTAGGCAAAATTCCCCCCATTAAAGCCCCACTGAAGCTCTGTTTCAATTTCAGTGGACGATGGACAAAATCTATGTATAATACCACTCAGTATGAAGTATAGGTAAATAATTTCTTCTTTTTTTTCTTTTTTTGGCAAGCTTCTTCCTCTGTTTCAGTTAAACTTGGAGAAGGTGGCAATACTTTGCTGAATTCATGTATGGAAATGGCACTGAAAGGTGTACAGAAGTTACTCCCACCTGTAGAAAACAAAACCATTGAGCAAACTTGATACAGCTGCTTTAAACCCAAAGTAAGAAGTGTCTTTTACATAGCTAAAAAATACAATCAAAGAAACATAACATACTTGTTCCAACATAGAAAACCACCCAGATCATTGCTTAGCTAGTACGTATGGGAGGACAGCAGTAAGATGGGAGTGTTGGGAGATTCAGGCACCAAGTAACAAAAGAAAGACAAGCACTGTAAGGACAAGGGGTACTGAACCCCACATCAGACAGAAGTGTCTTTTTGATACTTGCCTCAGAGCCAACACCACTAGTTTAGCTGGTTACTGCAAAGCTTTCACACAGGTCTTTTCAACAGATCCAAGAACTGAATGCAATAGGTAATAGAAAGAAATAACTGAAGACCAGAATAAAGGGAGGATGAAGTTCAACTTAAACATTTCTTTTTTAGATTTGTGCACATGTACTGAAAACTTCACACTCTTAGAGTCTTTGTTCAGTCTACATCACTACACCTTGGCAATGTTTCAGGGGTTTTGCTATATATTCGTCTTTTCTTCCCTCTTTTCTATGTGATATTCTTCTTGTCCCATGTCTCTTATGGCTTGTGTGATGGGAAAGTATTTGAAGAAATGATACAACAAAATCAGTTTTAAACTGCCTTGGGTTTGGATAGCCCCTGCTAGAATGAGTAAGAAGTTTATGCTTCAGTTGCATTCCATTTATAGGGAAACATAGACAAAGAAAAACAGTAATCTGAAAATAACTGCAACTGAGAAATGAGTTTCGCTAGTGCTTTTAACTTTGTCCCTCTATTTTTACTCCATACCTTGTAGTTCTGGAGAAATTTTTATGGAAGTGTTTTGTGATTCTATTTATATCATTGTAACTAAATTGTATTTTCTCCAATATATCATTTATCCAGATTGAACAAGTGTCTAAATGAACCATACTCCTAACTCTGATATGCGAAAGAGCATTAACTGTTGGCTGGATAATGTCCAATATTTGAACATTTGGTCTTTTACATTACTGAAAAATTCTATTGAAAAATGATTGGCACAAACTTGTTTAAACAAAATTATGTCACAATACTCTCAAAAGAAAATGCTTATAACTGTTTGCTTTCCAAGGAAATATTCCATTTCTACATCTTCAACATTGCCTAAATTTTCATCTCCTTTTTCTTTTCTTTCCTTTCCTTTCCTTTGTTCTTGTTTCTCTTTACCATCTCTCTGTCCTCTGTATCTCATACCTGTTGCTTCATACATACCCTCTTTAGTATCAGACTTAAAATATGTCAGCTTTATCCCTACGCTGCCCTGAAAACAGATCACTTTTCCTTAAGACACTGTACATAAATCTACCTAGAAAAAGCCTTACTGGTAGTCCCATCAAGTAATTTTAAAGTTACACCTGCTCTGTTCACAGTTATCCATGCTAATATATTCTATTTGACTTCCTGTGCTTGCAAAGATATTTATCTTTTTCACTCTCTTCACTCACATGGGCAATTATTGCATAGCCACAGATGACTTTTTGCTTTTCTGGTATGGATTCAGTTTTACTTTGTCTTTTTCATCTTGCTCATTTCTTCTTTTTGTGTCATAAGCTCTATCAAAAGAATTGCTTCTCTGCCTTGTCACTTCGCACACTAGAAAAGGTGGGTGACAGAGAGATAGAAGCCTCTCTGCTTATCCTTTATTGGCCTTTTACTGTCTAGAATGGTATTTCTATTTATCAACTCTTTAATTTTTTTTGTCACATGAAACATAAAATGATTCATACTTATTTGGCAAAATACACTTTCAGCTGGCACTGCTTAATATGGATTGTTCCATGCAGTGACAGCATCACATTCTTGATGGGAAGGTTTTATGATGTGCTCACTATCACAATTTGATATCAGAAGAAAGACCTCATGCCATACGTAGGGGATGGAGATAGAGAGGCATGCTTTTAAGTGAGAACTAGAGAAAGACAAGGTCAGAATGTACTGCAGATGAAAGACTATGTCAAAAATGCATGATTCATGACAGACCAAAAGCAGTTTTTTGGTTTGGTTTGGTTTGGTTTGGTTTGGTTTTTCACTGCCAGAAAGTTAACAGCAGGAAAAGGGAACACAGAGAGGTTTTGGCCTTTTAGGCCACCACAGGCACCAACATGCAAATTTCTGTAGGAAAAGAGATAGATGGTTCTAGTTCCTCTCCTTCATTCTGTGTGTTCCTATCTCTCTGTTTGCAGGACTGTCTCAGAGTGCTTTAGAGTTGCAGGCAAGAACAACTTGCCAAAAGTTATCTTGTTTTTAGTAAAACAGCTGCAGATATATATGCCCTACTTTGATTTATGTGTATATGACACTTTGGTAATATAAGCAGACACAACTCCATGTAAGCATTAGTATTAGAAAAAAACAATTGTATTATTGGATAAGGAACCATCATTCATAAATTATCACAACTGAGAAGCCACCTTTGTACAAGAAAACTACTGCATCACATTGGGTTTTTGTTTAAGAAAGCAATTTAATGTAATTATTGTCATTATTTGTCAATTATTTTCCTTAGAATATTTGTATATTTTTGAAAGATTTCCTCAGCTTGCTAATTCAACAGCACAGAAATCCCTATAAATTTCTTTCTCCAATATTTTTGAGGAATATGAAAACTGTGAGTTCAATTCTAGATTTCTTTCTATCATCTGTAAGTTTAGACAAAATGTTTGTATGGTTAATATTAATTTCTTATTTTGTACTGCAGTTACAGATCATGCACAAGTGTGAGAATCTAGGCAGTACTGAGCCAGACTGATATTTAGGGCTTGCCCTGAAGTGATAAGCTCTTTTTGCAGAATTGCTTTTTAAGTCATCTTCTAATATATCCATGCTCAGGAAACTTCACTCTTTTCTGGGTGAGCAGACCTCTACAGATGTCTCCTTCAGAGATTTATGAATTCATCTTCATAGAAAAGATGCAAGAAAAGGCAACTAAGTCTGAAAGCTATGTGAACACCTGGATCATGCCAGGTATTTTACATTCTTGTCTTCTGTGTTATATACAGTCAGCATTCTAGGTTTATTTTTAATTAAGCATTAATATTAGTACTCTCCATTTTGCAATCAAAAGAAATATCAGAAAACTATGTAAAACATTCTAAACTTTTCATTCAAATGTCTTTATATGGTTAAGTTTAATGGAAAGGCTACCATTAGCCTTTGGCAAACCAAAATCTTTGGTTGCAGAGCCAAGCTAAACTTGGCATTAGAAGCCAAAACATAAACTGAGCCACTAGAGCTGACTGCACATATATGAAAAGGAAAATAAGTAATACTCATATACGGAATTTCTGTGGCAAAATATTTTATGTCCTGCCTATTCTCAATTTTTTTCATAGGTTCCTAGTACTTTACTATAACATTGTTAGCCAGAACTATGAAAACAAAAATTTGAAATGTGTAAACAATGTGCCATATTTAAGGTACAGTATAGCAAAAATACTGCACTGTGACATGATATAGTTCCCTGAAATATCCATGTTACCAGGCAGTTACATCAAACAGGGATCTGTGATATTGAATATATCCTGGTATATGTTATTGGTTCCCTGTGGGATAATTAGAAGAATAGACACATAGTGAACAAGAGACACAATGGGACTGTTCAATCTGTGATCCAGAGGCCTCTGCAAGCAGTAGGCCTCAAGGACACAGCGAAGGCTAACTGTTGTTACAAAGTTTGATGAAATAAGCACAAAAAGCTGAACAAGATGGGCCTACGTGACTGAAAGCAGGACACCAGGCAAGACACAGACAGGAGGAACCATTCGCGTGATCAGAAGACCTTATCCAATCAAACTATTGCTTTAGGCGCGTGAACAGCACATGTTAACCAATCAGTAGATGGCTTGCGCATGGTTATGGTATATAACCAAGTGTTACGCAGCAATTAAACAGAGAAATCACTCGATCCACAGTATCTGTGTTGGTCCGTTTCTCCCCAGGGCGAGTCCCTGGCGATGTGTCGTTTCTCCTAGATTGTCACAACAGGAAAGCACGACAGTTCCCCATTGCTTTTCCATATGTCACTGCTCCATTTCTCATCCTTTTCTCTGCAACACACACTTTGTCCAATGTTTTTTATGTATATAAGTACACACACACACAGAAGTCAGAAAGGCTAGTCCAATATACCAAGGCACTGGGAACTGAGATGCTGGGGGATGGTTGGGGCAGAGCAGGAAATATGGCTGGAAGGAGATGGCTGTGGCAAGGTCAAGGACAGGAGCAGGGAGAGAACTTTCTTGGGTTTGCCCCTTGCTTTTTCCTACCATACTTCAGCCCGTACTTCCTTGCAGCATTGTCCCATGCCCAACATTACCAGCAGCAACACCCCATTGGAGAAGCTCTGTATTTACTGCAACATCTTTGTATCACGATATGCCATTTGAAGAACTATTGCTGTAGGGGGTTTTTGTGGTTGGAAATAACATGAGTTTTGACGTGAGAAAGCCAGCAACAAGGGCATTAAAAGGAAGACGGAAGTGATAATGTAACATTAGAATCTTATAAAAAAATGCCTCAACCCACTTTTCCTTAAATAAGTCTGTCATCATTTTAGTTTCTAATATTTTGTGGTTAACCAGAACTAGAAAAATAATGGTCTGCTCCTACCTACTGATGTTGATTGCAAACATCCCATGAACTTCAGTGGGATCTGGAAGTAGTCTTTCATGCCTTGTACCTAGTAGTTAAAGACGGAGAGAGTTGGCTTTCCTTGGTATATGGTTTCTGGCACTAGTTCTGGTTAGCGTTTCATTTTGTTTTGTTTTGAGTTTGGTTTTTTTCCCTCCCCAGATATATAAACCTCAGCTCTGAGTTTTCCATCTCAATGTTCAAAGTTGCAAGTACCATACAAGGGAGTGACTGATAGCAAAGATTTCCACCTCCCATAAAAGTTTAGCTTCCCCCTGATTGGGGATCCTAACAATCAATGACCTTTTACAGGAAAGCAACTAAATTTAAGAGGCTTGTGACTTTTGTCACACTGGGAAAAATAGATAGTAGCAGCATCAAGATAAATAATGTAGTAATTCAAGGAAGTAAGTAGAGAGAATTCTTTTTTATCAAAGGATATCTTTAATTATCTTTAAACATTAAAAATATGAAAAAAATTCTCAATGGTTATTACTACATAGAAAGTATAGAGGGACCACATCTTTCTTTCTAGAAGGGATTTTTAAAAAATTTTAAAGGAAAAATATTATTTCTGTGTCGAGGGCCATATGTAAAATTATACTTTAACCCATAAATGAATCAATTTATTATGAAAATTATTTATGTAAACAAAAAATTAGGATTAAATTTTTACTGTAGACATTCTGTAGTCCTTGTTTGTCATAGCAGTTGTATTTGTCCCCTATGTGTGTAAAAAAACTTATCCTTAACCAGATAACTTCTTTTTCCCTTAATGTTATTCTCTACTAACTTGTTGCTTTGTAACAAGGAAGACTTAGTAAATCTAGTTTTAGTTTTGTGTTCACATTGTAAATTTGTCTTAATATATAGAAAAAGAACTCATCAGCACCAATTCATATACAGTGCCTATAGCTAAATAAATGTTTGAAGATCATGAAAATACATAGATTAATAGCTGAACACAAAACATATGACTTCATCTCATTCAAAGTCTCAAGCAGGCAGCAATCTCTGTTAAAATTGTTTACATACCTAACACAGTTGACCTTCTATTCAATGGTTACAGAGTTTAAGTCAAAGACACAGTATACCTTACCCCTACTGTGTTGATCTATCTTCATTTTACACTTAATCAGGAGTAAATGCTCTAGAAAGCTTGTCTAGCTGGATGGAGGAAAAGGAAATTGTCAAGGATTGGGTACCATTTTTACAATCTGAAGACATGGTTTCAACCGTCCCATGTTCTTTCCAAATTTAATAAAATCATGACTTTATGTTTCAAAAGAAGTAGAACATAAAAGAATAAAGAAGAATACTGATGAAAAAGAGGAATAAACAAAAATTATTAAATTAGATTTACTCCCATCTCTTACTTCCAAAATAACTAATTACCAATAGCAGAACACAATGTATTTTGTATATTGTAACAGTACAGGAAAGAGTTCAGTGAGTCTGATGATTGACTGTTTCCTCTTTTACAATTACTTACATCTTCGTATCAGAAATAACATGCCTTGATGCCTGCAATGTTTCCATTTATATGTATGTTGTTAACTGTAACTCTTAATATCATTGAAGTTTCCTGCTGTAATAGAATTTTTGAATACAGACAAATCAGGTCATGGGAGAAATTTATATCCTTAAAGATCTATTCAAGATTATTCTGTATATATGTGTATATATATATACTCTGTATACATAGCCTATTTATGCAAATAGAACATTTTTGTCATGGGAAAAATGTTTGGAATGCACTTTGCTTCACAAAGAAATTACTGCTACAATTCATCAATCTCTTTTTACTCTTGGAAACTGAATCTCTTTCGAGTTACATGTTGCAGAAGTTCATAATCCAAACAAAAGCAGAGTCACCATGAAAGGGGACATTCCAAACCTTTGCAATCAAAGCAAGCTTATTAAAAGGAAAAAAAAGAGAAAGAAAAAGAAATAAAAAAGAGGAA
The DNA here is from genome assembly GCF_929443795.1 of Astur gentilis. NCBI lineage: Eukaryota > Metazoa > Chordata > Aves > Accipitriformes > Accipitridae > Astur > Astur gentilis. The sequence goes on along the minus strand of NC_064911.1, from coordinate 2,109,700 downwards.
AGTATTCAAGTGTTCTCAAAAGTAAAAGGACAAAAGTTACTTGAATGTAAGAGCACAGTAAAACAAGTGTTGGAAATAGGCAGGAACATAGCTATGTACATACAGGAGAAAGATTGTTGACCTATTAGCTTCATCTAATATTTCTACAAATTGAGAAACTCCCCAAAAGAATTAAAAGTCTCCTTTAAAGATTGCAGTTTAGGAAAGCATTCTTCATAGACACATGGAATTAAATGTTGTTCTAAAAAGCAAATCTGTATTTTTGTTGTTGCTTTTTCATATTAGCATGTATTTAAAAATAAACTTGAACTTGTGATTCAATTGGGACCAATGCATTCCTTCTTTCAGATGAGTAACAAGGGGAAGTTCCAATAATTTCTGCAGAATTAACTCATAACTTCAATTTTCTTGCAGGCAGATTATTTCTTCCACAGAATTTAACATGAAGTTTCTGCTACTCATATGCAATATTCATGCATAACTTTCCTGTATTTTTCTACATTTACAGCTATGTGATGGAAACCACTGGACTCAAAAGTCATGAGGGCTTCCCCACTTGGAGCCCAGATTGTGAACAGAGCCCATAGAGCATCTCACCTTCAGCTGTGAAATCCAGGAGCCTACTCATAGAGGCACATTGACTGTATTGGCTTGACATAGTCACACAGGCATAGAGAGGGGCTTTATGTACCCTATTTTGCTGTTCTTCTGTGTCATCGGGGCTGTTCTCATTCCTACTCTGGCAGAGGATGAGAAGTGAGATCTAATGGAAAATCTAACGAACTCTTAGCTCACTCTTTCTTGTGATAAACTTAACCCTGATTATCCAAGTTCTACTTGGATACAGAGCAAAACAAAAAGCAGGAACCTCAACAACCTAAAAATGTCAAGACAATGAAATATCTCTAATGACTTTCATTGGAAGCACCTGCTTACCATGAAAGGCAGCATGGGTGAAATTATAAGTTGGTTGGAAAACTAAATAAGTGAGAGACAAAGGTTTACAAGAATTGGAAGTCAATATCTAAGAGCCATGGACGAAGTGCTCAAGAAGGCGTGGCAGTGGACAGGAAGCTTTTGGGGGTTTGCTTTTACAATAAGTGAGAAAATGTCAATCATAATACTACACTTGAGAGCTAAAGATACTGATTCACTTAAGTATTTTTTTTTCTTCTGTGAAGAAAACGTGAGATCCAAGTAATAATAAAGCGTGTTCCCAGAAAAGGTTTCCTTAGATATCTTTCTCCCTTCAGGTATTTTCTTCAGGAATAGAAAACTAAAATAAATGTAAAAGAGGAGAAGTAATTAACTGTTAAAAATAATGTTTTGTTAAGAAAGGATCTGAACCAACTTATTTCAGTTGTGGAAGTTGGAAATTCTGAGCTGCAAGTATGAAGGCTGACCTCTCTTTGCCATTCCTCAAATTTATTGAAAAGCCTTTTTTAGCATTCTTCAGAAACAATATTCTAGGAATTATAACTGTACAATATCCAGCCCTCTTCCTGTTCTTTTTACTGTAGTATTTAATGGCAAGTAGCCAGCATCATTAACTAATTTGCTGTAGTATTTCCATGTTCAGTGACCTCCTGTTTCAAATAACTTTCAAAATAAATAGTTACTCATTCAAAGAAAGTTCCACACTAAGAAAATATTTAACTAAGTCTTTGCTTTATGAAGTGTATATACGAGAGCTATTCATTTTAAGATGTGCATCAATGTAGCAAAATGATAATGAGCAAGCACTGAATAAAGTCTTGAAGATAAAATCCTTCACAGCTAATTTTCATTAATAGTTCTATGTTCATCTTCTGTTCTAGCTTCCTTTAAGCTGCAAGGTTTTTCTATGGATTACAAGACAAGGCAACAAATAGTGCAGTAGTGCAATGAGTGCTTTTTAGAATTATAGTAAATTAATTATCTGTTAAGCTGCTAATAGGTTTGGAAAATCCAGTGTTCTTTGTGTTTCAGTTTAAAAAAGCTCAAACAGAACACGGCATAGCAGATTTGAAAGACCATATAAGGTCTCAGAAACTAGTCTTAGCTGGAAATTCAAGCCCCTGAATACTTTGTATTCTACTGGAGTTTATTTATTGACAGTTTTCCAACAATTAATGAGTTGCAAAAAATGGTTTGCCATTTGAACTTTCTTCAGATATCCAACACACAAAGAGAAAAAACCTGTAGTGGGGTTATTTTTCAGTCTTTTTCTTTGCAGTGTTTACCAACATTGAAGCAGTTATGGGAACAGGGTAAATGGGACAAGTGGAAGAAGAGTGAGGAGAGAGAGCAGGGGATGGGGGACAGTAAGTCTGGAAGTGTTGCCACTAGCAGACCTGTGGAGCCTACTCATTGGTGTTCATAGACTGGGAGAGAGGTTTACCCAACCACATCTCCAGGCTTTTATGCTAAACTAAAAGTCATTGCTTGCTTACTGTTCTACAATGTGAGAATTTAGGGAAAAACAATTCTCTGATCATTTATAGTTTAGCACTACCTCCAGTAAAACCCAAAGAATGTTTTTTTCTGGAAAGAAAGATCTTTCATCAAAATACCAGATGTCAAGTCACCTAAATTATTTTCAAACAGTTCTGAAAACCCACAAACTTATTAACTTAATAACTTTAAATCTGGAGCAGATAATGTACTTATGAAAGAGGTTTATTTCTACTTTTGAGAGGAAACAAAAATAAACAAAATCTGGATGGGAATTCCCATATTTTATCTTAATGTCTCATATTCTCTGGTTTATTTATTTGGACTTGTGGAACAAGGTAAGAGGGGAAGGGATCTGGTCTGTGGTACACAGTTTTAGTAACTTATTAGTTTGTTTTGTCTTGCCTGTCCAAGTAGATCTTGGTTGAAGGTACCATGACAGTTGGTCTCTAGAGAAAAACATTCTGATAAAGTTTCATGAAACTGGTAAAACAGAGATTACTCAAGGCATTCTAAGGTCAACTAGAAGAGTACCAAATAGATTTGCAACCACCTACTGAAAAATGTGTTAACCGACTGATGTAAACTTAAAGATACAGAATGTTTCTTTCCTTCTCATATTCATTCTCCTGGTGTGATCAGACTCAATGATTTATATAACTGGTCTGTAGGATATTTATATCTTTTATTATTTATTTTGCTGTCTTTATTTTTTCCCTTTATGTTTAAATGTCTCAAGTTGAATTAACAGAGGTTTCCTCAGTTTCTCATAGATCAGAGAAAGATTAATTACTTTTTTTTTTTTTTTTTTAGTTTTTCCTTCAGTGAAGAAAAGAATTCCTCAGTGTCATAGGTTACCCCATTTCTGAAAGATAATTGATAGTGTATCTGGCCCTTTGTGACTTCAAGCTTTAAATTTATTCCCCAAATTCCTTTGAAATCAAATGTGAAATACATAACCCTTAATATGCACTGCTCAATGTTAACTAACTTTAATATACAAGTAGCTCATCAAGATTTTAATCCAGTCTCCAAAAGTTTATTAGCTAACTGCACTATTCACCCAGGTTTATTCATTTTCTCTGGTTTCAGTATTAGAAAACTCTCATTGGGTTCAATGACATTAGAGATAAACACTTTATAATGTTATTTCCTGTTTTACCTTTGTATGACACTAAAAACATGAGGACTGCAAATAGGCAGAATTGGGTACCAAATGCTTGTATTTACCGACAGCACACAGACATCGAAAAGACAACTGTGTATCTTTGCTCTAATTATTTCTAGAACATAGAAAAGAGTGAACGTTACTGGAGGGCCTGCAAACTACTTCAGGTAGCTAACTTTTATAATCAGTTAGAGAATGCATGTATATGGGGTTTTTAGTGGTTTTTACTAAATTACCAGGCTTTTTTAATCCAGATTACTGTGTCTTCACAGATAAGTGATACACAGAGGACTTCTTCAGCTTGATTTATGTATCTTTCCCAGACTTTTATATGCCTTATCTCTGTTATGGTTAGTCCCGTCCTTGGCACTGCTCCTTCCCATCAGGACTTGAAGGAGGAAGGGAGAAGGATGGAAGTCTTGCTGCATTATCTTCTGAAATGCTGTTGCTGGAGAAGCTTCCTCTCTGGATAAATGACGGCTAAGATCTTTACATGGCACTCCAGGCTTTAACCAGGCTTTTAAATTGTGCTCTGCTCTGATGATGAATTCACTATATACCTTATGAAGCATGTGATAAGTCATTTGCATCAGCAGTCTTTCTAATGCCCTATCAAAGTCTTTAATTTTTTTTCTTTCAAACCAAGGTTACTGCATATGCAAAAATTAGGAATCATACCGGTATATAACTGAATAGGAAATTCATTCTCTCCCTCTACCTCCCTGCTCCTGTTCCTTTCTATCTCTCCCTGCTTCCCTCTTCCTTTTTCTCCCTCTCTATTTGTATATATGAGATATGAGAAGTCACAAACAGTATGTCAGAGAAATTAATGACAGTATTCCTTAATCTGGTAAGTGGCTTACTACAAAAGGGACTGCAGTTAAAATAATATACTTTCCATATAGGGACTTCAGTAATGTCACAGACTTAATTGTTGGCAGTTTGTGAAATAATCCCTTATCTATATGTAGGTGTTGGTGATCAGTCATATCCATTTATTTGACAAAACTCAGATGTGTTTCATTCAGTGCTTGCTCTCCAAAATTCAGAATACACACCTTGACTCTTTGATAGACTATAGACATTCTCCTGGAATGAATCTTTTTCTTCACTTATGTGACAGACAGATTTATGTTTTCATGAAAATATCTATCATCATAAAAAATACATTCTAAATTGGTAAATACTCTTCATTATCAGAGTTATCTTCTTGAAGCTTTTCTGTCAATAAGCTTTACTGTTAGGAAATTAAAGAACAAAAAGAAAGGAGACATAAAAAAAAATCAAATGACTGTTAACAAATGTTATTTTGCAATATCTGCCCAGCATTGTTTCAGTACCACATTTAGAAATTGTCACATCTGTGCCCCATTGCTACATCAGAAATTCTCACAGATAAAAACCTAGCAATGTGTTCTTTACAAAAATATTACGTGATCAAGGGACAAAACTCCCTCAGTTGGACTCTATTCTAGGACAATAAATAGTTATTTTCAGGACAGAATAGTGATTATGTTGCCTGAAAGTCAATTTGTCCTTACTTCTTTCATATATAGACTGCAGAACTTCCTTATTCAAATTGGAAGTGATCTCATCTTTTTATTGGAACCTAGTTAAGCAAAAATCCTTTAAAAGCATTTAAGAATTAACTTAAAATGTGGAAAAAATACTGACAGAATTCCTTTCTATTTATCTAATATTGTTATATGATGTATAAACATAATTGCCTATGGCATTTCTGGTATCTCTAAATAAACAACTGAGAATGGAGATATGGGCCATATAAATATTAGGGAAAGTTATTCGGCATGAAAAGACACTGTCATTTAAGCTGTAAAGAATATATCTCATTTGACCTTCCTTGAGTCTCTAGTGGTTAGTTCTGAGTCACTGGGAGAATGTGGCTTGGAATTTAATTTGACTGACAAGTGGCCTCCCACTGAGGGAACACTGAAAAGTGTTCAGGAAGCAACATCCCATATAAGCAAGTTGGTTTTGTGGTTTTGTTTGTGACAATCAGGATAACCAAGAGACACAGCAGGTTACAGGGTTGCACAAGTACTCCAAACATCAGGTTAGGGCCCCAAAAGATCCTCTGCCTGCTTCTAAAGAGCATTCAGACATTGGTATCTTGTTGGACCCATAAGGTACAATGACAGTAGGAGGGGATTGAGAAGGCTAAGTTCAGTTTGAAGGTTTCCAAACATGGTAGTTTCTCTGTATATGTCACTTCCTCCTGGGGTCCTGCTGATGCACAGTGTAACTGCCAGCAGGTGTAAAAGAGCATGTTGTGCAAAGGAACAGTGGTGTCTACAGTGACGTGGATTTGGCACTGAGGAAGCAGGTATTTATCTGCAGAAATGAGTCTGCATTTGTCGCTGTGGAAAGAGACCTTATGCCCATGTGGCTACCATGGTTGTGGTGGATTTCATTTTGGCAAAACAGTTTTAATGAAGTATCCACCTCCAGTTGTTCCTCCACAGGAAGCCTTTATGAAACTTGTTGAAGCATGCTATCATGTCCCAGGACAGTTTTCTATGAAAGTGTGAGTTTGTAACAGAAATAAATTCCTCTGGTGCAAGAAAGATTTGATAATGTCTTTATTTACCAATGGATTTGGGGTGCGTTTTCTTGAGATTTGATAGAGCAAGTAGCAATCTTGGAGGACTGGAATACATTTGAGAAGAACAAATAGAGAAGAGACTTTTTTTTTTTTTTTTATGCATTTATGTAGGTAGGTTGGTTTGTCTGTTCTTGTAGCCTTGCTATATAATTTTTCAGTGCTTTTAAGGGGAAAAAAAGTCATGACATTAAGGAGTTATGGAATTCTCTATGCTTTGTTTGGCAGGCTTTCATATAGCAACTTGAACCCACCTAACTTCAGTCTATCTTTAACATAAATCATCCAAAGGGCTTCAGAAAGACATAAGCTATTGAAAATACACAAAGTGCTCTTTTCCCACAAAACTTCAAATATAACAGCTGTTCTCTGTTTTTTTAACTCTTCTGAGAATGCAGTGATTTGACAAGTTGCAATATGGATTGTATTTATTCAGTTCATATTCTGTTTTTTAACAATAATTTCAATAACTATAGAAAATATTTGAATTTACACTTTGCACTTTGCATTTTCTTTCCCACTCAACTGCATAAATAAAAATAATGACCTGTGATATCATTGCCCAAGAGTATTTCATAAGAAACTGAAAAATATGTTCTGTCCACCATAGTTTTGAATTTATCTAAAAAGATATTCATTTTTAGCAAGAATTTATATCTAGATTGCCCAGAGAAAACAGAAATTAGGGACACTATTTTCTATACCTATTCGCGTAAAAGTAGTTTATGTAATTAGGCGCATTATCAAACATCTGAAATACAGAAGGAGTCAGAGCTGATATTTAATTCACCTGATTTCTTTGTGTTTTTTTCTGGCTAGTTCTTCCTGAATAACTGCAGGAAAAGATTGACTTTGGTTTAAAGGTGGGTCACTCATCTGTCCTTCTTCCAAAAGGATCATCACATAATTCCTAACATGAAGTGCCAGACATTTGCAGTTAGACTGTAGAAGACATTTACAGTGTCAGTCACAGCAGCTAAAATGGCTTCTGTAACTATTTCCTATGCTAAGCATAGGGAAGGCTCCATATGCTACAGCCAAGGTAAGCACGTGTCTAGGATATGGTAGACATTCAATTTTAATGGGGCCTGTTTTGGCAAAAGTAGTTGTTTGCTTTTAAAAGGAGGTCGGTTTTCTGTAGCTCCACCATGGTTAGTTGTCTGGGTTTCCCACAGGCTTACTTAGAATAGGTCCTGTACGGTATTGGTGTGTAGCATAGTGTAAGATGTATTTCAGCTGTGGGCTCACTTTCAGAGGCAAATGAGATACAAAAAGAAGTAAGCAAAAGTAACAAATATGAATATATAGAGAGCCACTTTACTGCAGCAATTGAAGCTTGTGTTATTTCTAACACCAAAGTACAATAAGCAATTGTGTTCTGCCTTCTCAAAGAGATTAAACTGCAATTCAGTAACCTGTGTTTACACAGCTAATGTAAACTATTGGAGTACATTAACACTTCTTATGTATTTATAAATTGCTAAATACCCATCTAGGACTGTGTTCCCAAATTATTTTTTTTAAGTCGTTGGAGAATAGATTAATTTGACTTCACATTACATTTCTAATTCAGTGTTTTTGCTGTGGCAATGGAAGATCCAGAAGGCAATTAGTACTTATGAGTACTGCTACTACCATTTGATCGTTCCCTGAGAAACAGTGTTGGGAAGATTTGAATAAGTAGTCCCTACAGACATCCTCAAGAAAACACTTCTGAAAGTCAAACTTGGGGATTAAATTTTAGTTGTGAATTGGCTCAACAGACCTCTCTTCACTGGGAATAAGATTATTTACCCTTCACATTTAATACATAAACAGGAACAAATCTGGAGTTCGTGCCAGCTCTTGAAATAGGACCGGGAAAGTGGCCAGAGCAGTTGTTTGTTGCTGGTTGTGCCTCTCCCCGTGAGTGGCTCTCACCAGAGTTTCTGGTTCAGTGTCTTGTCTTTCCCAAACCTTGCAACTATTACACACTGATGCTGTAGCAAGAGCAATGCTGATAACAGCAAGTCTCCATGTATGTCCCAATCGTGCATTAGGAGTGCTGTGTAAAACAAACAAGTGCAATGTGGGGCAAGTGCTAGAAAACCTGCCTGGGAAAGGTATGTGGGCCTGTAGAGTTTCTGGTGCTCTGGAGGCTGCTTCAGGCAGATGCAGCATGGAAGTACCTCATGGAGTGTGGGTCTGGAGCCTGTGTTTACACAGGTGTTTTCTTACTGAAGACAGACCTCATGACCAGCCTAACAGGAAAGTGCAACTTAAACAAGCCTGTACTTAAGCTCAAAGAAAAACTAGGGGGAAAAAATCAAGGGAGGTTTTAATTTATTCATGTTTAAAATTATTATTATTATTACTATTGTTGTTGTTGTTATTGTTACTATATTTACTTACACCCTTAAACAATCTCCTGAAAGTAAAGATAAAAGTACACATCTTCTGCGGTTTGTATAATCATATGTATATACAATAATCTCTCAAGTACATGTTTTTAGATAAATGTGTGTGTATATATGTATGTATATATACAGACAGTCTAGATATATATTACTGTCTATCAAGAAGTGTATTGCTATTTGTTTATTGGATTACTAATATAATATTATTACATATCTCAATTATAGTCAAAACATTTTAAGTACCTTGAAGATACATATAAACTCAGTCACGACAATAAGTACAGTTTATAAAAGGAAAGGAAAAAGGTGGGGGAAACAGGTGTAATGGGATGTTCAGGGAAAGGTGTATTCATTAAGTTTGTTTTGCAATTATTGAATATGAATGAGGATATGTATTTATAAAATATATATGTTGTTCTTTTTTAGAAACTGTATATTATGTTTATTTGGTTTTCAATACTTAACACCGTTGTTTTTAAAATTGGCTAGGATATACTGATAGCATAGTCCTGAAATCAAGTAATCAAAACTTGGTACTGAAATACCAAACGGGTGCCTAACTTTGTCATTCTTAGCATGAGTATAATGATTATTAATTATTCTTTCCTGATTCAGTGTAAAATTTCATCACATATCCTCTAGCCTTCAAAATGAAGCTTAGAAGACTGACAAGAAGCGTCATTAAAATCTAATTGATTGAATGGAACTTTAAGACCTTCCAGATGAGGGTAAGGTGCTTGCATAGCTTTGGGAATATGGTTTGCCCACAACATCATTTTCAACTTCATGAATGCTTTAAACATCACAAATTAAGATAACATTCCTTGTGTAGGGAACAGGTCTCTTCAAGCAAGACTCTGGTCCCACAAAAATTCATGTGCTTGATTTTACGTAACTGCAAGTAGTTCTGATTTCAGCAGAACAACACAGAGGCTTAGATTTATGTGGTCTCCTTTATAAGGTCAAGCACAAAGTAAATAAAGAACAGAACATAAAGAATGTGCAGGCTTAGCAGGAGGAGGAAAGAAGTTTATCAACTTGCACAAGACCAAAATTTTAGACTGAAGCCCTCTTCTTGAAACAGTATGCATCATAAACTGCCTGGGAGAGGGATGGTTTCCTCATTGCCATTTATAAAAGGTATAGTCCATTGGGAATTTCAGGCATTTCTATAATATTTTTATCTTTTACTTACCATTTTCTCTCTTCTATATTAGTAATAAATAGAATAAAAAGTTTGTCTAGTATTACTGAGTGGAACAATCTGTGTTGGACTCAGTAGAACCCAATACAGAAAAACTAATCTGCTTTCAGTACACAGGAGAGTACATTTAGGATTAGAAGTGTTCACAGCACCTCTACTAAAATTGGTGCTCTAACAATGTATTTCCTGAAAGAAGATCTGCAAACAAACTGAAATTTGCAGTCTAACAAGATTAGTTTTAATCTACAGTCCTGCTGTAGACTGTCGGTGTCTCGGTTTCATGGCTGGGTGACATGTGATGCAAAAGGAAGGAGCAGACTTTACTGGAAATCCAATTTAGTTTGGACACATAACCTTAGTAGTATAGATGAGTATCAAGTTCAGAAATACTGATTAATATTTAACTACACACTTCTTTATTCTTTCCATGGAAAAGTTATCAATACCATTCACTGAGATACTGAGAAATGAAGTTTAAAAATTAAAATTGAAAGAATAGGATCTTCCATCATCAGTAAAGTTCCAAAAATTAATTTATTACTTTGCATATATTGTCTCATTTATGCAAAGTTCTATACATGTATTGACTTTCACCAAATCAGTAGTACTGCTAATATCAGTGCTAAGCAGCTGCATTAATCTTTCCAGAATGAAACCACAATTTGGAATGTGAAGCCATTCACACACTAAGTTCATTTTCCTTACCATAAATGACAAATATTCACTAACATCACCAGCAAAGTGAAAGAAAAACATTTGCAATATAAGAAGTTAAAAATCTAAGTTTCTTGACAAATTCATTTCCCTTTGTGACAATCTGGGACATTTTAGTTATTATCATTCAGGACAACTGTTTTTATTTCTTTTTAGCACAATCTTGAATCACTGTATGTCAGTAAAAACTAGGACTTCCCACCCCACTTTCAGAGACACCAATAATTCTTGCAATAGGTTGTTGGTTTCTTTTTTCTCCATCTTTAGTTTTATTATAAAAGTAAATGGATTTTTAAAATTTTTTTTTAAGTCAAAAAAACTTATTTTCAGCCACTCCCACACTGTCTTTTATTATTATCTGTCTCATGTAGCCTTAGGTACCTATTTCTGTATTCATTTTTAACATCATAATAGATCTTATCTAACCATTTTCTTAAGGAACTTTTATGTGGCTGGAATGTTCAAAAATACTTCTGAAACTCTTATTTAATGCCCCTAGGGAATCAGTGTCTCTCTCTTTGGGGCACTTTTGAACATACCACCTGTGGATGCCATTTCCTGGTGTTTTGCTGTGTGCACTGTGCAGGTGAACACTTACATATCTTTTATGCTGAGAGTCAACTTTTAAAATGTCTTCCACTGCAATTTCTTCATTAATAGTCTCCTGGGATCTGATCCAGCTATGTTACTAAACATGAGCCAAGCTTTACATTGTTTTCAGCAAGACTACCCCATCCTTAAAGTTATTTGTGAATTAACATGCTTTCCGAGATTAGAAATTTGATTGTGGTGATTACATTAGATTAGACATTTGGTAGAGTTGTAGGCGCAGAAGAAATTTGCTAATAAAATATTTTAAGTAGAACTTCTAAATGGTGAGTGAAAATAACAACATTAGGCGCAATTTTTCTCCTTTGGACAACGTAACAGAGTATACACTCTGGATTCAGAATTTCTGTACTATTTGTTCCATATCAGATATGTTGAGAATAAAGCAATAAATGACAGCATGTGATATGGAATGAAAAAGGCTTTAGCATATTTCCTAATATTAGGAAATACAACTACAATTCTAAATATTGAATTGATTAAATGAACTCTAGACAGTTAAAGTAATATCAGAGGTAATAAATGTAATAAGTCAATGTCTGCTAAAGTCAGCAAGACTGTAGTCTTAGAAACATAGAGCTTAAAAATATTCATACTTTAGTCTTTCTTAATACATTCTGCATAGCACTGTGCTTTACTACATGACAGCTGTATTAAGTGCTAATGGAACTTACTCCAAAAAGAGTTCAGCACTGTGCTGCTGCTTCATTAAAGCTTACTCAAATCAATTTTAATGCAGTATAAAGGTTTTCAGGATGATACTCCATCTGACAGAGAAGACAGAAAAGCAAGAAGAAGAGAGAAGGACTACAACATGACATTTAAAAAGATTAAAGATCTGTATAGAGAAAGTGATACCCAGAAACATTGTGGGGGAAAAAAGTAAAGGAGGAGACTTGCACTGGAGAGCATGCAACAGGGAGACACAAATTTGTAAAGGCGTGGCTTTTAAAAAGTATCTCTAAAATACCAGAAATCAAAAGAAAAAGTGGTTAAAAATGAAGGTTTTTTAAGTGTTCACCTAGTGCCATACTACTGGAAAATGCATTTAACAAATTCTGTAAATCTTCCACATTTTTAGACCTATGTTAATACTAACTTCACAAAATGTATCTACAGCCAGTACAACTCAAAGAAGAATCAAGTTTGGGGGGGGTTTAGTTTCAAATCACTTGTAAAGAATTTTGTGGATCCACTATTCATCTATAGCAGTGTTATAGTATCCAAATGTAAAAAGTGCAAATATTTCAGTGCTTTGAGCAGGTTTGCACTTTTTTTCTAACCCAGACACTTTTAATAATTTCTGAGCAATGAAAGTAGTTCATTGAGATGCTTTGAGTCAGTTGATATTCAAGTAGTGTATCTGTATCTACAACTATTCATTTTTCATATTTCAAAAATTGTTACATGTTCAAAAAGTACAGTTATAGAACACAATATTGCACCATAAACAAAGTCCATGTTTGCAGAACAATGGATAACCTTGGATATCTTAATATTTTCTATTCTACTTGTGGTAATAGCCATCAATTTATCTTTTTTTTTGCTACTTATTTATTATCCACAGCATCCTGACATTGTTCAAACAGACAAACCTTAAAACTGATGAAGTTTTCATTCATCAAAGATGGCACTATTTATGTCACATAACACCTCATTTTCAATTGGCTCTTGTTCAATTTTACAACTCTGTGTCAAAGCCAAACCCTAACAGCAAAAGAAGAAAATGGCAACAATCTTGTCCTTAGATGTAAAGATTAAATGTCATTTTACTGTTAGACATGATGAAGTAAGTTGCATTGCAGTTTTATGTCCTAGTGAATTACTAAACATGGTCTTGACTCAATGCCACCTCAGTTTTCCACAGCAGACACGGAAAATTTTTTTGTTGTTTTTGTGTTTTTCAGGAGATGGAAGGACCTTGGCATCCTAAATGCAGTGAAGAATATTCATCCCTCAAGAAAGCATGGACATTTTACCATTGTAGTAGAATACAGCAAGCAGCATTATGCATTCTCGTCCAGCTTTAAGAAATAACATCAGAGTTGCACTAAATTTGAAGTAGAGAAGAAAGTATGGTGACCTCTACAATGTCCCATATCTTTAAAACAGGGAACTAAACAGCTTTGTGCTGCTGACAGCTAACAAGAAACTACCCCTTTGATTTCAAGTTTGCAAATTCAGTGTGATATTACTTGTAAATGAAATAATATTCAAAAAGATGCCTCTTCAAATGACTCATTGACTTGTTCTTCCAAGATACACATGTATATTAAGAGGTTTAACACATCCGCTCTGAACACAGACAGTGCTATTGTTATTGGATATTGCTGGGGTAGACAGAGAATGTTAGAGAGGCTCTTCAGTGACCAGCAGAGCTGACAAAGTATCCTGGTTAAACGTAGAAGTTAATATCCTATGAAGGTGTATCAATATTAGTGTACCTGTAGTACTTGGGGGACCCAATTCCATGTTGTTCTCATTGAGGTGACATTGTATAAATACAGTCCAGTGAGAAAATGGCTTTCTTAGCCTACTGAAAACATCCTGTACAAGATCAAACTTTGCTAACCAGAGGCGTCTTGGTATATTTTAAATTATCCTTATACTCATTCTAATCAAGCCTTCCATTACACTCTTCAGTTTCAAAAACAACCAAGTTAGGCCTCTGCCTCTATAGAGCTAGATTCCTGCCCTTCTAGAACCATGTGCATTTATTTCATATGGGTTTATTTTATATGGATATAAAATGCTGAAATAGTGTGGGTTCACAAGAGGATACAGAAACAGGTTTTTGCACTGGTTTTGGTTCACCCGGAATTTCACTAGGTTTGCCTTAAATGCAGGGTTCAAAGAAAATTTCAGTGATGTCTTCCAAATTTGGCTTGGGTGAGATCCAAAACCGTAAATCCTTCATCCTTTGTACATACGTATTAGAGTACTCTCTTGTGCTCCGTAAGGCAGTAGACTCAGAACTCAGCCCAGGTCTTTTGAAAGTTTGTTAGAAGCAAGGCCAAAATTTGGAACTGTAATTAAAACAGAATTGAGGCAGATTTAGCCATAGTTTGCATTCAGTTGTGAATGATTTGCAGAATCCTAGGAGGTGGTATTAGGCCTTACTGTTACTTTATTTACCAGCCATCAGCAGGAGGCGTGAAAGAGGAAGTCACGTTGGTCTGATTCGCTTTGGCAGCTGTAAATCCACTTTCTCCCAGGCACCTATACAATGTTCTTAGTGAACTTTGTTTAGAGGAAAGGTTAGTCTTACACAGAAAGAGATAAACTCCGTTGCATCTGCTTTTGAATTAAATAAGGGATATCAGAACATGAGTTAAGATAAAATCCTGGAAATAAAGAATACATTTTAATGACTTTCCTTCCTTATTCCCTATCCTTCTGATTTGTTGTTACAGTACTACAATCCAACATTTCTGAATATGTAAACATATAGTTTTGATTGTAGGCCACATCTTTGACTGTCTTGGAATTAACATTTTCATCACTCATGTACTATGAGTTGTCTTTTTCTGTCTGTGGTTATTAGAGACAATGAAAGAAAGATACTCTATGCTGTAGTACTTGTCCTTTAGTGCTAGATTCTGCCACTTATTACTGAATTACTCTAATGAATAGGTGTTTTTTTTGGACTAGGGCCTTCCGCTGACATAAGTTACATACCATTCAGATGAAGAGTATAATTTCAGGTACCATATTCTTATTCAGCAAATACCCATTTTCCTCATTTTAATACCAGCACCAGGCAAACATGCACATAATTTTTCTACTATATTTAATTTTAATTCTCATATATACACTTGAAGTCAAAAGGTATCTAGTCGTTTTTTCCAGAACACTGATCCACATGCCCATTTTCTGTCTTAGCATGTTCGAGCTTTCCATCACGAGAAAGCTCCATGGCAACTCAATGTATGGAAACAGATGTGAGGTCACACAAAGCCTATGGAGTGAAACCTGAAGACAATGGAAAAAACTCTTTCAAGTCAATACACTCTGGCAATTTGCTCAGCTTCACAAATAAAAAAGCTCTAAAGCCATTTAATGCAAAAGTTCAGTACAGTTCAATGATCACTAAAAGATTCAGTCAACGTTTTTTGGTGTGAAAAGATGCCGTTTCAGAGTACACTCTTCTTTCTTAGCTTTCCTTCTTCTTCCTCCCTCAGAGATCCTCTATTTCAAATTCATTTTAAGAATCTTCTTAGAATGGCTTGTTTAGGAAAACTGAAATGTTGGCTACAGAAAGTTGTCTCCACCTAAAAAGAAATGAGTAAATGTTTCAGAAGCAGTTAAATCTTACAGACTATCAAAGAGATAACAGACCTCAAATCACATAAGCCACTTTTCTAAAGAAGCTGCGTGTTCTTTCATCATACAGGTACTTTGAAGGTCTCATTGCAAGATCTTTTACTATTCAAAACATTCAGAAATGTAAAATGAGGTTTAATCTTACCACTCATTAAGTCTGTGAGTCATCTTTCAGAACCTAGTTTATATCCTATGTGGTAGATACTTTGCAACTGGCCAACAAAACTCACTCCCACCTGCAGCACTATTTAATTTCCTAAAATTGAATTTTTTATACAAAGGTAATCTGAGTTTAAATTTACATTTTATCTTTATTTGCATTCTTGCACTTATGTGTTAAATTGCCTGTACAGAAAAGATCAACATTTGCCTGTCTGTAGTTTCAACATAAATATCAGCTACTTTATCTTTTTTTTCTGGGCTTCTTTGATACATGCTGAGGCTTTTTTTCACCTGAGCTCACAGGTGTGTTTACATAATACTTACCTGACTTATGTTTAGCATCCTTAAAAATTTTTAGGTAAAACCAGACACCTGCTCTTCTTTTAAACCAAATGTGTCAATTGTATGACTGGAGCCTTGCATTTCAGATAAAAAAGACTGTTGCAGGCCCTTGGGTCAATAAGGAAGTAATATTTGGATCTAGATGGAATTTATTTAGTGCAAATAGACTGGGAAAAGTCTTTAAATTATTGAAAGATCTCTTCTGAAATAATCAGAAGTTACTCTGTTAATTCTGAAGCAGTAACAGACTACTAAGAGTAAGGGAATAGCAATGACAGCATCAGTGGAAAACTGTATATTGTCTCAGAGGTGAAGACAATATATCCCTAAAGGGTGCAACAGGAATTAATACTGTCTGTAATGTTCACGTCAGGGTGACTCAGTTTCTCTCAAGAGAGACCTGACTGTGTACACATAACATACTGATGATCCCAGTCCCTTTGGGACCTTGCCAAAGCTCCTAAATGTGTTGTCCACACAAAGGATTATTTCCTTTTCACTAATACTCAAATAATGGGAAATTGTCATCAGATTTAATGTAGCTGTAAACAATATTAAAAAGCTGCCATTCTCATGTTGTTTTCAAAAGAGAAATGCAGAATTGTACTGATAAGGCACAGGCTCTTTTCCTTTGGAACTGTCCTTCTTTCAGGAGGTGACTACTGATTTTCTGCACGTCACTGCTAACACCAATGCAGAAGTACAGGACTATAAGGGTGTCTTTGCACCCCATCATGTCCTAAGCCTGAAAAGATAGCAGGAATAAAGGAATTCCAGTGCTTTATGAAGGCTGGGATGAGGGGTCTGGGCCACTTACCCAGCCCACAGACAACCACAAAGAAGTGATTCAGCTTTTGACTCCTGTTTCTACAAGAGATAATACTTTGAGAGCCCTCAGAAAAGCCTGGAGCTAAAGGAAATCAGTGATGTGCAAGTTAAAAGCATTTAAAGGAACTATGACTAATGTAGATTAAAGGCAATTATGTAAAAGCACACCAAATATCCCTATTTTTTGGTCCATTTTGGAGTGAGTTGGGAGACACTGATTTCTGAACCAGCATTTCCACTTAGAAGCTGTTCCTATTTTCCATCAGTATTTGAACAAACTTAAAGGCTATAGAGACCTGGCAAAATAGTGTCTTAGAGAATTTATGAGCATGTAGACAACAGGTAGACAGAAAACCTAGACAAACACATTTTCTCATCAACTGTGCAATATCATAGTAATTTTCTTCCTAGCTTTCCATATTTAGCAAGACATATTTTACCTTGACAGCATTTGAAGAGAACTGCACTAAGACTATCCTTCTAAATAATTTGCTAATGGCATACCAGAAGCAGTTTGATAAATTATGTTAAAATTTATATATATGAAATATATAAATAAAAATTCCCAGGGACTGCAGTTTACTGAACATCTTCAGGTGATTTAGAAATAAATAAAACAAAGCAGCTTCCCTTGTGCCTGTCTCCACATTTCAACAGGACTTATTTTCTCTAGAAAGATACTCTCTGTACAGCATCTCACAGCAATGTTAGGTCTTCTAGAAAAGTGAGACAGGCAAGTCAGCTTCTGACACTGTCCTTTTTTCCCCCGCACAAGTCAGCATGAGCACAATTTCAAATCTGTGTACCAAATAACATCTGAGGTAATGAAAAGGAACTGTTTATTTTCTGGAAATGTAAAGCTTCTGTACTAAACCTATGTTAAGCCTCAAGGACCTCTAAATTAGCTGCTGAATATTTAAAAAATTTAGACATGTACATATTTTTGTCAGTCTCTAATGCTTATGAACAGACTTCCTAAAGTCTCAGCTGTTCATAGTTTTAATAAATGGCAAACAAATGTGCAACTGTGTAACACTGAGATCTAAGTTAATTCTCCAGGCTGAGCTAAGCTCCTGAAGATGTCATGAGTAACGAACTGTGTAGGAAAGATGTGAAAATCCTGGGAATAGATGGAGAGACTCACTCTCTTGCAGAAGAGACTTTGAAATATGAAGAGCAATGTAAGCAAGATACAGAGTAATTCCTATTCAGTGTTCAGAAGACAACTCTTCGTGTCCATCATCTGCAAAAGGCTGGGGGGAAAACTTCAGAAAACAAGCCTATATTTAGGGAATACATTTTATCAGTAGTCAGAACAAAGACATGAAGTTTCAGCCTTTAAGGAGCACAGGGATCTGAATGCAGATTTCTCAGTACTGGACCCCACAGGA
The DNA here is from genome assembly GCF_929443795.1 of Astur gentilis. Taxonomy (NCBI): domain Eukaryota; kingdom Metazoa; phylum Chordata; class Aves; order Accipitriformes; family Accipitridae; genus Astur; species Astur gentilis. The sequence continues at coordinate 2,091,510 of NC_064911.1, read as the reverse complement.
CTGGTGCAAACACTGAAGGCTTTGAACAGCAAAAATAAAACAACAAAAAAAAAAGTTTTGCTTCTTTAAACCTTGAGTTGCACTCTTTTTTCTTCTTCTTTTTGAAGAGATACTGTGGACAGCCTTGTAACTGGTGGACCTGATAGTGCTATCTGCTACTGAAATTGCCCTTTGCTTCCATTGTAAAACTTTGTCTTCACCATTCATAACTTTGTTCAAATTCTTTCTTCTGGTGAAGAAAGGTTTCTACATAAAAATTGATTTTTTGTTTCACAATGTTGATTTGTGGGGGAATACAGGAAAAAGGCTAATGTGTGGGATACAGTTGCTAGAAGGAGGATAAAGAAAATATCTCCTGAGCTTAAAAAATGTGCTAGCATATTTTTCATTGAGAGAAATTGTAGCCCTTTCTTGTTTAAGAATGGAAACTCAGAGTTTTACAAAGATGGACTATTTCTGTGAGAGTGTTTTGGTGGATGGTTGTTTGGTTGGTTGGTTGGTTTTTTTGTTTCATGGCTTCTGCATGAAAATAATAATTTTCTTATGCTTTTCTTAGTTCCAAGAAATGGATGAAAAGAGGATGTATTTGCTGCCCGTAAATCATTAGATCAGCAAAAATAAAGCTTTGTCAGTTTATAGATACAGCTAGCCCAAGAAAGATGAGTCTATACTGACCCTGAACTCATTTTACCAGAAAATAAGATAATTGCTAACCCAGTCAACATGGCCAAGTTTCTTCAACCAAAATTATCAAGTATAAACATAGTCTGGCTATAAAAGAGAAAGCAGAAGCATTCTCACCATTCTTGAGAGGTTAGCAATGGCCTTATTTCTTCATCAGCCCTGCCTGTGGGACCAGAGAGCACCAAATACTGCAGTGGAGGCTTTGGGGGAAAGAAATTGAAAATCATTATTCACCCTGTACAAGTTCAATAGGAACAGGAAGAGGGGAACCTTTTACTTCTGTCTCTCCCACCAAAAAGGTAACAGAGCTATTTTCTCCTATCCTTCCTGTGGGGAGCTGAGGATGGGGAAAGGGGAATATCAGTAATGACTTGGGGTGCAGTTCTGCTGCATTCCTGGCAGGCTAGGTGAAGTGATGGTGGGGTGTGAAGGGGCCATGGGACAGAGAGAACAGAAGGAAGGAGAGTGAGGATGCTTACAGAGATGCTTGGTTTTTTACCAGAGTGAGGCTTCTCTGTGAAAGGGTGATGCTGCAGGGAGCCTGGATTTTGTTCTACTCTTTTTTGCGTTTACTCCGTTAGAGCCTGTTGATTGGAGTGAGTTGGGAGGCATTGATTCCTGAACCAGCATTTCCATTTGTACACTGGCTCCAGCTGCTGCCTTGTACCTATGTCTGAGAATGCTGGCACAGACATCAAGGGGCAGAGCAGCCTGGCTACCCCCCAAAACATATGAATACCTCTCCTGCGAGCCATGCAGATAAATAAATACAAATGCACAGTGCAAGGCATGCAGTGTCTTGCAGCCCTGGTGTGTGACAGCCAAGAAGACCTGTGTGAGGCTGGGAAAAAGGAATCCCCAAGAATTCCTGACATTAAGAAGTCAGTTCTCTTTAAGTTAAATCTACCCTTTACTTATCGACCATCTCTAGGCTTGGGCAAATCATAAACTGGCGTTTTCCTGTCTGCAAGGCTGGGAAGCATCAACAGCAACCTGAGTACTTTACACTCCTCTCAAGAGTACTGGACGGCTCTGTTGAGTGGAAAAAGATTTTGGAGACAGTGTCACATAAACTCTAAGTCATAGAACAGTAAGTTCTGTGGGTTACAAAACATCTAAGTATATGTTTTGCAAATGTCTTTTGGAAGAAGTATAAGCAAAGAATACAGCATTGTGTGAGCTAGGCAATTTGCATTTATACATTTTTATAAGCTTTCTCAATACAGCCCTCAAAAAGTGAAGAATGTTTGTAAATTATTTTTCTCCCCTTCAGTTCACTCTACCTCTTCGATATTTTGTAACACAGCCAGCTGTTCCTGGGGCTAGGGGTTGTGAGGCTTGGCTGTTTGTTTGGGGTTTTTTTCATAATGCTTAAGCATCTTGATTCAAGTGAGTACATATGAAGATACAGCAATAAAATCAAGTGAAGCCACTGCACAGTATTTTGTTTCTTAACCTACTCGTGCTCACTGCCTGTTCCTGTTCACCTCTTTTGTTGTGCTGTATTTATATTTTAAGGTTTTGCTGTAGAAGTACTGATGTCCCTGTTATAGAAAGTCTTTTCATTCTTTGTTTTCATGACACCTAGACTGTCACTGCAACTCTTAGCCATCTTATCAAAATAAATAAACTGTTTAGTTGTTTGTTCTTGAGTTCGGGTTTGGGGTTTTTATTCCCCATGGGAAAAATACAGGTACTGAATAGATACAGGACATGGCTAGGGATTTCAAACTTTGAAGAAAAATGAAGAAGTGCATAAATTCCTTATTTCTGTGAAAACAAACACTTAAACAGTAGAGATTAGCAACACTGACTGCAAAACAAAATATTTCCCTTACCCTTTTACATATGGATTGCCTCTATTATTTATTTTTACTGAATGATCTTGCTTATATGTTGAAAATGTTGGGAAAGAACTTTTAATTTTATAAATACCTATTGTCACTAACTTGCAGTTCTGTACTTGAAGTGGTGAGTCAGGCACGCAATATTAATTTGTCCATGTTGACATCAAATATTTGCTCTGGAAGACAAGAAGGCAGTAGTCCAGAACATCTATTCCCCAACTGTGTTGCTGCTTTTGTTTCTGAATTCTTTTTGCCATGCAAATTTTTTCACAGCTGTTGTTTGAAAAATTGGCTTGGATGCTGCTCAATTCAGAGAGATTATATTTTACAACAATTCATAATTCTTTCATCTTCAGAACACAATGGATATATTTGTGTTTAGATTGGGCTATTTTGTTAATAATCCATGGTCAATAAATCACATAACTCTTTTGTAGAAATAGTTTTCAGCTTGCATAGCAATGATTTGAAGAAGTCATGTCTTTCATTATTGTTTTCCTAATGATTTGTTTGTAAAGGATGCATGCCATTTTATACATTAAGGTTGATTTGGATCCTGATATAGGATAATTTTGCTATATTTTTATCCTATATGATTTTGAAAACTATATTAACTTTTAAGTGTCATCTGGATGTAATACATTTTTACTACTTCTAGAAAGGATTTTAGTATATAGAAGCAATATTACAACAAAACAAATTATTAATAAATGCTGAGAAATCTGATTAAAAGAATTAAAGTTAATTTTTATTGAGTAAACAGAGTTTCTTCCCCTTGTCTTCCAAGTATCATGTTTCTTATGAAGACAGGCTTATAAGATGCTTATTGACATTTTTGTACCAAGGTTATTAATTTTGTTTCTGATTTTGAGACAAGTAATAAGCATGTCTTTACTGATGGCTGTGATGTTCTGTGGAGACAGCAAAGATAGCTCTGAAAAGAAAAAAAAAAAAAAAAACAAAAAACTGAAAACAAGCTTTTACTGATCTGTATTCTGTGTCACTCTAGTTTCCGGTACCCAAACTAGCCAAAAAACAGAGCTAAATTTGATATTTGTAAACTGCACCACAAAGAATCTCTTTCAAAAATTCGTACAAAGCCTATTGGAGCCCATAGGTTGTTTTCTGATAACATGGTCTCTGAATCTTGATTTATTTAGCAAATGTTGACAGACCTTTCAGGCACAATTGAGGAAAAAATTTAGACTATGTTTGGGGCTATTATCCCTGTTGAGAAAAGTAGGCAGGTAGTTATACACATCATGTATGTTAAACACTTTCCTGAATTATGATAGTTTCCTCAGGACAGGTCCTAACTGTAATTAAATGTTTCTTACTAAGAATGGAAAGGGTAACTAAACAGAAGTACTTTCAAACTAAAGCAATACATGCAATACACTTGTTTATTCAAGTGAAAAGAACTATTGCAAAAAGTTTGGTTTTTTCCCTCTAGCTCTGTTATAGGCCTTTCCCCTCCTCTCTATTATTGTGTAAATAATCACATCATTCACCCTTAGAAATTAAAGACGAGATTCATAGGCTGCCCGTGTGGTACACAGGTCTGTTTATGCTGAGCTGCCCAGCCACAGCTACAGCTCAGCTCCTTGGAGAGACCCATTCACCTGCCCAGAGGGCTGCATGTAGAAGAACCTTTCAGAGCTCTGGGCAAAGTTAGGATTCCTGGCAGCAACGGCGAGAATTTTTTTAATGTATGTACATACACAGTTTTCATCTGTTCTACTTTTCAATACATTACCTAATTATTGGAGAGTTCATTCTTTCCATATTCCTCCTTTTGCGTTATTTAGTTCCCATCAGGCCTAAGTCAATATACCCATGCTAATTCACTCCATTAGTTCCCATCATGCTAACTCAATATCAATATAATTCTGATTTATGATGCCACAAATGTTAGAGTTGCAAATTTATGGCACCTCTTTATTGGTAATAAAGAGTCATACTACTTAGGATTGTTTCCCTTTTGTTCCTTTTAGTTTCCTTAATATATCAATAGTCAGCAAAGAACTCAGAAGCCATAAAAATGGCAAAAGAAGTAAATAATTTTGAGGTTGCATTGCTGAATCAAACCATATCATGTAAAAGTTTTGAACAAAATTCTGACTTATTTTGCATAATCTCAGCTGGGAGATTTCCAGTAAAAATTGTTTTGCCTTTAATAATACCTGAAATACCAATATGTAAATACCCTCTGATTTGATTAATTTGGGTTTTTTCCCTGAAATTATCAGGTTTTTTATCAATTCATAACTCTACCAAGCTATTGAAAGAAAAGCAAGAATATATAAACATGTATGTATAGAATACATTTGCGAAAGGACATTCAAACTACATGACCTGTCAGAAATACCTCCTTTAAAAAGGAAAGAGATAGCTGGTCAGGAATATTTTGACTAAACTAAAGGTGCTGCTACTGAAAGGTTATTTTGTCACTGGTGTAAAGGAACTCCCTATTTTAGTAGCTTCCAAATAGAGGTCTGTGGACAGATCATTCACTTTTATACTGTTTTCCATTCTAGTCTTCATAATGAGTGTTCATGGCCTGTGAAATGGTGAGTAGTGATCTAAAATATTTGGGAGCCACTGCAATATTGCTTTAGATATGCCATGCCATGCTATGCTATGCTGTGCTAAGCTATGCTATATTGTATGTAGTTATCTGTTGGGAAGACTTTTAATGCCTTTCCAAAAAGATATCAAAAAGTCAAATATCACAGCCCCTCAGGATTTTTCTTCTGCGTGATAAACCTAGAGTGGTGAAAGCTGTTGTCAAGTTTTCTAGAGCTTCATTACTTGAATAAACAGCAGCTTTGTCTATACAGCAAGATATGTTCTGTAGAGAGCTAGGATGTTTTCTGTAACAGTTTTCATTTTGTTTCCATTACAACTGGGACAACGGAAAGTTGTGACCATGATCCATTTATTCCCTTTGGCTAACGGATTACGCACTATAACAATTGGAGAGAGAATAAGGAAAAATTACTGCATTCTGAGGGTAATTTTTTCTTTTGGCTTGGCTTGAACAATTTCAGAAAAAACAGAGCATGGCATTTGGATGTAAGTGCTTAATTAAATGTTCACTCTAATTCACAAATTAAGTATTTCAGAATTAAGTCACTTCAAAATAACACATCAGTGGAATAAATTGGTGAGACAATATTACCTAAGCCACTGAAGTCTGTGGGCAGGGGAAATGACTGAGCCTTGGCAGACCACATGGGGGCAAAGAGGACTGGACACAGAGCTGGCTGCACTCGTGAATATTGCTGCAGCCCTGCCTAGTACAAATGCCATTAGGCTTATCTTGTGCGCTAAAGACCATAGGTTCAGGACTCTGCTGAGATGGCAGAACCCTAGCTCCAAGCACAGAAACATCCTATTTCTGTGCTGTTATATGGGATCCTTGTCATGGACAAGAAGACCTGAGAAGACCTCTGAGGAAGAAAGAGGAGTGAGGTTAGAGGTGACAAGTTTGCCCACCCAAGGAGTTAGTAAGTTTTGTCAGAAGAAGGTGCAATGGCTGTCAAATGTGGGATATGCTCATTACATGCATCACCAAGCAGTCTCAATAAAGCCCAGAGAGATCTAGCTGTGTGTTAGAAGGATTTTGCTCAGGAATGCTGTATGCACTCTCCTTGCTTGAACGGCTAAAAAAGAGGATGTAATTTGTGCTCTTAGCAAAAAGATGGCAAATTAGGTTACCAATATTTATCTGAAATACTAGGCCCATATGAGAGCTCCTGCCAGTTCAGATATTTCAATTCTAATCCCTTTTTACCAATATGTATCATTTTGTTTTGCTGTCAGTACCCAAGGGATTTATAGGATTAAGTCATCCCAATACTAATGAAACTTGTGCAGGGATATTTCTCAGTCATCGATACTTAGCCAGAGCATAAAGCTGCTTGCCAAATATAGGATAGCTATGCAATTCAGGGATTTAAATTAGTTATTTTGCTTTTTTTTTTTCTTCAATTATTCTTTCTCTTTATTCATCAAAAGCTACAGATCTGTTTACTAGAATACAATCTCCATAAAAAGACCTGTTCATTAATTGAATAATACACTCTCAGAAATCAATGCAATCAAAGTAAGGTATTCTTTCTTTGACAGCCTCAGACCAAAAAGTGTCAGCAACATTATTGAGCAGGTTTATTAAAGATACCATAATATAATACCAAATTCCACAATATAATCAGTCCTTGATTACCTTTCAATTTAGACCCTGTTTTATTGGAAAACTTGGGTAATCTTCCCAAAATCTGCATTACAATATGAAGAGATTATTATGTAACGGTGTCTTTTTAAAGGATTTATATTTTCTTCAACCAGTTCACCCTTTCATGAGACTGTAAAGACTCGGATTATTTATCTCCAAAAGGAAAACAGCTACAGGGAATCTATCTATGTGAACTTCTGGAAAGTATATTGTCAGATAGAGTGATAAAACTTTCCATTTTATTTTGCAACACAAACCAAGAAATTTCTCTATGAAGCCAAACATCAACATATTTAGGATCAAAATGAGTAAGCAGAATTGTAATACAGTTCACCATTGGGTTTCATTACCTCAGGAGGAGACTGAAGGGAATTGTGCTGCTTAACTCCTTGCAGTGGTCGAACTAGGCATGATAAAAGCCTGACGTTGACAGGCAAAGTACATCCACAATGCCTGTCTGCACCCTTGGAAAATTGCCATGCTTTAAGAAGTGTTTTGTTACAGTTACTTACCACTCATGTCCAGGGACACAGTACCTCTGCTGTTATGAATGCCAGTGTAACGCAGCACTGCAGAGTTAGTCAAGAGAAAGATATGGCTCTTTGAGCCAGGCATTTAGGACTATTGGCTCCTAATAAATCAAGAGAGCACCTGGAAGAATATGAAAGGCAGATGGTAATAATAAATGCTCAATTTTTAGATATATGAAGAGAGGTTCAATGGAAGTGTAGTGCCTTGAAAGTCTGAGGATTTGGTTTAAGTTGTTCAGCAATAAGGTGCTTCAACAGATACTTTGATAGCTTTGAATAAGCCTAAAGAAATCCTTAATATACCCTTCTGAGGTTACCAAAGTGTTCTGAAATCTGTTAATCTCTGTCAGACGAGCAGGGCCAGCTTCTATCTTAACAACAGGTATTTGCTTAGGGTGCCTGTACTTGGGAACATTGTATTGAGTTACTTACCCTATTTGAGCATAGTTATCTGAAATCAAATGTATTAGATCTGTTTGGTTGTTTGTTTTGTGGGTTCTGGAGCATAATTTTGTAGAAAGAAATCTGCCATTCTTGCTGCAACTTCTGTCATTATGGTGTTTCACTGGGTGAAACATGTCTTTAGACATGTTTATAAGGTTAAAAAAGAACAAAACACTAATAGGTGGCAGACTATTAGCATGAGAACTGACCTTATGAAAGGAAAGCAACAAAGAGTGGAGAATTATAAAAGAGTTAAATGTGAAAGCTTGTGATATTTGCAGTGGTAGTCTGTAAGGAAGCAAAGACACTTATCCTTAAACACATTGCAACACTCTGAATGATTTTTTTTCTTGTTCCAAACAAACAGAAGAGTGGAAGCATGGTGCGTGTCTGGCACGGTATCCCCTGCCCTATGATTTTGTTGGCAGGCTAATTGCTGCAACAGACATCAATGGCAGGTCAGGTAGCTTACAAAAGAACACTGAATCTTGGCAGCCCACCCAGCAGTAAGGACACAGACGTTTCTAGTTTAATTAGTGAAATAAAGTAGCAAAACAGTCATTTTCCCCAGAGAACGTTAGAGTAAATGACTTATCAGATCATTGTTGGAGCTTGTGTCGTCATTCACAGTTTGCACAGTTGACGACGACTATGCTTTTGTGTGCCATGCTCTACTGCTGGGAACAGCAACTTAATTTCCCAAAGAACATTGTTAACGTGTTTTACGGAAACACACAAATAAAAGGGAACCACTATCTTATGTTTACAAACAGGTTACAGGGAATTCTTTCTGGAGATTCATTTCTAAAGAAAGCAAAGCAAAAAAACCAAACAGCTCCCACATACAAGTACTTCATTCTTCCCTTTGTTCTACCATTTTAATAAACTGATATTTAAGACAAATAGCTTTTATAGAACCAAAGGGTACTTGAAACTTTAGGTAACCTTGCTCAGTCTAATTTCTGCCAAAGTTATTTTCTCCTTGCAAATGATGGGGGGGGGGGGGGGGGGGGGGAAGGGGGGGAGGAAAAAGGAGTTGCAATGTGATTCTGATCACAGGAGCATTTGTGGGTTGTAGCAATCTCTCTGCTTCTCTCAAACAATCCTTTTTTATGAAGTCACACTTCTGAGAATTTGTAGGCTGATGCCCATTATATTGCTTTTTTTTCTTTTTTTCTGAAAAATTACTGTATCATCCCACACAGTTGATTTCCTGCCTACAACACAGTCATGGCGATGTGATATTTTGTTTTAGCTGATATTTCCTGGGTATATATTCACACAGTGAGAAAACCAGAGTAGACTTGTGAGTAACTATGAAATAAACCCCTATCATGAGACTCACATGAAAAGTGTACAAATTTTGATACAAAGAAAGGAATGTGGTAAATTATAGCTGCTGTATTAATACTTGCAGCAGATAATAAGATTTTTTTATATTTAGAAGTCAATGAAGCAAAAAAATGTAGCAACACTACACATACTATTGTCTAGAGAAGTAGGTCACTGATAGCAAAAAATTAATAGACTTACATTTGGATGGCTGGCAGAAATTACAATTACACTACTAGTGTGTAAAGTCGGGTTTTTTGCAAAATCATTACGTAGTGTTCTTAGAAACATTTTAGTTTAAAATACTAATATCATAAAACAATGAATGAGACTCATGTGTTTGCAACCATGATGAAGTCAAACCTGTTGTTTCTTGTGAATCAGAGTCACTGAGGAGGTCAGGACACAGCAGCCAGTTCCCAGAGTACCTGCCACACTCTGGCAGGCCACCAGTCACCTGCATATCACAAGGTGAGTGACACTGTTCCAGAGGAGGCTTGCCCACATGTAAATTAAGACAGAATAGCTTTCCTGAGTATTACCAGGTTAGGAGACCCTTGATATGATCAGTATTATTTACATTACTGACACCAAACAAGGTGGTTGGCACATGGCAAGAGAGGTACAAGGCAGTATGCCTGTCTCGGGATGTTTGCAGGAAGTCTCCAGGTGGCATCAGTAAGCAAATGTGTGCAACAGATGATATGTAGGGCCTAATTTGAGACACAATACAATAAGTTATATTAAACAAGGACTTGAACTCTCATTTTCACTGAAGAGGAATATAAATTGACTTAGCTGCGCCATTAATTAACCAAAGAGAGAGGAGAGAGAAAAAAAAGAAGCGGTATAGTTGCCATGTATTCTGTTGTTGTCTGATAAATCCAGTGTTTCCACATAAGTTACTGAATTATATTGCTTTGAAAAAGAAGTACGGTGTATTACAATGGCATGTGCAGTCAGGATCAGATGCAGCCTGAGCGTCATAGTGCACAAGTGTAATGGTCCTGCAGTTGCAAAGTTGCAAAAAAAGTGTTCAAGCTGGTCATAAGGATACAAGTGGTAGAGTCATGGCTAAGAAAAGAGAAAGGCTATTTTGCTTATACCTGGACAACAACACCTTTAATCTCTGTAATCCTTACAGTGAACTGATGTTTTGAATCAAGTTACTGGCTGCTGAGTCTTTGTATGTCCTTAGTGTATTATTGCACATTGTGTATTTTATACACAAAGATGAGAGCGCTGCAGTTACTCATCTGACAGATAAGAAAATTACATTAACATTCCTTCCCTGCATGCCCTCAAACTCTGTCCTCTATTTTTTTACTAGGAAAGCCAATGTTTTACTAACAAAGTCATTCTGAGGTTACAGGTCAATGATTTATCTGTTTCCTAATCACTCCCCCAGTGATCTGCGTGACTGGCTCTCCTGTTCACCTGAGACAGTTTAGAACCATAGGTTAAATTTTAATGAAACACCTCTAACTTGGTGTTTGACCTCAAATTGATGATATACTGCTTCTGTGGGACTAAAGCAAGTCAAGCATCATCTGCAGCTTTATCATCATTCCTGATAACAGCTGCAGACAAATAGACATATTTTTAAATGGCAATGGAGTACCATGAATGCCAGTATCATTAAACACTGACAGCTTCCAGAGAGTTCACAGGAGGAGAAAAATCTTTGTGCTAAATGTAACTAAAACTATTTATGGCTAACCATCTCTCTCTGCATCTTGTGAGTGTGTGTGGAGATACAGATGGAGTTGTAGCAAATGTAGAAACGAGTAAAAAACTTTGTTTTGCCTCATATGAGTGCATCTAGAGGCTTCCTGGTTTGCATTTAGAGATCAAACTAAGGGAGGAGTACATTGTGCTTCTTTTCTGCTAGTCTTAGGAATAAAATTTACCCCTCACTTTCCCTTTATTTTTGATTTGTGTGGCAGAAGTATTCTCTGAAGTACTAACTCACTTTAACTACAGCTTGAATTGATGGTGGCCTGAGATACACGTTAAAAAAAATGGATATATGCAGCCAAAATATAGCTCAGCGTTCAAGAGCACTACAATGTTTGCTACTTGTTCTTGCCAGTAATTCAGTTATGGAGATACAATGAAGACACTGTTTAAAAATATTGTTAACAACTGAAAGAAAACACTGTCCCTATGTATATACCTAATGGGGCTCATCGCTGTGGCATCTCACTGCATTTAAATACAGGAGGAAGTCATCATCACTATTAAGAACTGAAAGAACTAGGAAAATACCTCATAGCTAATAATTTTAAGAGATACTTTTAGCACTGCTTTTGACTGTGAATGGCCAATGTGTGCAGAACTAGGTTTCTGTAGGGTACATACTCTTGAAATTATTTGTCAAATACATTGTACAAATATATTTTGGTCAATTTGAGAGGTACATTGTAACCATCAGAAATGTGAGGTTTTACAGTTGGGTGTGAATCACTTGTTGTTGGTTCTATTTCTGGACTGGATGAGAATAATTTTAACATTCCAATTCTCAGAACCAGTTCCAACAAGTTCAATATTAAAATTTGAAAATATGACCCATCATTTTGTTAAAATACCCAAAAATTAATTTTTTACTAATGTCAATAGCACAAAAATATAGGTGGTTTCCTGAAGTTTAACATCTGACCATTAAAATATAATTGGATTACCTTTCTTCACTAGGATATTAACCTAATACAATGACTTTAAACTAACCTATTAGAAACTGGTTTATATGACATACATGCAGCCTTTGTATCTGTCTTCTGCAGTCTCTGTACCTCCCAGAACACAGTCATCAATTTGTTGCAATTCTCTGAAAGCAATATAGAAGAGGATTAGAAAGAGCAAACAGGCAGCAAAGAGAGCAACGCTCACCAGCGAATGTGACTCTCCATATGAGGGTGACAATATCTAAAGTTTGAAAGAAAAACCACAGCTGAAGGCTAAGTCTGAGAATTCTTTACTGAATTCTGTAGTCCTTTCTTCAGACCTGGAATAACTTCCATAATCAGGTGCATGTGCTAGGATGACAGTGAAAAGGAAATCTCTGCACAGAGAAATATTTCTAATCTTCATTACAGTTTATAATGCAATCACTTCAAAAACAATGAGAGCAAACAAATCTGAAAAATGCTTTGATATAAGCATAAAGGTTAGTTTATTTTAATACCAGAAAGCCTAATACTTTGAGAAATGTGGAGGTCAGAGTTCTTGGGCTACCAATTAAGTGAAATACAGGATAGAAGTTATTATAAAAGAATTTCTGGAGTGACCAAGTACACTAACAGAGTATTTGAGATGTGTAAATCATCCATTTGGATTTTCATATAGACACCTCAAATGGCAAATTTCTCACAACTGAAGGTTATATCTGGTAGAATCTTACAGTACCACAGATAGACACCAGCCCTGTGCAGTAGCCACTGTGTAATGTCTGTATGCTCTAAATCACAGTTATTTTGTAATATTAAAAAAGGATGGACAACTAAAAATGCAATGACCAGTCATAGGCAGCAAATTCCTTTCAGATACAGCTACATGATTTTCATGGTGCTGTTGGGTAAAACCAAGCTGGCTAACATTGCCCTCAAAAGATTTCAAAGCAGAGTCCCCACTTTAGCTTTCATTATACGTAGACCTTGAACCCTCAGTACTGAGGTGTTTTTAAGATCAGACAGAGAGAAGTATCACCCTGGAATTTTTCTCCTGCTATGTGGAGGAGAGGAGAGGATATTTGGAAAGCCTGGGGAAAGATATGAAACCAAATGGCCAACATTATCACCTGTGAATAATCTGATTAACATGTTATTCTCCAATGGGTGTGACAATTCTAATTTAAATCATATGATTAGCTACTATTTTTTCATACATCTTCTGCCTCATGTCATGCAAAGAAGGGAGGAATTGCAATGATCATCTATTTAATCTTTTCTTTTCTTTCTGGTTGCTTATAGTGTGCTGCTAAGGGGATTTTTTTTTTATTTGAATGTTTTTCTCTAGTGCTGCTTTTAATTAAAAAGAAGATTGATTTTCAAAGCATTTTACAGGTGAGATTTTATTTTTATACTGTTCTAGGAGCTAGAAGTATATTCTTCACATTTTTAGTAAAAGATTTGAAACACAAAGAGAAACTAAGATCACTTAAGTTTTTCACCTCTTAGCATTTTCCTACTCTACCTTTTACTCTCTCTTCATCTTACTGCTATTCTTGCTATCCAGGCTCCACTTCTCCAGTTATGGGGTTGAACTTGGCAACCAATGTTCTGCCAGATTATGCCTGTTATCAGAATCCAAATGTGTGATGGAAACCTGCCCATCCTAAAGTACTGGTGCTCTGAGAATTACAGTTTCATAGTTTTTGCCCCATAGACTATTGCATGAAGATCTTCCCCTTGATTGCTGCCAGCTCTTCAACAAACCACAGACTGGTTACTGGTGTTCCCTGAAGTCTCAGGATTTTGTTTATCTGGCCAAACCAGAGGTGAAGGCTTGCAGGACTGCTGTAGTATTAGGGCATTGAAAGAATTACCTATAGAAACTTCAAAATGTGTTACACAAATACCATATCATTAGAAACTTCAAAATGTGTTACACAAATATCATATCATTAGATATTTTGAAGCAAGTTCTGATTCAGACAAAGGTTATTCCAGAATCTAAGATCTTCCAGAATCTAAGATCTAGACACTTGTATCCAACAGTGCCTTACTTTTTCTCACACTCTCATAGCCTGAAAAATACTAGCCTAACTGATCACAGTCCTAATTCACTAATCCCTACTCTTAGACAGTTCCCTTTCTCCCTCTCCCTTTAACTCTTTGATAGACAGCTCATTTTTGCCTTCTTCCCACATTTGTTCTCAGTCTTAGTCTCCCTGATTCTCAGTTTCTCCCAATACAGTAATTAATACTTGCCGACATGCATTTTCTCTCTCTCTTACAAGCTCTGTTTTCTATTTTGCCTCTCTCTGGTCAGACTGGGTTTTTTCCTCCCTAATGCCAACCCTTGCTTCTGGTCTTTCCGGAGCACATTCTTTGTCCTATCTGCAGTTCCAGTTCTTCTAAAAAATTCTTGTCTCTCCAAATTTGCTTTTATTCCACCCGGTTGAAATAAGTGATAGAGAAACTGAAAAGATGGAAGAGCCTGAACTTCAGTTGTGTTTCAGTGCCCAGACACAACATAGACCAGCAGTGCAAATTTCTAAGAAGTTTTTTCCTGAGCATGAACAAACTTTTTAAAAACATATGTCTTTCTTTGCCAGGATGTGGACATTCTCAGGGGCTAGTAGAATATATATCTTTGACAAACAGCTTATCTTTCCTTGTCATTTCACAATTCTGCTCCACACCTCTGAGGACTTTGAGCTTTCAGGAAAGGGAGTGGATTAACAAGGGAGAAATCCAAACCTGCTATCGAAACGTCTTTTCAAATGGTTTGATAAAATTCTTAAGACATGAAAGTGCAGTCCTCTGTTGGGTAGTATTAGCTGATCTTAAAAAGAAGAGATACCTCTAGCTTCACCTACAATTAGTCAGAGGAAGGTTTTAATTCTCGAGTCACTTGTTATAATTTGTCCTTGACTGAATACTATGGTGGAATTATTACCCCATAATTTGCAGTAAACTGTTAATAGATGACTAACAGCAGTGGACTTTCTTTGAAACTATCATCTCCCTCCACACATGCATAAAAACACAAGCTAGCTAGGAAATGCAAGATCAAACATCTGTGAAACAGATTTTATGCTGCATTCTCCTAAATTGTGCTTTGTTCTAGCATTAACTACACCACATGAGCTTGATGTTATGTAACCCCATAAAAATTCAAGAAATAACACATATCACCCATGTATAAGTGGCGGTAAGCATCGATTAAATCTCTGTTTAATGGATGTTCAAAACATTGTGCTAGCTGTTTAGAATCTGGTCTGCATTACATCATTTACTTAGTGACAATAAATTGTTTGCCACAAGGTGACACTTTTAAAGGTTTATTAGATCATTCTTCAGGGATCTATTTCAGTTTGGTCTTAAATAACTCAAATTAATGCTCATCAGGCTAGTGAAACAAATAGATTTTCCTCATTGGCCAGCTTCCAATTTTATATTCCCTTCATCCTTTGAATCTTCTGAAATATGTCTCAGATTTAGAGAAAGATTTTTATGATGGGATGCCAAGAGTAACTATGAAGGAAGGCAATAGACTCCTTTTAATATGGCTACTGAAGAGAAAGGGCAAGGGTCTTGTTATTTCCATGCAAAATGTTTGTCAAGGAGCAGTGAAGTTAGGATTAAGAATTAACACAGCTTGAGTTGTTGGAAATCATCTTAACTGCAATGGAATTTTTCAAGTTTCATTTACTCTTACTGATGGATATAATGCATAATTATGAGTATCATGTCAGCTGAATATGACTACATTCCATGAATCTGATGCAGTTGCAAGGAGTAACACATTCACAGCAGCAAGGACTACCAAAGTGTTATTAGGTTTGATTGGTGCAACAGATGGCATTTACAGGGATGAACTGACATCTGGACTAGATATCTTTGACAAAATAATTTAGGGGAAAGCATAAGATTGAGAGCTTTGAGAAGCATCTAGGAAAAAAAAAAAAAAAAACAAAAAAAAAAAAAAAAAACAAACAACAAAGCACACAGCCATATCTCTGTGTTACATTAATGAGCTCCTTCATTTGTTGGTGAAATTGCCCATGGGGACGTGTCTATGTAAAATGGTTGTTAACTTCTTAAATGTTGCCAAAGACTGGGAAAAAAATAAAAACTATGTAAAGAGTGCAATTAAGGAGAAACAACTGTTAGGATTATCATCACAGAAGTTGATATTTTACTTTGTTAAGAAAGATATTAATGACTGACTCACCAAAAATATCACCATCATGTTTTGAAAGGCTAGAGGAGACCACTTCCTACAACTGATGTATTTTTTATAGTCTTTGTACTTCAGAAACAGTCAAATGATAGGCCACACAAATGAACTGAATAAATGCACTTAAAGAAATCTTCTTGTAGAGAGGCTAGAAAGGAATCAGGAGAGGTAGACCCGTAGCATCCTTATGTCTAGTGGCAGTAGCACAAGTCTTTTCAGTGTCTGAAGTAGCTAGCTGAGGCTGAATCAAAAGTGGTGACAAGAAGCCTCAAAAGGCATGCAGCAGCACATTCAAGCAGAGGGATGGTTAGGTGAATTTGTTCATGTTGGCTGTGAGGAAACTCTTCCTGCCCACAAATGAGTTATTTTAAACTTTTCCTCCTCTTTGAGGTAGCCTTTGTCTCAGGACTACCATAAGATATCTCCATGTCTCAAATTTTAGGGACCTCTGAAAAACACTCTACCCATTTAAGTACCTTCTGTACAGACATCATCCTTGAACTGCAAATGGTTAAGGATTGTTTGTATAGCTGCTGGATAGGAAACAGACATCAGGAGCATTATTTTGTTCAGGATATTGCTTGTAGCTCATTCAAATAAAGAGGAGTTTCACCAGAAAAAGGGAGGGCAACCCAGTGACTTTGGGGATATACAAATGAAAACACAACTTCTGTTGGAAATTTTTCCTGGAAATCTCTAATAAGCTTATGCATTCTAAGTAGTAAAGGGAATTCCTTGCCTCCCCTCAATTGGAGAAGTATACAGATGTTTAAGGTCTCTGCCCGAAGGACAGAAAGGGTAAATGGTTTAAACAGACAGATGTTAGAGGGATAGCAAAGCAGAGAAAACAGAAGAAAGAACAAGAAGGGAGAGAGGGCATAAACAGTTATAGGGAGAAAAGAAAGATAAATAAAAAAGAAGATAAGGAAAAGATTTATGGACATTGCTATGGCAAGGAGTAAAATAGGCTAGAACCAGGGCAGTAATAATATGTCTGGGTAAATAATTGTGATGGGTTGACCCTGGCTGGACGCCAGGTGCCCACCAAAGCCGTTCTATCACTCCCCCATCCTCAGCTGGACAAGGGAGAGATAAATATAGCAAAAAGGCTTGCGGATCAAGAAAAAGACAGGAGAGATCATTCACTAATTACTGTCATGAGCAAAACAGACTCAGCTTGGGGAAAATTAGCTCAATTTATTACAAATCAGCCAGAGTAAGGTAACGAGAAATAAAACCAAATCTCAGAACACCTTGCCTCCACCCCTCCCTTCTTCCTGGGCACAACTTCACTCCCAGATTTCTTCACCAAGCCCCCCCCAGCGGAACAAGGGGGATGGGGATGGGGTTTACGGTCATCACACGTTATTTTCTGCCGCTAATCCTCCTCAGGGGGAAGGCTCATCACACTCTTCTCCTGCTCCAGCGTGGGGTCCCACCCACGGGAGACAGTCCTCCACAAACTTCTCCAACGTGGGTCCTTCCCATGGGCTGTAGTTCTTCACGAACTGCTCCACCATGGGTTCCTTCCACAACATGCAGTCTTTCAGGCACAGACTGCTCCAGCGCGGGTCCCCCACAGGGTCACAAGTCCTGCCAGAAAACCTGCTCCAGCATGGGCTCCTCTCTCCACAGGTCCACAGGTCCTGCCTGGAGCCTACTCTAGTGCGGGCTTCCCACAGGGTCACAGCCTCCTTCGGGAACCCACCTGCTCCGGCGTGGGGTCCTCCACAGGCTGCAGGTGGAGATCTGCTCCACTGTGGACCTCCCTGGGCTGCAGGGGGACAGCCTGCCTCACCAGGGTCTTCACCACGGGCTGCAGGGGAATCTCTGCTCCGGCGCCTGGAGCATCTCCTCCCCCTCCTTCTTCACTGACCTTGGTGTCCGCAGGCTTGTTTCTCTTACATGTTCTCACTCCTCTCTCCGGCGGCTGTTTGTCCCTGTCCCAACTCTTTTTCCTTCTTAAAAATGTTATCACAGAGGCATTACCACTATCACTGATTGGCTCGGCCTTGGCCAGTGGCGGGTCCGTCTTAGAGCCAACTGGTAAGGGCTCGCTCTCTCTCGAACACAGGGGAAGCTTCCAGCAGCTTCTCTACAGAAGCCACCCCTGTAACCCCCCCCCCACTACCAAAACCTTGCCACACAAAACCAATACAATAATGCATGATATCCAATCAAAGGAAAAAGAATGACTGAATGAATTAAAGGTGCATGAAGAGGAAATCAAGAATTTCTTGGCTTAGTGTCAGTGCAGCATGCCTGCAACATGATAAAAACCCCTAGGATTTATCACTTTTAAGCAGCACTAATATGCCTATCATACTCTATGTGATGGTAATGAAAATTCCAATTGATAAAGCTGATTCGTATTTTTGTTTTCCTGTACTTCCAGCCAATTAAGGTTTTCTAACTTTTGGCACAACTCAGCTGACTTGTCTTGACTTGTCTTCTCTGCTTATATGTACTGCATATTAGAATAAAATATATCTAGCCTGAAAACATTAAAAAAAAAAAAAAGAAAGAAAGAAAACATGCTTCTTCAGTTATAAAATATTTCCCCATATAGCTGTTGGCATTTATTTACTTAAGTAATGTATTTGGAATTACCAGCCTGTGCACATGTAAGACTAGCATGGACAATATTTGGCTTCTATAAAATAAACTAATGTAATATTAAGTTAATTAATGGCAGCTGCCTCCCAGTATTAGTCTTTTCAACCTTCAATTTAAGAATGTAATTTCTTCCAGAAGATGCAGAAATCAGGGACCTCACCACAACCTTTGTTGCCTTTACACTTCAAGACAAAGAGACTCTTGAAGATACACTTTTCCTTTAAGTGGCCTGCCTTGCCTAGTCACACCCGGCCTGCTCTCCTGAGCAGTCTAGATTTTTTCTTAGTAACATTAATATAATTCTGTCAGTATTAATCGCAATAATTTCATTTCTCTCTCACCTTCGGTAATAACCTTTTCAACAAAACTCTTCAAGATAACTGATTTGGAGAGTCAACTATGTATATAATATCATACAGTAGAAGCTTTTCAAACTACACATAGTTAAATGCTTAAATAATACTCCCTCTGGAGCAAAATTTCAACTCCTAAGAAAACTACAATGAATAAAACTGAGTTACCTACAGACATGCTAGTATTAGGTGGATCTGGGTTGAAAAATTTAAATATTTATATGTGGAGTTACACAATTAGTGAGGTTGGAAGGGACTAGAGGAGGTCTCTAGTCCAAAACAGAGTCAAAACTGAATTCAGACCAGGCAGCTCAGGGCATTGTCAGTCAAGTCTTGAAAATTTCCAAAACCACAGTCTGCACAAAGTTTCAGCAGGGAAAATGTCCTCCTGATTAAATTTTTTTTCCTTACAGCCTCTCAGAATTCCCCATTTCAATGTACAACCAGTGTCTGCCATTATCCCACCATGCACCACTGAGAAGAACTCCATCTCCTTGATGAAATTCCCATAAGTGCTAGGAGGATGGCCAGCAGGTTCCTCTGCAGCAGTCCCCTCTCCAGGCTAACAAGCCTTTCCTCACTGAGCAGGTGCTGCAGTCCCAACTATCTTGGTGGCCCTCTGCTGAACGTGCTCCAGTTTATTGATGCTGTCATATATTGGGGAGTGGACGCAAAACTGAATGTCGTATTCCACAGTAAAGAGGAATAATCATATTCCTTGACCTGCTGGCTGTGCTCCTATTAACACAGCCCGGGATGCTGTTGGTTGTCTTTGCTAATGCCGCACAGCTAATTCCTGTCTAGCTTCGTGTTCACAAGGACCCCTGGTGCCTTTGCAGAATCTACCCAGGCCCTAGCCTGTACCATTGTAGGGGTTTATTCTGTCCCAAGTGCAGGACTTTGCACTTGTCCTGGCTGAATTTCAGAAAGGTCCTGTTGGCCCATTCCTCCAGCTTGCCAAAGTCCCCCTGGCTCTGCCTTTCAGCATATCATCTATTCCCCCCAGCTTGAAGTTGTCAAACAACTTGATTGGGGCATATGCCTTCTCCTCCTCTATATCACTGGCAAAGGCATTAAACAGAACAGGTGCCAGGACTGACCCTTGAGGAACTCCACATGTAATGAGCCTCCAGGAGGAGGACCAGTCTTTAATCCCCTACCCTTTGAGACCAAAAATCCAACCAATTTTTGAGTTATGTTTCATCTCCAGATGTTATTAGGTTCATCTTTGGGGGGGGGGAGGGCGGTGTGAATTAAAACTGGAAATTACTTGTGGGTTAACTGTGTTTGGAGAGGATACCAGCTGCACAGTGCTGATAAATTATGTTAACAAAATGCAATACTATGCATTTAACATTATGAGTAAAACAAACCTAGTGCATGACTACAAATATTTAGTATCAAGAGAGGAAACAGTTTATCCCTTGTTACTCTTCCCTGGTACTACGTATTGTTCCATTAATACTTTATCTACAATTTTACAGGAACAATTCTAATAAGAGTGAAGATTTAGCAGTTAGGTAACAGTTCAAGGGATGAAAGAATAGTGTGCTATTAACAAGTCTTGCCTTACCCAGGAAGAAATCTTACTGAGATACATATGCACTAGAAACAAATCTGCAAAATATAGGAAATCCAGATGTGACATAAGCACATCTAGTTTTGTTCAAGTACAAGCCAGATGTGCCTAAACAGCCAGTGGCCAGGCACACCTAGGTTTACCTGTTTTTTGATTTCATCCATAACACTTGTACTTATTGGGTGACTGAGATTAAAGGACTCACCATGTGAAAAGAAAAACCAGTACTCTCTACTGTTGGGGCTTTACTCCAAGTCTTGCATAATATCAATGGAGGGACGTCTAATCTTTATGCTTAGTTCCAGAAGTTTAGATATTTCGTGAAGATCCTAGTTTTCATTTTTATAGAAAACAATGGGGGGAAAAAACACTTATGCTTTTGATCTGTGTAGTGACACAAAAAAGTCTAAAATAATGATCAGATGGTACTTTATAATCTCAGAAATAACCATGCAAAGAAAAAAAGAGACCACAACATACCTTTTTAAAACTCTTTTTCTTTTTAACACTCAAGATATTTAAGCCAGGATTTTGATTATTTTGAGGCTTTACTTGTGATTTTCAATGCTTATGGTTGTCATTTTTTGTGAAATGATGGAAGATGGAAAATGAAAACCCCGATATAAAGTCAAATTTGAATATGGGTTAACCTACCAACATCACTGTCAAAA
This sequence comes from Astur gentilis, assembly GCF_929443795.1. Lineage (NCBI taxonomy): Eukaryota > Metazoa > Chordata > Aves > Accipitriformes > Accipitridae > Astur > Astur gentilis. The sequence continues at coordinate 2,070,314 of NC_064911.1, read as the reverse complement.
ATCTAGTGATGGCTGAATAAGTTCTGATACACCCAAACTTTGTTCCATATATCAAATGTGAAATTAACCTTTTGTGGAGGAATTATATTACAATCTTTGGTTCTCTTTTTTATTATTAAATTCATATTCGTTTGCATTTTCCAGTTATAGCCCGGTCACAGGGAAAATTGCCAAAACACATAAAAGTATGGGTTCTTATGGTATTTTTGGCCTCATTTGTCCTATTTTGGCACATTAGATCAGCTGTAATGGATTTATATTTCTGCCCTTTAACATTTCTGTGGATTTACTCCCAATTTGCAATTCTACAGATGCATTTTGGACCACTGTCCTCTCTCAGGATTTGTCCATTTCTGATTGGCTTACTTGCCACAGTATCTCACATTACATATGGCATGAACATATAATAAATACTAATTCATTTACAAAAACAGATACAGGGGAAAAAAGTAATTTTTGCCATAGTTTCCTGACTTCTCTACCCTGTGCCCCCTTGACGACTCTCACCTCCTCAGCAGCTCAGATCTGATGAACCACTTTCACAGAAATATTCCTTTTAAAACCCAGCTGTTTATTTTGGCACATTGCAGAAACAGGAATCTGTTTCTTAGGAGAGGAAAGACTAACCACATCACAGAGCAGATCAGAAGGACTGCCAGCTGCACCATGGAGCAGGCCTGTAAGCCAATCCCCACTCTTGCCTCCACTTGTGCACAGAATTTACCTGCAAACTCTCTTGGAGGTAAGGTTAAGGAAAAGCATTAAGAAGAGAAGAAAAAAAATAAAGAAGGAAGAATAGCTTCTTACAAATGATATCCTGATGATTTTATGAAAGACTGAGGAAGAATCCTTTTAGAAAATTCTATACTTTAAGTGATCTCAACTCACAATCAAAAGACTTTCTAGTCTGGTCTACATTGAAGGATTTGGTAGGTCAGTACTGAAGATTCTGTATTTTTCATAAAAAGTAGACAGAGAATTTTATTTTTTTATTATTTTGATAGTATGCTTTAGAATTTCAAGACAGAATCAAAAGGAAGAAGGCAGTGAAAGTGTCGGTAATTTTGTTCTTTCAAATTCTCCACGTCTGCAATGTATAGCATGTTAGGGTGTTGATAGAATCATAGGATCATTTAGGTTGGAAAAGACCTTTAAGATCACTGAGTCCAACCATCAACCCAACACCACCATGCCCACTAAACCATGTCCTGAAGTGCCTTGTCTACGTGTTTTTTGAATACCACCAGGGATGGTGACTCAACCACTTCCCTGGGCAGCCTGTTCCAATGCTTGACAACCCTTTCAGTGACAAAATTTTTCCTAATATCCAAACTAAACCTGCCCTGGCCCAGCTTAAGGGCATTTCCTCTTGTCCTATCACTTGCTACTTGGGAGAAGAGACTGACACCCACCTCACTACAACCTCCTTTCAGGTAGTTGTAGAGAGCTATAAGGTCTCCCTCAGCCTCCTTTTCTCCAGGCTAAACAGTCCCATTTCCCTCAGCCACTCCAGGCCCCTCACCAGCTTTGTTGTCCTTCTCTGGAAATGCTCCAGCAACTCAATGTCTTTCCTGTAGTGAGGGCCCAAAACTGAACACAGTACTCAAGGTGCGGCCTCACCAGTGCTGAGTACAGGGAGACGATCACTGCCTTAGTGACCACACTATTTCTGACACAGGCCAGGATGCCGTTGGCCTTCTTGGCCACCTGGGCACACTGCTGGCTCATATTCAGCCGGCTGTCAACCAGCACCCCCAGGTCTTTCTCTACCGGGCAGCTTTCCAGCCACTCTTCCCCAAGCCTGTAGCGTTACATAGGGTTGTTGTGACCCAAGTGCAGGACCCGTCACTTGGCCTTGTTGAACCTCATACAGTTGGCCTCAGCCCATCGATCCAGCCTGTCCAGATCCCTCTGTAGAGCCTTTCTACCCTTGAGCAGATTATATAGATAGATCATATATATACATACACATAAAGAACTACTTACGCTGACTGAATAATGAAACTGGATTAAAAAAATAAGAATTTGGTTTAGAAGCACTCCTGCAAGTAACCTAGATCTTGTAAATTACTCCCATGATAATTTTGATTCAAAGGCCTTTGTTGCAAAATTGCTAGTGACTCAAACCCCTTAGAGCATATGATACATATCAGATCATCCAGTTTGGGGTGGGACTAATGACACCATGAGGCAAGCACTAGAAATATCTACACAGAAATGTAATTGATCTTAAAACACAATTTAAGGTTATTTTTTCAGTTATTTCCTTCAGCTACACCAGCGGTAGTGCTGTATTTAAACAAAATTGTCCCAAGTACACAGAAGGTTTTGGACTCAGTATCTTTTCCTTTGTCTTCTACATCCCTCTGTTTACCTCCCACAGGTTATACTTGCCAGGGCAGACAAGGAAATGGTGTTAATCATGGAAGTCTGTTACTCCATTTGCAAACAATCACTGGGGAGCAGTCTGGAAGCTTGATTTATTCTCTTAAAGATCTGATCTTTTCATAAAGATCAATGTCACTCATTTGGGTCTTGACAACTCCATTTCCAATTGCATCTTTGCAACAATAACCTTCTAAGAGAGATATGAATCATAGCCTGGCACAATTTGCCACCTTGGGTAAAGTGTAGGATGTTTAATGCACCTAACCCAGACATGCAGACGTTTGAAAAGAAGCTCTAAACTTGAGCAGACAAATGCACTCATGGCATTTGGATACAGCTAACCAAAACAACTCAGGGACGCATTCTGGCAGCTGAGAGATTTTGTTTGGGAGCTATACTAAACATTCGTTTTGCTGGATTGTATTCATTTTACATAGTGAAACTGCTTCATAGTTTATTTAGCAATTTCTGTTATCCTTGTACAACATGTGTTCATACTAATGTTGAGGCAGAAGTATTGCATTTCATTTTAATAGCCAACTGTTTTTCTAAGGCTTGTTTTAACATACATGGCATACTCACACACACTATTCATTGCCCTGCCACTTTGCTTCTCAGTAAGGGAAACTGGTTCTCCCAGACTCTGCAGATTATCACATCTGTTTTTATGTCACATAAGGCACAGTCTTTTGAGGATTTTCAACCCAGAAGGATCCTGACTTTTCAGCCTTGCCAACAGTATTACTCAGCTAGCTGTTTCTTATGCTGCCACAAATGCAACAGAAACAAATACCCCTCCTGGTATGGACAATAGCTGACAGCTGAAACACTTTGCAGAGGTTTAATTAAGTAAAACTAACAAGAACATTTTCTCAATTTTCCTTCGTCAAATCTATGAATATATCTAAAGGAGATAAAGGCTTTTTATCAGTAAGCTTTTTTATTTGTGACGTTGATTTTGTAATTTATCTCAATATTTTTCTTGTGTGGCTCCACCTTGTTGACTGGGGACTTGTGTCAAATTTATATTCTTAGCTGAACTAATTTAGGAAACAAATGACAAAGTAATCTTCGACAGCCTCATAAAGTGCTGCTTAAGTGAGGTGAGTAGGCAGTAATGACCAGGGAATGTTAGCAGAGGTGAGGGCAGAGAAACATTACTAGCCTGTTATTCCAAGTTCTGAAAGTGAGTCAGAAGCATGCAAATCAAGGGTTTGGGGTCCAGACATGTAAATATTGCTGTTTTATTAGTGACAGCATGTTAAAAGAAGAAAAGCATATCTTATTTTATTTAAATCTGGTAGCCAGTCAGCAGGATCATTAAAGATCTTGAGCGCTGTGACATTTTGCATCTAAGAGGTGCCTATGGTTGCAGGATCTAGCCTAAAGCACCAAGCACTCAAACTTCTTAAGACATGGAGCACTTCCAGGAAAACCACATAAGGTGAGTCTAGCCAATGGAAGAATCATGCTTCCCTGCTCAACCATCTCAGAGTATCCTAGGTACAAGTGAGGTTACTAAAGATGAAGAAATACCTCATCAAGGCACTCTAGCTTCCTCAGAAATATTGTTCAAAGGACTGTGTTAATGGTGATGCATTAAGTAAGTTAAATTATATACATATATGTCTTAAATATATTAAACACAAGGTACATAGAATGGCAAGAATGTCCATTTCCTGTGTTCTAAAATGATAACAGAAATCTGGCTAGTATTGTAAAATGTTTATCTACTACACAGTCTGCAGAATTTTGGTTGCCCCAGATTGCACTCACACCAAGGGAGGCAGGGATTTACAGATCTAGATGTCAGGAGCAGTAAAATAACAAATGGACACACACATTCACACACATGCATGACACAAACAAACACAGGTATATTATTCCTGGGAATCTTTACTTTACTGTGGTTGGACAGATGATATGTTGTATGAAGATTTCTTTGCTTAACCATAAAGTTTGTAAGTCTTAAGATTTTCTGGGGAAACAGAGGGTTAGAAGAAGAAGACTGAGTCAAGACCACCTAGTTACAAAGCTGGATATTCCACTGTAATAATGGAATGTGACTGGTAACTAGAGAGAGTGATTTTATTTTGCTCAGCTGCTGAATCTAATAAGGAATAACTCCAAAAAAGCTTTTTTGAAAACATCCCTTCTCTGCCTTCTCCTTCCTATTTTGAAGTCCTCTTTCTATTAGCAACAGAGACTAATTTTTAATTGCCATGGTTTTCCTATGATAACAAAGTGTCTACTTTCAACCCTACAATTTTAGAAAATACCAATGTGATTTGAATGCTAAATCCCAAATTTTACTGCCATGAAATATCCAACAATAAAGATATAGATCAGATCACATACCTACCTACTTCGTTGCCTGGTTTGTTGTGAGACTTTTTAAGCACTGCCTGATTTGGAAAGAGTAGGTGGTAAGCCAGAAACTCTGTATATTGCACTTAGGACTGTGTTCTGGAAGTAAAAGTATTGCCAACTCTGAAGACTGATCCAGTTCAAAAAAAATAATGTTCTTTCAAATTAACAAAAAAAATTTCACTTACTTCTGATGTCAACAACTAAATCTAACAACATACAGGCTATTGGTGAAATTAAGTCATTGTCGGGTATGCTGACCAGCCTCCCTTGCCTGTACAATCTGTTGTATGAATTCAGCTGCTGCCTACTGTCTTGTTTCTAAAATTTAAGGAACTTTGGATCTCTTTTTCAACTTTACTTTTAACAGCACCTAGCACAAGGGGGGCCAAGAACGTAACTAGGGTTCGTGGGCACCTTGGTAATTCAAGTGGTAGTAATAATAATAAATTACACATTTTCAGTGTTGGTGAAAAAATAGCTAACATAAGGAAAGCATATGTGTTCCAGGCCACAGCAAAATGTTTAATACATAGTCATTATAAATCCCAGAAGAGATCAATTTATAATGAGAAATGTTTGTACATGAGCAGTGCTGCCATGCCACTGAAATGTAACACAATGATTCAGTATGCACACAGAACTGCAGTGGACAAATGCATACAGATTCATTCCATGCTGTAGACATTTTTACACAAACGGTCTTAATTGCTAACAGAAATAACATCATCTACTGTAGCTTGATTTTCTTTAACTAAGTTCCTCGTGTGAGTAACACATTTGCAGCAGTAGACCTCATCCAAGTTCTCGCCTTGTCAATTTTTGATCTTTGAAATTTATTCTGACGATACTCCTAGCTTAAGTGCTTTCTTTTGCAGAAAAGAAAGTAATCAGATTTCATGAGAGCTGGGTTATTGCACACTTGTATGTAGCTCTTGGAGGAAGCTCCTAAAGGAAATAGAAGTCTGTAACATGCTCCAAACTCCCTTCAGGGCCCCTGGTTCTTTGATTTAATCTTGAAACAGACAAGACTTTTAGCCTTTCTTCAGACACAAATAGGCTGTGGCATCAAATTCACTTCAAGAAAGCACATTGTGACTTTGTACTGATCTCTGGTATAGCTAAATATATTTTCTCCCACCTTTTATAAGCTTCCTCCCATATCATCTGTACTGAAAATTTAATTTAACATAAGTGATAGCTGATACTTTTTAGAAATTGGAGGAATAATCTAAATAAAATACTAGGCTCTCAATACGGCATTTTGTTCTGAACCTCCCTATATTTGAGATGTACTTTTAAATGGCTGAAATGCAAAAAACCTGTTGGTAATTTGGTCTCCTTGGTCATTTTTGATTATTGATTATATAGGATATGTTTCCTAGATATCATGCAAAGTCTATTTTGCTTTTAAAGCAAACACTCCTTCTTGCAAATTCCCAAGAGACGTATGCTGGCATTTTGTCATTACGCAGAGGGAAGTGACATTAAATTCAGGCCACATTTCTTTTCTGAAAAAATTGCATCAATATTTTCTTTTTGTCTTTTAAGAATATTTCTTCAGCATTTGCATGTTATGTAAGTTTTGTATGTCCTTAAAACCTGTTCCCTGGATGTTACCCAGGGGGTGGCATCTTTCAATAGCTCCCAAGGTTGCTTAGTTAAAGGGAAAGACAGCTTTTTCCTCCTACCCCCAGGCTGAATAGATAGGAACCTTAAACAGGACACACCTAGATGATAATACCCATGAGATATACTTGAGATGTATGGCTGTATGTTTGTGTGTATGTATGAAGGTATGTATTCCAGCAGACTGAGCTTACACACAAGACCAGATTTCAAATACAAAGTGGGTTTTTTTCCTCAGGTGCCATCATCCTGATAATGGTGTCAAATTAAAACGTTATGTCATGCTCCACACCCCTAATGCATTCCTGTTATCCTCAGTTGTCACTCTTGGTAACTTCTCGGTGGGGAGAGCTAAGGAAGAGTTTCCCCTTACTGTAACAAACGCATGTTAAAATGATTTAATGATGTGCAGCTTACAATAGGGTTCTTCTCCACACACTTTGTACCTTTTTAGAGCTTGAAAGTAAGAAGATGAAAGAAGAGCTAGAGAGAGGGTAGAACAGATTTGTGTTCTAACATCTACGAGGTAGTTACAGGTTTTCCTTAAATTAAGTTTCTATAACCAGGATATCTTTAAGTATCTAGTGGCATTAGAACAGGGCAAGATATTTGTATTTATATTCTTATTCTCTCATTTTTATTCTTTTCTTTCAGGATGTTTTCACTTATAGAGATAGCCAGTTTCACCATCATTTTTTAATATGTTTCCCCTAAATTCATACATTCAATTGTTTCAAGACAGTCTGACCCCATTTGTGGATTGCTTGAAAATGGTTTGCTTCAGATGTTCTAAGTGATTGTGGGTCATTTATCTAGGTCATGTGTCATGAGTCTGCTCCCTGAGTGGGTAATGCCTGGGTCACTGCAGAGATCTCACAGAGAAGCTGAAAATGTCATTGTGGAAGAAATACAGTAAGGTGAGAATAATGGTTGAGGCTTCTTCCCTCCCCCACCATGCCTTTGGAATAAATTTTTTTGCTACTACTTTTTACATGCCCAGCTCTGACCATAAAACTTGGCTCTTATGCTTAGAAATAGAATAGTGACAGAAACATGGGAAAGAAAGTGTAATTTGAACTCCTGTTCCCTTTATAATTGACCAGGATAAACTAGGCTACTTGTGGTAGATACACATATCGTTCTGATGATGTGCTCTTTATGTACTTTAGAACAGCTACAATCAGGTCTATGTTGAGTTAACATTAAGACAAGAGGCATACGGTCCGATCTAAAGTCCATCAAAATTGAAAGTTCTCCCTTTAATCTCAGTGACCTTTGAGTGAGGGTCCCAGGACCCCTTGAGCTCCAGGAGCCACAAATCATTTCAGAAAGTAGATTTTTAACAAAGTACATACATTTATGTTTCTAGCTTTTAAAGTCTCAGAAGTGAAGCTTGAAACACTGATTCATACAGGTAGCTTCTGCAGACAACACAGGAAAGTACTGGAGCCATGACTATCGACTTTTCTGGAGACATGCCTGTCCACTCTTCTGGACCTATACAGCATCAAGTCTGTAGAGTCAGGCAGGTGGGGAGGGTGGAGGGGTGGTCTATGTGATTTCTGACCAGAAAGGGCATGTGAAAGCTTAAAACTCCAGGATTCATAGTTTAAATCTGCATGCACTCAGAAAGAGCTATTCAACTATTTATTTATTTGTGTAAATGGCACATTAGAAAGGGCTAGAAGATAAACTATCAACTTATTCTGAGAATTTCACTTGTGTGAATACAGTGAAGAAATTAACAATTGCAAATCTGAGATAATGACATTTGTTGGAGCTCTGTATATCATCTTAATTAAAGGTATGATTCAAATCCCAATGAAATTGTGAGATTCTTACTGGGATTTGCTTGAAGTCCTTCAGGGATTGAGTCTTACCTGATTTACTCCTGTGTGCATTAAAAAGCACTCTATTGTCAGTTGGAGATTCACAGCTGTTAAATTTGTCTGAACAGAAATTACTCCTATTGCTCTGTGGCAAACAATAATTAGAGTTATCACTAACTCACCAGATCTCCTCTGATATTTTTTTTTTATCCACATTGATAAGTTTGTTTCTTTCTAAATCAGAAGACAAAAAACATTCAAAGACTAGCAGGTGGGACAATCTTTGATTTTTATATCTATTTATTTTAACTGAAAGCTTCATTAAAAGTAAGATAATGCAGAGTTCAAAAGGCAAAGTCATTCATCATGTTACTAAAATACCAAGGAAGTGGTTTGTTGAACTCACTGCTTCCTTCTGCAAAGGTGGGATGGAAAAAAAAAAAAAAAGTGTTCTTAATGGATGGAAAAATTGGCATGCACTCCTCGGTTTTTATTATGAACATATGTTGCAAGTACTAATAAGACAGAAGAGTGCAATGCATCTTGTATCATGTCTTTCTTTATCTAAAAGGTACTTCTTTCCAAATAAGCACTTTTTCTGGTTACAAGAAATAATCTGCAAGTGAACTATCAGAAAACACATGCACATTATCAATGCACAGTACCAGGAGTGGCTTAACCTGGATGCTTGTCCAATGTTTTCAGAATACATATATCAAACATAATTTTACAGAAGCTGTGCTTTTAAATCATTCATAACAGTAACCCCTAAATGCAAAGTACAGTTGTAAATACTGGTGCTTAATCATATGTTGTGGCTTATAAAAGATTAATGTTTATCTGTCTCCAGAATTTCTACATCCATAACTACTTCGTTAAAAACAGGCATATTAGTTTGCTTCTTCTGAAGGCTTTGTATATAATGTGCATGTAACAAACAGAAGCACATTATTTTCCCCTTTGTTTTACTTATATATGTATATAAATAAGATCATATATTTATCTCATAAATCGCATATATATATATGGAAGATTATCTATAATAATTTTATATCAGCTGCTAAGAACTTTACATACCTTGTACTTTATAGGAATTCTTTTCTCATCTTTATGTATTAGGTGTATAAGAGACAGATTTCTGATTTTGCTTAGGCAAAGTAGCCCAAGCTCAGAAATCAAAGACTTTATGCCAGAATAATGGCAAATTAATATATATCAACCTGTAGTAAAACTAATAAGGAAATGTAAATTATAGACTTTTTAAAATATCTAATTTCAAAACATTTTACTGATATCATTATAAAACTCACAAAAATCTTTATTGTCTCAGCTCACTGGATGGAAAAGATGAAACACAAAATGTGAGCAGGTATGCCAGAGGTCAAACATTTTCAATCTGACATACCTAATGCTATCATAAAACAAATTATTCCTGCTGAGAATTTCACAAAAGAAGATGAATATTTTTATTCTGTTAATTTACCAGATTTGTGCATTCAGTTGTTGCTGTAAAATTTAGAAGTAGTTTGTTTCCTCTACATAAACTGAAACTCATTATTTATTTTCAAGATTCTTCTCAAAGTATTTTTAAATAAAAAAAGAATAAATAAGGGCTATGATCTAATAATATCTGTCAAAAGAAAAGATGTTTTATAGGAAGGTGTTCATAACAGGTTTCTATGATGAGCAATTCATCATGACATAGAGGTTCAAATGCAGACCATATTGATTTATATATGCCCAAACTTTTATATATATATACATATATATATATTTGTATTTTTTGTAGCTGCTCTAAGTACAGCTCTAAGTATATTCACAGTCATTACCAATTGGAAATTTCATTTCAAGGGTCAGCAGAAAAAAACAAAGTCCAAGTCAGACAGAGAACTGAGCTCTCCTAAGAATGATTCTTTCCATGCAAGCAGAGCAGATGACCTCAATCCTTGGTCAAAATTTTCAGTGCATTGTTACCTTATTATAGTCTCAGGAGTTGAGTGCAGTAATGGAGAGTTTCTGTGTTCCAGAGCCAAGCAAAATGTTTTGGGCTAAACTTTTCTGACGTGACTGATCTGGGAGACTTTAGTTCTTGAATGCTTCACCTACCTTTGGTGCCAGTGCTAACAACTCTCTTGCTAGGTATTGAAGGCACTGAAAACTATCCCAAAGAATCAGGAGTTAACCATAACATTTTGTTCTTAGTTTTCTCTCATTGTTTCCACATTTGGCAGTATATTCAGAACTGATTTAAGTACAGGTCGTTTGTAATGTCTGTTTGATAGCACTTGCAAATATTAAGTTAACAGATAACTATAATTGATGGCCCAAGAGCTAATCTATAACTTCAGACTGGTTTAGCTCCATGAATCTTAATTAGTAAATGCTGTTAGATTTTACAGAAAGTACTGTAAAAATACAATTTTCTTATTTGGGAAATCTGTTTTAGACTTCTCAGAAGCAAAGCACAGAAATCATAGTTCAAGAGACAGGGAGGCTCAGATGTCTTTAAGTCCTCTTTTGAATTCTGATACTCTGTAGGTGTTGGAAATGGTCTTTCTTGCAAAATAAACTCTTCTCCATTGCAGATCTTTCCTCACAGCCTGCTAAATGCCCATCCCACAGTCCCCAGAAACTGTGGATTCATGGAAACAGCTCATAGTCTGCTCCCAGCCTTACTTCTCCCAAAACCTTGCTTTGTAACAAGGCAGGAGCCCCCCCTTTGTTGCTATCCTGAAGAAGATTCAAGCCACTCCATAACCATTTCTCCTTTCTATACCATGAAGGCATATCTGGGAGTACTGGAACAACATGAAGTTGAAATTTTGAAGTGCTGGACTGGGTGGGATACTCTTGATCTTATTTTTTCTGGTGCATATAAAGAACTGCTCATCAAAACTCAGCATATGATAAAAACAGCATGCATATAACATTATTAACAACATATAACAAAGTAGTTTTGGTCTTGGTGTACATGTAAAGTTCTTCTGTATCATACACTTTAGTTAAAAACTTGTTGTCTAAAATCCTGTGATTCAGACATTTCCACATCACATCTTCTAACAAGTTTCTGAAGTATTGCCCATACAAATGCTCTTTATAAGGGAATTATTCTTATAGTATTTCTAGGCAAGAGTTTGCTGCTTCATAAGTAAGATCTGTTTCATTCATTTAGTTTTCTCTTAGTACTGCAAATGGGTTTGAGCCTATAAAAACCTGAGCATCTGCTTTGCTTCACCTTAGGAGTATCTTACTAAGTTCAATGGAACCCGACAGCTATCTGTGTCTCATGTGAAAATATAGTTATGTGATTTGTTGGACAAGGAAGTGTTAAGAGCGTGAAGTCAATGACTGATGATTGTGCACTTCCTTTCAGAGAGTATTAAATAATGTTGGATTAGGCCTTTATGTATATAACGGCATTCCTTTATAAGAGTAAGGTAAAATATGCCTTGATGCTGAGCTCTGTGTGATGAATAATTTATTCTGCATACGCAGAGTCTGCTTTTCTTCACTCACTACCTGTGGACAGGTTGTGATTTCCTCAGATTAATTTCATGTTACTTTGTTCAGGTTCTTGAAATGTTATGGACTGAACTTGAGCCCCTTTCTCAGCGATTAGTAGGAATTGTGATGGTAGATGAGTATATAAAATTTCTTCATATTCCTTGGAGAAAATCAGCAATATTTTTGAAATGAATATTTTTGTGTATAATTGTAAAAGGTGCTTTTGTAAGCAAATAAGTCATTAAGACAGAATTACTTTTCCACACTCATTCATGACAACAAGACAAGATCATTGCAGGACTTGCAATAATTAAATGCACTATGTAACTGAAAATATTCAATTCCAAATAATATTTGTAGAATTTATTTTTAACTTTTGAATTAGCATTTTATTCATTTTTCATTGGAAGTGGGTTCAAAGCCTTCGTTTCAGTCAAGTACTATGTTTCATTAAAAATGAAGAGTCATTGACCCTAGACTGTTGGAAAGAAATATATACAAAAGATCAGTTTAACACCTGAAACATCTAGAGATCAAAAATCAAGAGAGATATCTCTTAAAGAGCTATCCCAGTCAACATCTCATAGAGATTTTTCTAATACTTTCCAAAAGATCAAAGCTATGAAAACATTCACATGTTGTATTTTTAATTCTAGTTAATTTTCACTACATTAAGTTAGCCAGTGTTTGTTAAGGCTTAATTGACTATTTCTAAGAAGGATCATGCCTCATAATAGATCCAATTTTTTGGTTTACCCATGCTGAGACAAGAAGTGGGACAAAGGAACCTTTCCTTCTTCTTTTCTTGTAGTAAGTTTGCCTACTGTTGTACGAGAAATAGCTTTGGGCAAAGGTTCAAGAAAGCTGGTGAACAGACTTTGTATTTTTAGACTGTGAGTGTTAATGTAACTGCAAAACAATGCACTATACAAGTAACTAAATAGGACACAGACATTGGAATACACAAATTACCCAAAAAGGGGACCAAGGATATCAAAAATGAATTTTACAGATGACTCTGGAGAGGAAATTAAGTGTTTTAGTAAGACAGAAATAGAACAGAATAAGCATTTGGAAACAGTGAAAACTACTACAGTATTTGCTTGCAATTTCCCTGCAGTGCTCCCATGAAATGGATCAGCATTTGTCTTTCTATCTGTTCTGAACCACTGCATATAACTGTTTCTTTGGGCTTGTAAATGTGCAGGTCAAGTGAGACCAGGTTCAGGTGGTTTCCCACATGATATGAACAACATAGAAAACACAGGGGTCTTGGGTGTTTTGCTCATGAAACTTTTAAGACTGTAAGAAAGTATATCAACCCAGAAGCTAGTCCTTTCCTTTGACTTAGATTTCAGTGTGTTCTAAGATGTGTGTTTATGTAGGTACATGCAAATGGTGATGTGAATATACAGGATAAAAATAGCCGATGATAAAACTGCACTTGGTAACTGTGAATTGGATTATAGACCATATTCGTATAAAGTACCCACTATGTAGACTGATTTTCTTAGGACAGTAAAAATAGGGAGAAGGAGGCTTTGGGACCTAGCTGACTACAGTTCAGGTGTGAGCCAGACGACGACTACCTTCTTGATACATTGATTGGGGAGGGGCACTTACAGTGCCCCTTGAGCCTAGATGTCTGCAAGGAGTCTAACAATGAGGCAAAAGACAACTAAGAGATCTCTGTTTGCTAGTAAAATTATCAAGCTATGAATTAGTAGGTAAATCAAACAGGTGTGAGAAAACAGTCAAATTATTTGTGGAATGACTTAGACACACATTCGCTTTAATTCATAAATGGGAATTTTACAAGTACTTTGAGAATATGCAAAAGTCTTAGAAATTTAATCTATTTGGAATCTCTTGTGTAATCTTTTCAGGTATTCTACTGTCAACAGGAATTCCACTGGTCAATTTTTATGATCTTACAATGGAGTAATTATAAAAGTTCTGGGTCCATTTGTCACCTTTAGCTGCAAATGTATCTGTTTCACTACAAGTCACATCACCATGCATTGAATACCCATAATCATATGTAGAATTCACTTCTGCTTTCCTGTATATGTAGAACAATAAGAGAAAAAGTAAATATCTGAAGTAAAAAAAAAGTAATGTAAAAAAAGGAAAAGCTTAAAAGTAAATACTGCTTTAGAGTAAACATTTAGACAATGAAAAAGCTATACTCTGCTAGACTATAGGAAAGGAATAGCACAGGAAAAGGATGGCATCAGGATATTTTAAATGGTATTTCATTTATCCAAATTCTCTTAACTATGAATTTTAAGGTGGACCCAAGTCTAATTTTTGAAATCAAATGCTATAACTAGAAGTACTCAAGGGTTGGAGGAAGGAGGGCTGCAGAGGGGGAGGAAAGAAGAGGGAATTGCTCCTTGTGCACACTGCAAATAGCTTTTGAATCAACAGTATGGTAACAATTAGACAGTGGTCCTTTTTTATTTTGCTGGATTTTGACAATCATAAAAATAGATTATGAATAAGCCTTGTGTAAGCCAAAAGTTACGTTGCAACAGCTGCATTATCCTACCAATACATACTAATTTTATCAGATCTATTCACAACTTGCTGTTAATATCTCACAGGTGGTAAGAACACATCTCAGATTCCCCCTTTAGGGATGAATTCTTCTGTGATATTTTCAGCTTCCACTTTTTATTTCCCACATTTACATCTTAATGGCAGGAAAGTTGTATGGAAGCAATTCATTTAACAAAGCAATAAATTAAGGCCTAGTACACATACGGTTTCCTTTATTGTTTCAAGATACATGGAGCCTTCATAGACCTTTGAAAACAAAGCCTTCATCATGGGATTTTCTTAGGAATTTTGGATTTGTTACACAATTTTAAAGCAGTGCAAGTTGCCTATCAAAAGCAATCCCCAATGCTTATGTTCTTTTATGAAGCGTGTCTTCAAAAGTTCCATCCTTGCAACTTTTACAATTCTGTACATTTAGCAATGCTAACAGGTACAGCATTCATGACTGGCTGTTCAGAAATGGCACCTAATCTGCCTACATGTTAATTAATTAGTGTTCAGCTTCAGTATAATGTCCAAACTCTCACCATGTTTGGGGGGTTTGGGCGGGGGGGGCGGTTGTAAACTTGGTTTATACTTGGCCTGTATTTTTAATGTAAAATAAATGCCTATGGAAACAATTTGAAATGCTAAATAGCAGGATGAAATTAATATTTGGCATGCTAAAGAAAAGAACTCTAGGGTATTTCATTTGATGTATGTTGGAATAAAATCGGTTTTCTTATTAACTAACTCAACTATTTGGAAAGTAAAACTATTAACATTAACGTCTCTTAAAATAGAGTTGTTGGGGTTTTTTTTTTTTGAGATGGCTTGATTTGGAACTTATTTTAAGTAGCCTGTAATCTGTGAGTTGAGTTCTTCCATTTTCCATTATTTAATCATTGAATTTGGATTGCTCTCTATTGATTTCCTCTTTAGATTAAACCAGTGCTTGGAATTTTGTCATACAAACCTTTTTATTCACTAAATTAAAATGTCTAGTCTATTCCAAACAAGGTATTGTAAAGTTGGAATAAAAACAGAATGCAAACTATTTTAAATAAATAATTATGATTGAAAGTATGAATAGTTTCAAACAAGTTCCCTAGGTAAGCAACGGCTAATGTATAGGCCAAAAGAAACTTATTCTCCAGCTGTGGCTCAATTTTCTTTATGCTGCAGAGTAGCAAAAGGCCACTCTTTAGATAGATGGACAACTTCCAATATGCGAGTGCTGCTTTGAAAGACAGAAACATTGACAGAGGCTGACTGCCCGTGTTGGTGGTTCAATTTAGAGAGGCTGAAGTAGGCAGTCTCTCCTGCTGAAAATGATAATTTCTTGAGGAGCCAAAACTTATAAAGCACTATTAACGTTCAGGAAGTTTGAAAACTATTTCTCTTCACCTTGGACATGTCAACGATGTGATATACACAGCCTCAGACATGGCACATTCTGCATGTCTCATAAGTAACATTTTATTTCTTATATGCTTTACCAAGTCTTCTAAGTGCCTCAGTATAATACTAGATGCAAGAATATCAAGTTCACCCCACTATCTTCATGGAGAGAGGAGAAGGAGAAGGAGAAGGTTAGCATGCACATGAAGCTGTAACACTGATTTCTGCTTGGGAGCAGGCAGAACAACATCCTTCTCTTCGGAACAGGGAGAAAGATAGGCTTCCCCTTTCCTGAGGAAGACATTCAGCCACTCTCTGTCACCTCAAGGGCAGAGAAAAGAGACACTTCCTAACATCTAAAAGTCAACATCAGATGAAATTTCACAGATTACAGGTTCTCCTTTTACACATTACATATATACACATACACATCACAAACAGTGCCATCATAAATGTGTCATGGGTGTGCTTCTATGTACTTCTAATTGAATCAGTTTTAGAGTAGTGAAGAAATGTATGTAATTAATATTGGGGGGGGGGGGGGGGGGGTGGTGCTGAATGTTTTTTTTTCTTTCCTAAGGAACTGTGGGAGCAAAGTGGTTTTTATAGATTCTCTTATTTTAATGGAAGGGAGATTTGTTGAGGGATATGGTTGGTACCTGCAATTCCAGCTCAAACACTTTGACAAGTTTCCAACATCCGTGATGAATTGCAAATGGGAGAAAGAACCCTTGAAACAGATCTGTAGCCTGTGATATAATTGACTCAAGACAGACTTCTGGAAACTTTTTTGTTGCTCCTATTCAGCTGTTTCATAAGCGCATGGGCCAAACATTTTGTTTAATGGAAGACATTTAGGAGTGAGTAGGTCATTTCAATGTGGATCTTCCTCTTTTATAAGGACACCTGTTGCATTACATCTTTGTCAAATTAACAAAGCCGGGTATAGCTGAAACTTTTAAAAGAACAAGTATTCAAAAGCACATGTCTAAGGAGAGAGCAGAAGAATTTTCAGGCTTCTGGGGAAATATATGACTGATGAAAAGTGACGTCCAGCTATTTGCTCTGTATCTGAGGGGTGGGGGTCCATATGCTGTGTAGACAAATTCTTGAAAGGATATGAAGAACATCCCAACTGTAGCAGTTATCAAACACAGTTAGTCATAGTCTGCATGCATTTTCAGGGCAGACTTCTTGAACAGCCAGACATGCCAGTGTACAATGTGCTAACAGACTCTGTCAAAGCTGAGTCCTTGCTACAGCTGTTTGTGGTAAATGTTATTAACATTGGTTAATTATTATGTAATGGTTACTTTATCAGCAATGTACATCAGCAAAGTAAGAACAATTACCTTGAAACAATTCAGTGTCCACTTGTGGCAAACACAATTGCTTTCTTTAGTTAAGAGGAATTTACTAACACCATATCTACAGTGAGGACAAGGCTGCTGAGGGAACTGGTTATGCCTTTGTTTCCTTTTGAATATACTGATGTTTTTAATTTTCATCACATAGCTCCTCACTTTCTCCCCTCTGTATTCTTGTTTGTGAGGATCCAGTGAATGACGTTCTGGCTAGAATTTTATTTCTCCAGGCAGACCTTCTATAGTGAGTGTTGTCTATCCAAACCTTTGTTGTTCACAGGCTCTGATTTTCAGTACATAATGTTAAGTACCTCCATGAGGAAATTAGGCAATGTGAGTAGTCAGCTGAACCTCAGTTACAGAGACCTCAGAGCCCCATGAAGACTTCTTTGATGATATGCTCAGCTTTTTCTCCTCATTAAAGAAGCCAGAGGTGCCAGTCTCAGCATTCCCTGCTGTCTCAGAGAAATTCTCAGTTTAATTGTCTAAGGCTTGTGAGATAGTTTAATAAAATCTAGCACAAAGTCTGTATGGCAGTGTCTCTCAATTCTTCATGAACTTGGATGAGAACTACTTGTTTGCTTTCTCTATGGAAAGGTATAAAAAAATTCTAATTTTATGTCATCCACAAAGCTGTTGGGTCTATACAAGGAAGTCTGACATTTCTCCATATCCAGTCAACCTAGGAGATGGCAGTCATACCATTCATCCAGATGGGTAAAGAGAGATAATGTTGACCTCCAGTAACTAATTTGGACCTTAGACATGAAGTTTCTGCAATGTTGTCTTCAAGGCAGCTAATGCATAAGCTCGGAAAGGATCAGGTCCAATCTAACAAGGAAGTTGTGCGGATGCATTGTAGGCAAGAGCTGCTGCTGTTGGAAGAGTAAAAACCCCTTAAATTCTTGGGGTAGCTGCCTAATTTTTAGAAATTGGTTGGAGAAGTTTGTGGAGGGACATGGAGAGTGGATTTATCCTGTACTACTTTGTTAAAGATATTAGTGAATTACCTCATGATCATATTAGGTAGACATTTTTTGAAGGTTTTATTGACTTTGAAGAACTTTACAACTTGCTAAACTGAATAATCAACATATTCAAGGACAAAAAGTCTCCATCCAAAAGTGTGTATCAGTTGAATTAAGTCAGAGAATGTTTTGACTCTCAAGACTTGTGTTTGCTTTCTGGAAAACCTCTTCATGTACATGAAGACACATGTGTACCAAGTACATGTGTACCATTGTCACTGAAAAAACATTAATGAGTGGTATACAATTACCAGTGAGCATAAATGCCTACTGAAGTTCTAGAAAGAACTAAATTTTTGCTACACCAAACACCAGAAGGAGCTTTTCAGTTCTTCTCACAACTGGCATTGTCTTGCATTCTTTCCCATTTTAAAGACTTTCTTCTTTGTCTTTTCTGATGTGTTACAGTTTCCAGACTCTACTCAAAATACTATTTGGACATTAAAATCTCTTTCAACAACTGCTTGTAGACAGACTGAAGGAAGGAGTACAACAGGAAAAATAATCCATTCTGTCATCAGAAAACCTCTCCAAAACTATGAGAAACAGCAGACATCTTGCTGGAAATGAAGGTGTTCTGCTTGAAACATAATCAGTTTCCCCCTTCAGCTTTTACTTTTTACTTTTTTTTTTCTTTTTCTTTATAGACAGTTACCTCCATTGCACCTTCAGCCACCACTTAGTCTATATGAAATTAACTCTCTTCTAATAGATTTATACAGAACCAGTGGGAAAAGAGCATGGAAACAGGAAGATGGGATTTAGACCAGCATAGTCTGTTAAATTTCTTAAGCACTGTAATTATTTTTGTCTTCTGAATCCTCCCAGGCCTTCCAATCTTTTAAGACTTTATTTGACCTGCAATAGCAGGCTAGTAGGCTTATTCTCTCACTTGCTGCCATCAGGAGTGTCAAACTATACACAAAGATGCAGATTAGCTATTGCCAGTACAAAGAAGAGGCTTGCTTAAACTCCACCTTGAATGTAAAGACTGTGGGATGTGGGTGAATTTCTCCAGCAGTGGGAGCTTAGGTTTGGGAAAATTAGACCTAAAAAAAGAAATCCCTCAGCAGTCAGAAGATATGTGAATTTGTGTCTCTTCTTGTGCTGATGTTGATATGCTTCTACTGCTCTTCCAAGATTCAGAAGGCAATAGCATTTGAAAGGACACTCAGAAGACAGTCAGAAGTATATGTGTCAAAAGGCTAAATTGGCCTACAAACACAAGGATTAAGCTAAATGTTTCTGAAGTGCCATCTATGGAAACTTGGAGGTCAAAATTGGAAAATTACCTCAATTTATCCATGATATAAAACTTAAATAATTCAGTTTGAATAAGATCTTAAGAGGAATATCTGTGCAAGTTCTATCTACACAAGCTTTTGTAAGTAAATTGAAGTCACATATTTGTGTTAGGTGACACCATCTCTAAGCTAACGTACTTTACACTCTCAAGACAAATTCTTAGCTTAGATTTGGCATGGAGTTAATTACAGCTACATGGCTTTTGGCTGGCTCAGGATATGGGCAGAATAAGCTTGCAATAGCCTACAAAAATCTTGTAGGCATGCCCTTCAAATTAGAGTTTGATATATAAAGAGGTTGTTAGAACTTAAACTGAGCAGGACTATTTATGAAATTGATGTGACCTGTCAGCCTGGTGCTTGGTGGAGAAACTGATAGGAGGTAGAAGTTCCTTCTCTCTGGGAAAGAAGACAACTAAAGCTTACATGCCTGCATCATTAAGAGAGCGGAGTGTGAAGGTGTTGTGCCTGCATATCAGAGAAGGGCCATTTCTGCTTTTGAAGTCAAACCTGCCTCTGGGTAGAAGGACCTACCAAAGGCAGAGACTTGATACAAGTAGGTGATATGAGGCTGGCAGTGTGCTCCAACAAGATTCTGAAGACGTGATACACCTGATGTTTTCTGACTGAGCTCTAGAGTTTTTAATTTTAAACACTTAGTACATCAGTGTCTCCCTTTAATCATAGCTTTGTTGGTGTACAAGGAAACAGTGGTCCATACTTAATCAAGCAGCTCTGAACCAAACATAAATTCTCACTTCTTAGAGTCTCATTTCTTGCACCATTAACTATTTGGTCTCCAGGAACTTCTCTTCGTAAACACTTTTTCACTCACCTGGCATGAGTTAAGAACAACTACACAGCCTCATTCACATATGCTCTTTGTGGAGTGCACTGACTTTTCTGAACCAGCTCTGTTGTAAGGGAATTTCTATGCATATGGACTGTGTCAGTCCTGTAGTGGAAAAAGGCTGTGAAAGATTTTCTGTTCTGTGTACAATTTTTACAAGGCTCAAAGTTTTGGGGGGGGGTCTTATTTTAGTATTTTGCTCTTTTTTGAGGCTGATTTGAGAATTCAGGCAGAAGGATTATATACTACAGAAGTGATAAATGGAGAGAGGCTTCTGGCTGACCTTAAAACAGAGACCTGTAGTATGTCGTTTATAGTACAGTCTAAACCAGATAACAGACCTTAAAGATAAAGGCATAGGTACTCCTTTTCTTTGCAAACTATCTCCTGCTAACTTTTCATGTTTGATGTGAGGGACTGAGAATATTAAAGAAAGAGCTACTCATGCCTGTCTGTTCCTGGTGACTCCCATCCTAGAGAAAAGGTCTTCTGACTGAAGAACACATCTATTTTTCAACCATGGATTGGATGTTTAAAAAGAAACAAAATCTGACATTACCTTGGGAAACAAATCTCTGCATTCCACTTAGGTCTTCAGCTGACAAGTCATGGAAGTTGATAGGGTTATTTTCTTTCTGGACTTTCATGGTCAGCGGAACTTTCTGCTGAATGAACTAATCACTTGAACACTTATTGCCTGCAAGATAGGATACTGCAGTTATTCTCTAATCCACTGAAAAATCATGCCTAGAAGAAATTATGCAAGTGACATCAGGTTTCCTTCTTTGCACTGAGTGGAATTACATTTCAGTGCCCCAGATCACTATAGATTCATTCCAATGTATTTTTTCACTGTTGAGTAAAGTAATTTACATGACAAGGATTTTCAGAACTGTTGAGGGTTTTTTGTTGTTTGAACTTCTCATACGAAACATGGCATAAACCCTAACAGAAAAAGCAGACTATTTATGACTGTAATTTTATTTATTGCTGTCTAACATTAATTTTTATTTATTTTGTGTATCAAAAATAGCAGTTTTCTACACTAGAAACAACTACTTTTATGCTCTGGAAAATTTGGTATATTTTTGCAACATCTGAATCCATTTCACGGTAACAGAGTCAAATGTCACAAAGTCAAATTTTCCCACATAAAAGAGGAAAATTACAAATATCAACTGCATGTCTGTCATTTCTCTTATCTACATTAGCATTCCAGAAGACTTCTCAAACTTAGGTATCTGCTAGCAAGAGGTTTTTTCTTTACTCCCTTTTCTTGCTAAAAGCAGCACTCTGTACCTTCAACCATACAACATTAAAAAAAAAATTCACACTGAAATGTCCCACTGGGTTGATGGCTGGAGTTTTTCACTGACTTGATCTGGGAAAGCACAATGGAATTTTTTGCATTTGTCCCATACGGATACTATTTTTCTTTTTAGTTCTCGGTGTTGTAAATTTAAATAATGTTAATGATCTGAATGAAATCTTATGGCAGCCAGGAACTCCTCTAATGTCGTATGGCTAAATCCTTACAGTTAACTCATCTCATTGTACTTGAACTTGGCTCTAATAATCAAGTGTTTAGTTGTTGGGTATCTCTATGGCTCCTACTAATTCAGGGGGATTGGTGTAGTCCAGCAATGTTGAGTTAGCATATACAGGCATCTCCTCATTATACATAGATACTTCCACATATGCAGACATGTTGCAACGCCAGTCAAAACTCAGAGCAAATTATCTCCATTATTGAGAGCCTGATCTTTCAGCTTTCCTTGTCCAATGCTTGTCCAAGTTCAGTTTGCACCATAAGCAATATCTCTTCAGGGGACATGCAACATAATGGTATGATGACCTCAGTTACCTTCAACTAAATCATAAAGAGTAGTCAACAGAGTGACCATTATTTGGGATGTCAAAACTTGTGTTCAGGCCTGTGGAGACAGCCAAACCAATTGCCCTGCCTTTTTCTCCTCTGTCTCATCATGTATTGTGGTATTGTTTATCAACAGCAATTCTTGAACCTTGGTGACTTGGCCAGACACCTGAAGAATATAATTCCGCTAAAGGGAAAGTGTCACTTATTCTCAACACAAAAGAAACTAGTCCTTAAAAAAGTCATTGGTTTATGTCTTGTAGCACAATTATCCCTTCTGAAAACAACCTGAATTTCCACAGCCCCTCACTGTTGTCCAGAAAGGACTTCCTCTTCAGTCATCTACCTGGAGGGAGAGGTTTTACAAAAAGTCTGACACATTTTTAAACCACTATGTAACAGCATATTATGTTTTGTATAATGTTCAATGTTAATAGATTGAATTAAAAAACTCTTGTCAGGAATTCCTTTAATGTTGTGTAGCTTAAATCCTGTAACTAACTTTTCCCACTGAATTTGATTTTAGTATTCAAGTGTTTAATTCTTCCATATATCTATGTGGTTCCCATTATGACAGCAGGATTTGCACAACAGCACATGATACATTGACTATGATATTATAAAGATTCACATTCAATTTTCTAAGAAATGTTGACTGTAATATTTTGGTACAGTTTTTAAAAAATAGTAAATTTTTGTTTCAGGTCTAGATACAAATTTGTGATCACCAGGTTTTTCTGGATAGCAATGCTGGAGCATCTTGTGTTCTTACATCATGGTTTCTCAGCATAATGCTGGCATGTTTAAAATCTTGCTGGACAAATGCTATAGAAAATAAAGAATTATCACAGCAAAAGAAGTGCAAGTGGGAGTTCTCCACACATTTGAAAAGTTTTCAGTTATCTCACTCTATTCATTCTACCACTTCATTGCAGGAACAGGTAGGATCAACAAACACAGGCATTTTGATTGAAAATAAGGCCTCAAGAAGAACACCGTGTATTCCCAGGGACACATTAAGTTTCTGAACTGGTTAACGCTTTGCTAGAGAATAAAGCTCATGTCAGCAAGTGAGCAGCAAAGATTTACAGCATAAGAATGGAAAAATATATGTTCTTCCTGAGTGTTTTTTCATTTTCTAAATCATACATCGTGCCAGCTCTGACTGAGTACCCTTCTTAGCAAAATAAGAAGAGGAGAAAAAAAATTCCATTATACAGTCACTTTTGTTGTAACTTAAGAATTTGCTGTGAGCTGTAGATTTGTTTAGTTTCACTGAAAACAAATTACAAATTGCAGCCCCTCGAAAACAAATTATTTGGATGACCTTTAAATATTGATTAGAATTCAGCGTGTTTTCTCAGAGGTGATTGCTTTGTTGATATATTTTCAAACAAAAGTCTTTCTCTGGATTCAAAAATTAAAATCTCAAACAATGAATTTGACAGAACGGGGGTTTTGCCCTCATACTATTTTGTAATAAAACATTCTATCAGCAGCATGAACTAACAACTCAGATGTATATAATTAAATCCTCATATTGCATTCAATATTGTTTGCCATCTTTTTCTAATCCAATTATACTTAATATGGCAGTCTTTGCAGATAACAAATGTTGAACTCATTTTTTATTTTTTCCTAGCTCATTATTTTGTCTCTAACTACACTTGAAACAAATGTTTATCAGTAAGGTTTTTCTCTTAAAAAAGTATGGAAAGCAAACACTGTTGTATAAAGATACAACAGATTTAAAACATCTGTGTTGTGTGTTCTCTGGTCATTGACAACCATGTAACTATGAGCATTTGAAGTGCGTGCTGCATCAGATTTTTGATTACCCATAATGACTTCAAGTAGCTGGTTGGTTGTGGTAAAAGCCTGTTAGCTAGAAACTGGAGTCCAGTGTTTGAGTCAGGAATGAGATACCACTTTGTGGTGGTGGCGCTCACTGATACAAAACATTTCACTTTTCAAGCAGACACAAGAACCTGGAAGACTGTGGACATTGCATTCTGTTCATCTTTCCATTTTTGTTGGCATAGGTCTTGTACAAATTATCACTTCTGACAGAGAGTCCAGGCAATCCAACATGGCTAGGACAATCCTGCACTGTCTCAGGTTTCCAAAGCAGGTCTCTGGAAGCTGTTTTATCTTGGATATAATCTGAAAAACAATATTTTTCCCAGTATTCTCCAGCAAAAACATGGACCAGGAAATTCTCTCAGTGCTAGTACTGCAGGACTAATCAGGACTCCAGATTCTGGCCTTTAATTAGATCATGCAATCCAACACATTTGGTATGGGAATGAAGCAAGTGGTTTCATTCCCAATATTGAACAGGAGCAAGGTCATGGCTTGAACAGGCTCTGCAGTGATCATAATTATAAGTATGGTCTATTCATAACACATAAGTATATATAAACTTTTCCTAAATTGGTGTTCTGAGAAAGTTTTGTGAAAGAGAATGTTTACATTATGATCACTGCAGAACCCTTTGAAAATGTAACGTTGATGAGAAATCAGCCGTTTTGTAACAGACTGCACTTTTCATTGCTTTTTAGGTTACAAATCAACTGCTTTGCACCAACATCTTAAGGGAACCCAGAATAGATGAATCCAGTCTACAAAGGTTCTTCCCCATATTTGGACAGCATCCAAAGGTACATACACTTTAGTTGATCCTTCAGCTACTCTCGGGTAGGTTTTTCTTACTATTCCAAATATTGAGAGGTAATCCCAGATTGTAGCTTCAAATTCCATCTGCAAATGTAAACAAATTGGTATTTTCTAGTGGAAGTCAAATTTTTATTTAAAAAAAAATCTTGACACTATCTAGTAGAACTATTGCAGAAATATATTGAGATTGTCCGATTCCATTCAATGAATGCACTGGTTGTAATAAAGAATCCTCCTTAACGCAAGTCTAAGATTTTAAATCTTTTCTTTATTTAGCAGACAGTCATTGAAAATCATTGCTTTTATGCATAATAAATAAGAATTCCAGTATCATTTATTGATGGTTCTTTTTTTCTGAACAAGGTGAAGAGATAGACAATGAGACTGTTGCAGTTCTCAACTGACTTTTAAACATAATTACATGAGCAATTCCCATTTATGCTCCTTCTGAGGTAAAGGACACGTCAGGTGTGCCCTTGAGCTAATCTTTCAATGAGACAGCCTGTATGCTTTCAATATAGGCTTCACAGTCTATGCTTAGCCACAACATTTTGGCTAAGTACTTAAGATAACTTGATTATGCTTCACCCAGAACCTAGAGATGAAATTAATGCTAACTTGGATTTGCAACTCTACTTGCATGACAACTAGATATTTGCATGTAGAGTAGACATGCCTATTTCTTCCATGTAATTAAGGATGAGTAAGCACAGAACCCAGAGGTTAAGCAATGATCAGGTGAAGCAAAGAAGAAACACTACTACTGTATAAAGTAACTACTTTAAGTGTTTTTCAGTGCTTTTCATGTTGCTCTTTAAATTATTTGCCATCATCTACTGTTGAAGGCAGGATAACTGATGAGTAATTAATGAGCTATTGATCTGTTTTACTATCATGATGGTTATGTTTCTTCATCCAGTGTATGTTACAGATTTTAAGAGGTTTGGGAGTCTGTGTGAATCAATAATTGCTATCAGTTTGCTGCATATTTGTCAAATAGGACAGGAAATACAGAATTGCAGCCCACAGGATATTTGCATCTATGAAGCCCTCAGATGTAATGTGGAAAGGAAGCTTTTCATTGAGGCTGTGCTGTTGCTGCATTACAAGTCAGTAATTTTAGACAGTTTCAGTGTGAGGTCTTGCTTTTGGAAGAGTGATCTGTGAACAAAAATTTGGATTTGTCTGTAGGAAGCCAGAAGCATTTTAAACACCTGAGTCAAGAATTGTGCTTTAATTTGTCTCTTTGCACTCCACACATCAAAGTCTATGAAAATGAACCTGGGAACATAGATCAGACAGAAGCTGGCGTATGCTCCACTCAGAACCTAAACTTGACAAGTAGGGAGCAGAGTGTGCTGAGTCCTTACTCCTTGGTTCAGAGCCAGCCTTTGAGAGCCCCTTATGTGGAAGACACTTCCAAACACAGTGGTATTCTGTAGACGTCTTTATCAAAATAAAATAATTGCCGAAGCTCATCTCTGAAGGCTTTTGACAGAGAAAGAAAAAAAAAATAATTAAAAAAAGCCCCTATAGATTTTCCTACTTGACCTCCTTTGCAGTGTTAGGGTTTGGGCATAGCAGAAGCTCCCTTGGCAAATAGTGAGTCCATTCAGCAAACTGGATAAGAGTGACTTACAAGCAGTTAGATTTCTTTATTGATGCCAGTAATATTGAATTAAAATAACATTTTATTGATAATACTGAATTAAAATAACCTAGTGTTTTGGATGGATTGAGTGAACTGATTGAGTAGTTTCCTAGCTTAAAGGAGAAATACTTTGCTGATGTTGCCCATGCGTAAGAAAGAAGTAGTGGCTGTTATTTATAAAACCCAAAGCCGTGAAGAGAATAAATGCCCCATTAAAGCTGGAGAGAGCAGGAGAAAGAAAAGGCTGCATTTTTCCTTCTGCAGTATTTGTTTTATCTAGCTGCTGCTAGATGACTGAGCTCACAAAGGGAACCAAATCCTAGCTGCTGAGTGCTGATATCCTAATGGTTCACTGCTGCCCAGTTGCAGAGAGTCTATCACTCTTTTCACACACCTTCTGTCAAAAAGTGGCAGTTATAAATTCTAACTAAGCCCCAGGAGAAAAAAGCAGATAGCTGGCCAGTATCTACAGCTGTATTTATCCTATTGGTTGGAATGCATGTGTGGGGTCATGGAAACACGAACCCATGATTAGTAATTTCAGAGTTATGCTGGGAAGAGCACAGACTAAGAAGAGATCTCCAAGGAACCTACCAGGTAGCAGCAGATGAATTGCAGTTTGCATTGTGCATCTTCCTAGCCTCAAATCTGAGTTATTCCACAGGTCCCATATCAAAAACTATGGTTTCATCCTATACAGTCCCTGTACGAACTGGATTTCCCTGTAAAGACTGAGTCACGGCACCATCTGGCTGTGTTCATATCACAAACCACAAAATTATAACATTGTCATCTATACTGACTACTGCCTGACTCTGTTTTGATGTTATTGCCCTTAATAGGTCAGGTCACAAAACAAAGCATTAGGCAGTGCTGGTAAAGATACCAGAACTGGGCCTGGTTTGAAACTCTAGCACCAGCAATTTAATTCATGCAAACTTCTTTACAAACATTATTGCATTGAAGATTGGCAAAATCCATTGCAGCAAGACCATCACTTAGTAGGGACATTCTGACTAGTAGCAGTCAGTTATCATTATCACTCATCATCATTTGAGTGATGACTGTTCCACCTATCTACACACGATGCTAAAACTGACTACAGTTTTTCTAACTGGAGTGGGGGGAGACCCATAATGCAGCAGAACTTTATCTACGTGGAACAGGCTTTGCCAAACACCCCTTATTCTACAGTTGCAAAGCCAGCTGCCTAGAAATGTCATGAAATGAAATGACATAATGGAACAGCTTTTCCTTAAAATTACCATATGCAGCCAGAAGAACTGGCTATAGAATTCATCACCTACCTGTCTTTTGAACATATGCCTGCTCCAAAACTACATGGTTTAAAGAACAGAAACCGTCTTTACTCAAATATGCAACTTGATATGAACTCCATTCCAAGAGTGAAATACCACATCTGCTAATCTCTCCGCCTCACGCAGCAGCTCCCTCCCAGCAAGTATCTCTCCACAGGGCTGGACGTTCCAGGCATGACATCACTGGAAATGGTGCCAGATTAAATTACACATGGGCAGATGGATAACACAATATTCAGCAGATTTTTGACATAAACAAAGTCTTTGTTTTTTGCATCTACGGATTTAAAGCTACATTTTCAATTAAATTTGCAAGCAGTTATTCTCACATGCAAGGAATCTTCCACTTAGGGGTGCATATTTAGCAGAGGAAAAGACAGGGAGCCAAGAGCACCCAAGAAGAGCTGTCTATTTCAGATCAGGGCTGCATCCATCCTTAAATATGTATGCAAACGCAGTCCCTAAAATGTTCATGACATGCATTTTTTTCAGGAGAACATGTCTTCTTTATCCTGTGACATAGGGGTCTCTTTTGTTCCTCTGTAAGCAACAGTATCAAGAAAATAATTAAAAAGTGTTTCATGGCAATCTGTTTTCCTAATGTTGATGAGTTTTCAGTCAAATTTTCAGTAAAGTTTGGACTTTCAGTAACATCTGAGATTTCATTCTTAGGTTGTGTTAGGGAAGGGGAGGTGACAGCAAGGATTCTTGTTGTAGTAAAGTGCCTAAAAGAATTATTTATTTCCAAAATTACAAGCAACTTCACAATGAGATTCTGCTTCTGTTAACTTTTAAAATGCTAAAACACAGCATCAGTCTCTCCTAACGGTACTAGCCAGCACAGAGGCACAGGCATAACTGAACCTCCACCCAGCTGCTCCCCACATTGGAAGATCAGGGCTGGTGCTAAATTGGAGCAGATGAACATTTCTAGGGGGAGCACAGAATATGATCCCAGTTAGCACTTTCGTGAGGCAATGTGAGTCAGGAAAACATTTTGCATTGCCTTCATCTATGCCCTGCAGAAGTACCAGAATAGGACCTGAAAACATCTGGCCTTAAGCTTTGAAAATGAATAGTTACTTTTTTTTCTTTTTTCTCTTTTTTAAAAATAATAAATCTACAGACACTCAAACAACTAGAGAGAAGCAATTGGGCATCCAGCCAACATAAGATCCCAGTAGGAAAACAATTGTGGAGCTACCACTATATCCTTGTCCAGTGCAGATGACGAGGAACCTGGGATTCAGAGTTGTTATTTCTTCCAGGAAAAAAATTAATAAAAAAAAAACAAAACAAAAAAAAAAAAACAAACAAAAAAAAAAAAAAAAAAAAACAGTATTGCACTGTTGGCTTTCTTAGCAGTAAAGTGAAGCAAAACATATGAACAAGATTACTAATTATGCTGTGTCAAGCAAGTTATATCACTTAATATCTCCACTGGAATGGCATGTCAAAGCAAAATATTGCAGATGCAGGTTGCATATTATGTGTCTGTGGCCATTACTGTTGTAAGAAACATAAACATTTACAGAACAGCTGAGCATTTTGACAAATCTAAGTCAACTTTTCAGAAGAGATAAAATGTTATGTGCTGACCATAAATAACAACTCTGCATGGTGAAGCTGAGTCTTCAGAGCTGAGAAATAGCGAATAGGAGAGCCATGAACAAGACTCTATATTGGATAAAGCCTAATTGCCCTCACCTCTGTGCAAGGACCAAACTGGCCAACGGTGTATTCCATACCATGGGACGTCACATCTAGTATAGGAACTGGGGGGCGGGTGGGGGTGGGGGATCGCCGCTCAGGGATTAACTGGGCATTGATCGGCGGGTGGTGAGCAATCGCACTATGCATCATTTGTATATTCCAATCCTTTTATTAATACTGTTGTAATTTTATTAGTGCTATCATTATCATGATTAGTTTCTTCCTTTCTCTTCTATTAAACCGTTCTTATCTCAACCCACGATTTTTACTTCTTTTCCCAATTTTCTCCCCCATCCCACTGGATGGGGGGGAGTGAGTGAGCGGCTGCGTGGTGCTTAGTTGCTGGCTGGGGTTAAACCATGACAAGGAGTAATCACACCTGAATACTCAAAGGTGCTTCAATTCATTCCAAGACACTATGCCACAGGAAAGCTGAGCCAAGACATTTTCACTCCTTACAATTAATATATTACAGTAAAAATCCCAAACAAAAACCAGAAATACCTCACCTATTTCCAAATCTAATAGCAAATAATTTTTTTTTTTTTTTTTGCATGCTCACTGCCATGGAAAGAAAGTTTTGCTGCAAAAGTAACTTCTTTGGATTTCTTTAAGTGCAGTTGTCAGTGTGGGGATGCAATTAGGTAAAGGAATCCAGAATATTAAAAAACTTTGGCTACAATTTTTAAGTCTGAGTTAAAAGCAACTGATTATAGCTTTCCTCTTCTTTCCAGCTCAGAGTTAATTTAGTAATAACAAATAAGGGTGAACTAGTGCAAGCTAAGTAACGCAAATGCTATTTCCTTACCTAATGTTGACTTTACTTTCCTATCCCCATCCAGATTCAGATTTCTAAATAAGTTTTCTAAATTAATGGGGACAGCTTGGTGGTTTGGCAATAAACAGAAAGATGGTGAAGGAAGACTGCTTTACTCCAGTAGTAGAGACATTATCGTTTTACTCTATGGTAACTCCTTTTGTTTAGAAAGGAGCAACTGAAAATTCCCACAGACACTGGTGAAGTAAAGGTTTCCAAACATTGGCCCAGCTGTAGTTTGCATACCTTTATGGATAATTCCTACTCTGAAACTCATGAAAAGTAAAGAATAATAGTTAAAAGATTGATAGTAAGAGTACAGTGTGGTCTGCAAGAAATGCAAAGAGCTAGCAGTGGTTTCTTGGGCCAACAAAAAGTTTTAAAAACACCAAAGTGAAGCACCCTACAGGATACTCTTGATGACACTTCCCAGGGCAGTGTCCAAGGTAAATCTTTACTAAGAAAGGCAGATTTCTGTCTCTTTCTATTTGCTTCTCTGGTTTAAGGTCAGCTAAAGCTTAAATGTCTAGCAGCATATCTAGATTGGTCAAAGTTTGTGTCTTTCTCCTATCTGAATCTTATGCAGAATATTTTTTTCCCATTGTCAAATACAAGTCTATCTAGCCAGATTTGCAGTATTTTGTCAGTATAGCTATAAAGCCATGGAATGCTCCCAAAAGCTTTCCCAGTTGTTTCCCACACTCACACTTTTGTGACTGGACATCTCTTTGAATTTTCACCTCTACCTCTCTCTCTCTCTTTCTCTCGCTGACTTTTTATAGTGAGAAATCCATCACTCCAGGTGGATTTTTCTGACCTGTTCAAAGAAGTTTGGTTGTCAGTTTCAGATACTTTTTCTATCTCCAGAGGCAGCCTTGAATGGTATTATAGTCTGTCACTTTCCCTCATGTTTGTTTCCTCATGATCTCTGTTCCCTGTGCCAAGACAATTAAGACTAAAAGCTTCTAGCTGACTCAAATTATTATTATTTTTAGTTATAAATCAGATCAATTGCAAATCTCCTCTTTTAATATGTGCTGCCTGACAAAATTCTTCACATTTCTAAAAAAAATGTTTCCTATCACACTTCACTTACTTAGCTATCAGTTATCCAGGTAAACTTAATAATAAATTTGACATACATATGAGAATATTTTCAGCAAAGTTAACCAGCAATCATATCCTCCTTCTGTTCTTCCTATAAAAGGAGGCTGGTGAAGTCAGATGAGTCAAGTGTGAGGTCCATGGAATGATGCATCTAAGTGGGAAGTTTCAAGTGCAACTGGAATATAAGCAAGTAGCTACTGTTTCAGCTTTTGGAGTAAACCAGATGACATGATGTGACAGCTGGTTATTCTGACAGGGTTTTCCCTTTTTCTTAATTTATGACATTGCTGCTCAGTTCTGTGTAACTTAAGCATGCCATTACCTGTTTAACTTTGTGAGTTAATCCCTTAGTTCTCCTCCCCCCCCCCCCCACCCCACCCCCGAAATCTGTTTACTTGCCTCCTCCCAAAAATAAAAATTCCAGGAATGAGCCCAGTGTTTTCAGGAGAGGCTTTCAGCAGATGTGAACTTATATGAGTCTATAAAAGTCTATGACGATTTCCTCCGGTTGAACATCAACACCCAAATATGGCAACACCGCTTATTAAAGGAAGTTAATGACTTCACACTTCTGCTTCATGATTTTGTTGCAAGAGTAGTCTAGTCTTGTTCTGCCTTTTTAGTTGCCATTTCACTTTGCTTACTAATGAGTAATTTGCTTTTTTATGTCTGAAGACATTTTTAGCATCCAGTTTTCTGTTCCCATTCAGTTGTGTGTGTTTTAGATTATGCTAACACATAGTGCTCTCTCACTGTAGCTGAATAAAAAATTGAATCACCCTGGCTGGGAAATATGGGTTTTAATTAAAGGAAAAATATTTCACAAGTTAAAACAAGCTTTGTGAACCCTAAAGAAGTTCCAGAGTTTCACAAGCATTAAACCACATTGGATTTGACTTGCCTTTGATCCTGAACCTTTTTTAAGATATATTAGGAATATTTTGATGTCGTTGAAGGCAGAAGGCCAGATGCTACTTATACCATGTTGAAAAATGAAAGACGGGAACACCAGCCCGTGTTGTGTTGCCTTTCTTTACCTGAAGTATCACCTCTTGGTTTTTAAGTGGCAATGTCTGCAGATTCAATGCATGGCCGTGCCACTTTCCAAGGAGGCAGCATTCTGCAGAAGTGAAATGCTGCATCTCAAGTCACCAGGTTTTCCTGCCTCACAGTTATAGGTCCTCCTGTGGGAAGATCATGCAGTACCAGCCGTTCTTGCAGTCATCAAAACACACAATAAATACACATGATAGCCATATGATACATATCATAGAAGGAAAACGTGGATTTGTGGAGTATGTAACTAAAACCTAACTTAAAATGAAAGCTATTAGTGTATGGCTCCTCAAACGCTCTTTTTGCTTTTGTCTGGCAGGTTAGTTTCCTTTCTCATTTAGTGAGCACTTCATTTTGCTGAAAGTTTCAGCCTGCATGCAAATAATGGATCCCCTTCTAAACTCAGTTCAACAGTACTGCTTGCTGTCCTCACTGCCGCTAACAACTTCCAGATCTGCCGAATCCAGATGAGTAAAGGAATTCTATGCAGTAGGAAGCTGAGCCTACCAGGAACAATTTTAATTCCTATTTTTACAATCCACTCCAAATATTTTAGAGTTAGCTTTGATGGCCTGATGTGACACTCAAGAGGCCAAGTTAAACATCAAGGAATCCTACAGGTTTCATGGTAAGTTAAAAGAAGGGACAGTTGCTAAAATGACAAATGAACAGGAGACATTTCAAGGTAGGTATACATCAGTAATATGCCTTCCACAATGGAAATCTAATTGACCTACACGTATATCTGATTTTCATTTGACTTACCCATCTTGGCTCTCCAGGGTATTACTAGTAACCCAAAAGGCTTATGTCAATACAAAGCCACAGTATATAAACAACACACAGATAAGTCCCCACAAACTTAGTACAGTCTCGTTTATCACAAGGTTGCTTTTAGGTAAACTTTCTTCATGGATCTAATATATAGTTTGAAGTCCAAAAGTGTCCTGTATTATTAAACGCTGATTTCTATTTGATTACTGCATGTGAGCATTTGGGGGTTTTCCCTAAACAGTCTGAATTTTTGTGTCTTATATGTAGATACTAGTATGTACTATAGATCTACTATCTATAGTAGATATAGATCTATATCTACTATAGATCTACTATATGTAGATGGTCTAGTAATAGAGCAGTGCCTGCTTATAGTGGTTGAAGCTGAAGGAGTTCTGATTGACAGATCTCATCAAAACCAGGAGTGTTTTGACTAATATTTACTCTTAAGAACTCTCATATGAAAAACAGCCCCGCTGACTTAGGTGGCGCTGCTCCTGGAGCTGCACCTTGTGGTACATAAAAGTTTATGTCCTTTGGCTTTAATTCTCTAATAAACTCAGCATAGAGGAAAGCATGTTCCCACAAAAAAAGGTCCCTCTAGAGTCACTACAGTTGTTTGATGTGCATAAGAAGGCTGGCATTTCCCCCAAGCTGACCTTCATTTCCTTAAGCAACTTTTCTTGAGTTAAACCCCACCTCAGAAAATTAGTGGGCAAAGTAGGTATGAACTGCCTGTATTTCTTTGGGGAAGTGACCAGTGGGTCTGAGTGGCTTTGATGGTGTCAGCAATGTCCAGTAGGTAGTCAACCACTAGAAATCCCACTGAGCACAAGTGGTATTTGCACTGTCTTTCTCCCACTGCCTTAAAAAGCAAATTCTCTCCACATCAAAAGTCTCTATTGAGCAATTACTGTGTGTCAGCACTCTTCAGCCAGAAGTTGTTTGCTGGTTTCTGAAACATGAAAAACACAAGATGTCACAAAATGAAAACAGTGTCTGTTTCCATTCTGTTGATTTAGGAAGCAAAGCAGAGAAATAAAACAAACATGCTCCAAAAACCTAAGAGTGCAATCAGGATAACTGAAGAAGGAACAACTACACAATCTAGTATGTGGTTCCTCTGAAACATTTGCCTTGTTCACATGATTTTTTCTATCAGATCAACAAGATAGACAGCAAAGCCACAACTATTACCAAGACAGAAAAGCATATTTTTATAACTTAAGTAGGATAATGGCCCTGAGATACCGCCAAGTAATGTCAGTTATGCACATGTAACCCTTAAACTAGAGAGGAAATGCAAAGATGAGAGTCCTATTTGTTCTAATCACTGTGAAAAATCCCCTTGCATGTCTTAGTTTCCTGTAATTGTGCAGCCTGTGATCTTCTTTCCGTATTTTCTATTAAATCCTCTGTGATGATGAAATATATGATTGCAATGCTTCC